>NC_138778.1:198466013-198881013 GCF_965119305.1 Pelophylax lessonae | reverse complement strand
TCATCTTATGTCTTCATACAGGTGTGTCTCCTTGTATTTTACCTCTGTACAGGTATGTCTTCTTTTTCTGCTACCATAGTACAGGTGGGTCTCTTCTTCTTCTACCTCCGTACAGGTGTGTTGCCTCTTTTTCTACCTCATTACTGGCATTAATCTTTTCTTCTACCTTAGTACAGATGTGTCTCCTCTTCTTTTACCTCCATACAGGTGTGTCCCCTCCTCTTCTACATCCGTACAGGTTTGTCTCATCTTCTGTCTTCATACAGGTGTGTCTCCTTGTCTTTTACCTCTGTACAGGTATGTCTTCTTTTTCTGCTACCATAGTACAGGTGTGTCTCTTCTTCTGCTACCATAGTACAGGTGTGTCTCTTCTTCTTCTACCCCCGTACAGGTATGTTGCCTCTTTTTCTACCTCATTACTGGCATGAATCTTTTCTTCTACCTTAGTACAGATGTGTCTGCTCTTCTTTTACCTCCATACAGGTGTGTCCCCTCCTCTTCTATATCTGTACAGGTTTTTCCTCATCTTCTGTCTTCATACAGGTGTGTCTCCTTGTCTTTTACCTCTGTACAGGTAGGTCTACTTTTTCTGCTACCATAGTATAGATGTGTCTCTTCTTCTTCTACCTCCGTACAGGTGTGTGTTGCCTCTTTTTCTACTTCATTACTGGCATGAATCTTTTCTTCTACCTTACTACAGGCGTGTCTCCTCTTCTTTTACCTCCATACAGGTGTGTCTCCTCCTCTTCTACATCTGTACAGGTTTGTCTCATCTTCTGTCTTCATATAGGTGTGTCTCCTTGTCTTTTACCTCTGTACAGGTATGTCTACTTTTTCTGCTACCATAGTATAGGTGTGTCTCTTCTTCTTCTACCTCCGTACAGGTGTGTTGCCTCTTTTTCTACCTCAGTACTGGCATGAATCTTTTCTTCTACCGTAGTACAGGCGTGTCTTCTATTCTTTTACCTCCATACAGGTGTGTCTCCTCCTCTTTTACATGTGTACAGGTTTGTCTCATCTTCTGTCTTCATATAGGTGTGTCTCCTTGTCTTTTACCTCTGTACAGGTATGTCTACTTTTTCTGCTACCATAGTACAGGTGTGTCTCTTCTTCTTCTACCTCTCTCTGTACAGGTGTGTTGCCTCTTTTTCTACCTCATTACTGGCATGAATCTTTTCTTCTACCTTAGTACAGGCGTGTCTCCTCTTCTTTTACCTCCATACAGGTGTGTCTCCTCCTCTTCTACATCTGTACAGGTTTGTCTCATCTTCTATCTTCATACAGGTATGTCTCCTTGTCTTTTACCTCTGTACAGGTATGTCTTCTTTCTTCTACTTTCTCACAGGTGTGTGTCATCTTCTTCTACCTCTGTATTGGCATGCCTCATTTTCTTCTACCCTAGTACAGGTGTGTCTTTTCTTCTGTCCCCGTAAGGTGTGTTGCCCCTTTTTATACCTCTGTACCGGCATGAATGCTTTTCTTCTATCTTTGTACATGTATCTCCTCTCTTCTATTTCCTCTGTATAGATTTATCACCTATTTTTCAATTTCTTTACATGCATGTTCGACTTTCATAGAGGTATGTATTTTTATTTTTCCTTCATAGAGCCATGTCTCCTCTTTGTACAGGTGAGTCTCATCTTCTTCAACCTCCACACAGGTGTGTCTTACCTCCATAAAGCACAACTCTTTTATATCATAATACAGGTGTGTTTCCTCTTCTGACTCTGTACAGGTGTGTCTCCTATACATATTTACAATTATGCCTCCTCTCTGTCTACCACAGTACAGTCATGTGCATCTTCTGCTATACAGGTTTGTCTCCTCGCCTTCTATGTCTCTACAGGTGTGCCTCCAATGCGTATGTACAAGTGTGTTTCCTCTCTTTCTATTACCATAAGTCATGTGTCTTGTTTTTATACCACTATACAGCTGCCTGGATGTTCTTCTACCACCATACCCAAGTGGCTCATCTCCTCTTCCCCTGTACAGATGTGTCTCTACTTGAAATATCAGTCTGTGCATACTTATCATCCAACACCAAATTGCAAGCATTAGAAGGTTAGCATCTCATAAGTATGAGCTTCTAAAGGACGTGTTGTGCCTCCTCCAAAGGAGGGTGCTCTTGCCTTTATTTGAGTAAGGACTGTACAGCAATGGCCGCTCTTTTTTGCATTCTAACAAAATACTGGAAGCTTTTCAGTCTCCTGCTTGCAGACATCCCGCCAGCTGCAGAGACATGCTAATCAGAAGCTGAAATGACTTGCATTCACAACACCTTTTGTCTGATCAAATAGGCAATTACGTTGAAATTAAAGGCTCCTTTAATGGAAAAATAGAAAGACAGCAGTCCAAATTGTTCTGAAGACAAGAAGCCGCGGTGATTGAGAGCTGAATGTTCTCCTTTATTTCCATGAAGATACAATTCTTCCCAAATTGTTATCTTGAAGGGGATCATTCAGAGCCCACAGAACACTCCAAAACAGATAGCTGAGTCTAGAAAAATGCAGACCAAAATCCTTCTATAAAAAAACACGGGATTTTTCTGAAACCTTACTACTGTACATGCAGACAAAGAAACAGATATGCTATTGTTCCACACGGTGGCCTAACATGAACCAGTCAGGTTTTGTTTATTGATTAATCTATGTTGTTCAGTACCAAACATTATGATTTACAGGTTTTTTTTGTTGAGCTTTCATGGTGTCCAGGCTGAGGGGGATAATCACAAGGCTGAAGCTATTTCTATAGAGTACATGCCCCAGCTCTCCTGCCAAGTCAACATAGAGGCAGGCTGCTTACTGCAGTTAGGCAGTTAGCTCGGCTGCCCAAACGGGGAGAAGAGGTTAATGTTTTTCCGCCTTCTCTGGGCAAGTTTGCAGGCTTTTTGGGGTCCAGCCCCCTTTTCCAGTGTATTATAAAAAGGTAGAGGTTCAGGTTCCCGGGGGAAAAATGCAAACATGAGTGGGAACAGGAACCACGGAAGAAGGTTTCTTGGTCCTGTGGTCTAATTCAGGAATGCCAACTTGTGGAGACCCCATATTGATGGACACCTCCAGTCTGGATCTTCCATACATGGACTTCATCCACATTACTTGTGCAGGTATGCTGGGGCAGCCATAGTTAGGTTCAGTTAGGGAAAGAATATTTTACACTGTTGTATTTTACATGCCAAGTCTACATTCTACAAAAGCAGGTTTTTTTAGCTGCTTTGAGCCTGGTCTGAAGTTATTCAAGGAGTGCATGTTGGGTTCCAGGGTATTCCTAAAGAACCTGGGTCTGTAATAGCACTAGACTACTGGGAACCTTTGACTTACTGTAAAATCCATTTCTCTGATGTTCATTGATGGACACAGCTCCTGACCTTCTTAACCATTGGGTTATAGTGCCCCCACAGTAGTAGGACACTAGGCAGAAAAAAAGTCTGGCTACGCTTATGGGCAGTCCCAGGGGGTATACTCCCTCTCTCTTCTATAGGTACTCAGTTTTGTTACAAGCAGTGTCAGAAGAATTACAACTCCACAGAGGGGTGAGTGCTGTGTCCACAATGAACATCAGAGAAATGGATCTTACGGTAAATCAAAAATCACGTTTTCTCTTTCGTTTATTGACGGACAAAGCTCCTGATCTTTTTAATCATTGGCACGTCCCAAAGCAGTGTTAAAAATGAGGGGTGGGAACAGTGAAAAATAAATTCCCAAGGCTAAACTATAGCCAGCCAGGTAAACAGGAGCTCAACCAAAATAACTGGAGCCCACCTGAAAAGAACAATACACCCTCAAAGAGGACCAGGTCCTCTAACAGCAGCCTGCAAAACCTTGCGGCTAAAAGAAGCATCCACAGATGCCAACACATCCACTTTATAGAACTTTGTGAAAGTGTGCACCGACAACCAGGTGGCCGCCTTGCAAACCTGCGTCACTGATGCCTGATGACGGAAGGCCCAGGAGGCACTAAGAGTCCGAGTAGAGTGTGCTTTGACAGGGAAAGGAGGAACTGTCTGATCCATCTGGAAAAGGTCGTAGAGAAAGCAGACAACCCTTTCCGAGGCCCATCCATGAGCACAAATAGTGAGTCTGACTTCCTAAAAGACTCCGTAGCTGCCAGGTACACTCTAATTGCCGGGCCACATCCAAGGCAAGCAAGGCAATTTTACTTCAGATGTTTTGGCCTGGGACACAGGGAAGGCAACACAATGTCTTCTTTTAAATGAAAATCAGAGACAACCTTTGGAAGGAATGACGGATAGGGGCGAACAACCACCTTATCTCTGTGAACCGCCAAGTAAGGTGAACTACAGGATAACGCCACCAATTCGGACACCCTGCGCGAAGAGGTGATAGTCACCAAAAAATTTAATCTTCTGGGACAGTTTAAGCAGGGGAATCTCCCAAAGATTCTTAAAAGGAGGCTTCTGGAGGACTGAGAGCACCAAATTAAGGTCCCAAGGCGGCAACAGAGACCGCACTGGAGGGGCCAAGTGCCTAACTCCCTGAAGAAAAGTACACACCAGGGAGTGTGTGGCCAAAGGCCGTTAAAAGAAGACCGCTAAGACCGACACCTGGCCCTTGATAGTACTCAAGACCAGTTTCTGCTCAACCCCCCGTTGAAGGAAAGGTCAAGATCCGAGCCACCCAATAAGAGCGAAGATGAACCCCAAAAGACTCACACCACGGTGTACTTTCTAGAAGTGGATTTTCAAGTTTTTAACAGAGTTGGAATCACTGACTCAGACAAACCTCTATCCATCAGCACCTAGTGTTCAACAGACAAGCCGTCAAAGCCAGCAAATGTAAAGCAGGATGCAAGATTGGTGCTTGGGGCAGCAGATCCTCCCTGAGAGGAAGCTTCCAAGGAACATCGGCGACTAGCCACACCAAATCAGCGTACCAAGCCCGGCGAAGCCAGTCTGGGCCACTAAGATGACTGGAATAGGAATCCCTTCTGCCTCGATCCTGCGTAGAAGTCTTCACAGAAGCTTGAGAGGAGGGAAGGTGTAAATCAGACGATACTGACCCCACAGGGCCACCAGAGCGGATTTCTGAGGATCCCATGACCAAGCCACAAATCTCTGCACCTTTCTGTTGAGCCGAGACCCCAACAGATCTACCTTGGCAATGCCCCACCAGAGACACAACTGATGAACACCTCTGGATGAAGGAACCACTCCCCTTGGTCCAACGCCCGCTGACTAAGGTAGTCCGCCTGCCAGTTTTCAACCCCATGAATGTTTACGGCGGAGAGGACTGAACAAACCATTCTGACCACCTTAGAATGCCGGCTAGCTCCAGAGCCGCCAGGACACTTCTTGTGCCCTCCTAGTGATTGACATAAGCCCCAGCCGTGGCATTGTCCAATTGAATGTGCATTGGACTTCTCTGAAGATGATCCGTCCAATGTTCCAGGCACAGTCTGATCGCTCGGAGTTCCAAGACATTGATCAGCAGTCTGGACTCTTCCAGTGCCCAGACCCCCCTGAGCAGAATTTTTGCCAAGGACGCCTCCCCACCCGGACAGGCTGGCATCTGTGGTGACCACTGTCCAATACAAGGGGAGGAAGGATTTGCCCAGCCAAAGCACTCTTTCGTTCCCCAGATCAGCCGGATCTGATTGTACAGAGACTGTGGATTCTTGTCCCATTTGCCCAGAATCTCCCTAGAGGCAGTGTAGTTGTAGGCAGTGTAAGATTCAGCAGCAGAGATGACCAGAGCTGTGTGGCTACTCATGACATAGCAACTCAGACATGACGCTTGCCATTTAGACCAAAGTGTTCAATCTTTGTTTCATCAGACCAGAGAATTTTGTTTCTCATGGTCTAAGAGTCCTTCAGGTGCCTTTTGGCAAACTCCAGGTGGGCTATCATGTGCATTTTACTGAGCAGTGGCTTCTGTCTGGCCATTCTACCATACAGGCGTGATTGATGGAGTGCTGCAGGGACTTCTGGAAGGTTCTCCGCTCTCCACAGAGAAATGCTGGAGTGATCATTGGTTTCTTGGTCACCTCCCTGACTTGGGATGAGGATGAGGGTTACATTGTGGAGAAGGATGGGGATGATTCTGGGTGGGGATGGGGATGAGGATGAGAGGTTCATTGTGGAGAGGGATGAGGATGATTCTGGGTAGCGATGGATGAGAATGATTCTGGGTGGGGTTGAGGATGAGAGTTACATTGTGAAGAGAGATGAGGATGATTCTGGATGGGGGTGTGGATGGGGGTTAGATTGTGGTGAGGAGGAATGTCTCGGCTTCAGCAGCTTGTGTGAGTGTGAAAGCTCTGTACTGCGCATTTCTGTTGCGGCGCATGGTTTATTTACAAAGTTATTATGCTACTGCTGCTGGGCCAGGGCCTTTTGGGGCACCCGGATCCCCTACAAGTGTATGGGTTATCCCCCCTTGATGGCGGGCCAGCCTGCCTGGTGTGTTCCTTGGCCTTCATGATGCTGTTTGTTCACTAAGGTTCTTCAACAAACCTCTGAGGGCTTCACAGAACAGCTGCATTTATACTAAGATTAAATTACACACAGATGGACTCTATTTACTACTTAGGTGACTAATGAAGGCAATTTGTTCTATTAGATTTAATTGAGGGGTATAAGAGTATAGGGGCTGAATACAAATGCACGCCACACTTTTCCCATATTTATTTGTAAAAAAATTTGAAAACCATTTATCATTTTCCTTCCACTTCACAGTTATGTGCCACTTCATTTTGGTCTATCCCATAAAATCCTAATAAAATACATTTAGGTTTTTGGTTGTAACATGAAAAAATGTGGAAAAGTTAGGGCCTTTTTCAAGGCATTGTATATTTGTTTTAATTGTGAATGGCCCTTTGGAATTTATATTAATAGAAGTCCAAACTACACTTAGAGGTGCTTTCCTTTTCATTTTGTTTCCTTGTTTGCAGTGTGATAGTAGAGGAGGACCTATATACCCTCCCAGCAACCAGCATCAGGTGGAGACTGATTACTGGAGACTGCTGGCTGCTAGGAGACACCCACTGGTGGACACTGGAACTGCAAACTCCTGCTCTGGGAAGCACAGTGCCACCAGCAGGTGAACCAGGTCCTAACAGTAGTTTAGGTACTACAATAACACTGCCTAACTGCTTAAAGGGATTCTGTAGTTGCCTTTTAAAATAAAATAAAATCCCTGAACACAAGACACTTTACCATATTGGTGGCAGCAAAGGTAAGTATAGCAGAGATTTTTTATTTTTTTTTTAGAGTCTTCTTTATCAGCTACATGAGGAGGGCATTGTTTTCAGTGAATCAGCCTACAGACTTGCATTGTACAAAGGAACAGCTAAGTGCAACCATTATGTAACTGCAAATCAGGAATCGGGCCCTGCATTTGAAATAACAGAATATGGCTGCTGTCTGTACATACGTAAACTATAAAGAAAAATAATGTTTTTTAACCACTTGCCGACCAGCCGCCGTAGTTTTACTGCAGCAGTTCAGCTCTATTACCCTAAATGACGTACCTACGTGTAACAGATAGTAGGGGGGCACGTGCCGATGTACACAAGGTAAACCGCTGTTCTGTCAGTGATGAACACAGAAATCCTGTGTTCCTCCTATTTAGGAACACAGATCTCTGTGTTCATCCAGTGAGTCAATCCCCCACACAGTTAAAAAGCACTCCCTAGGAGCACACTTATCCCTTTGATCGCCCCTTGTGTTAACTCCTTCCCTGCCAGCCTCATAAGTACAATAACAGTGCTTATTTTTAGCACTGATTACTGTAGTAATGTCACTGGTCCCCCCAAAAGTGTAAATAATGTCAGTTAGGGGTCCGATCTGTCCGCTGCAATGTCGCAGTCTTTTAAAAATCGCTGATCGCCGCCATTACTAGTAAAAAAAATAAAAAATAAATATGACATAAATCTATCCCCTAGTTTGTAGATGTGATACTGTTTGCGCAAACCAATCAATATACACTTGTTGGGATTTTTTTTTTACCAAAAATATATGGCAGAATACATATAGGCATAAATTAATGAGAAAATTTGATTTTTTAATTTTTTTTTATTGGCGATGTTTTATAGCAGAAAGTAAAAAATATAGTTTTTTTTTGTTTTTTTTTTCAGAATTGTCACCCTTTTTTTTGTTTATAGCACAAAAAATAAAAAACGCAGAGGTGATCAAATACCACAAAAAGACATCAATTTTATTTGGTACAGCGTTGCACAACGTGCAATTGTCAGGTAAAGAAACGCAGTGCCGTATCACAAAAAAAAATGGCCTGGTCATTAAGGGGGTAAACCTTCCAGTCCTTACGTGGTTGAAGGACATGCCGATAGGATCATCTCACCAAGCTGATCACTGTTACAGGTTTATCTAAAACTTTAAAAAGACTGCATATTCTCTAATACTAAAAGATAATCCCCCCCCCCCCCCCAACCAAAAAACAAAAAAAAATGTGAGCTCACTATCAGTCCATGGGATAAGGAAAATCACCTCTGCTGCTCACAGCAAAAATACATCTCATGTTATATTCTAACCTTTAGCAGAGAAATGACAGCAGGAATCTGCAACCAATTAGCTGATCATTCCTCATCCTTGTATTGTACTAAAGCACGGGGCTCTCCCAGCTTATGTACAGCAGTATTACATTGTACAGGAATTGTGGACATAACCCAGGATTTATCCGCTCTGATGCAGAGTTAGTGTCGTGAATTACAAAGTAAACACACTGTACTCCTCCGTAAATCCATCTCACATCTGATCGGCGTTTGTTGAAGTAGGAGCATATGGCGCTGAAGCATTCCGCCAGAACAACTTGTCTTGCGAGTCATCATGTGGAAAGCTGCAGGAGACGCCGATGATGTGTGTGAAGTTGGAGATCTTGCGGTTTTGAGCCTGTCTGCGATTCTGTCTGCTGCTCCATTCCGCCTCACCTCCTCTCTGTAATCTCCTCTCTTTCCTCGCTGATGGAGGGAGCGGAGGACAATAAACCCACTCTGCCTGTTTACCCTGATACTGCTAAAGCAGGCTCTGTGCTTTCCAAACAAAGGCCTAATCTGAGCTTCAAATTCTTAGCTCTAGAATGGAAGGCCAGAAAAGAATGCAACAAGGCCTGTGACCACTCAAAGTCATAGGCTTCCAGGCAAGAGGTGAAACAATACTGCTCTAATCAACAGCAAGCCCTTATCTGTAAGAGTGTATGTATGATGACGTCACACTGTATGACATCACACACGGCATACAGTTACAAAGGCTTCTCAGCTTTCCTGACTTGCTGCTCACACTATATATATATATATATATATTAGCCACTTAACGACCAGCCACGTAGATCTACGTCGGCTGACTTTGAGTGGTTATACTGGGATGATGACTCTAGCTAGAGGCATCATCCCGGTACCGTTGTTTGAAGCCGGCGGTCGGCTTTCCGTCGGTAATGATCGATGCGGCTCGGGAGCCGCTCGATTGTTACCCGGGGGGGCGGGAGGGGACGTCCCCCCCCCTCCCGCCGCCTTCCGAGCACCCAGCCGGCACGTCCCAGGCTGGATGGAGTCCCAATGAATGCCGGAAATGGCATTGATCGGGTCTCCGATGACGTAACCCGGAGGCGGCGTCCATGACGTCACATCCGGGTTACTGTGCCGCAAAAGGCGGCAGATTTAAAAAACGGCTGTATGCAAAAATGCCGTTTTTGGCGTTTTGCATACAGGGAAGTGTAGTGGAGGGGTCTAGGGTCTTTTAGACCCTCGATCCCTCCATAAAGTGTATCTGTCACACATATTGCTGTCACAAGGGATGTTTACATTGCTTGTGACAGCAATAAAAGTGATCAGATTTTTTTTTTTTTTTAAAAAACCTGTAATAAAGTTAAAAAAAAAGAAAAAATAAATAGGAAAAAAAAAAAAAAAAATTTAGCCGCCCCCGTCACCGTTAGCTCGCGCACAAAAAAAAACGTATACGCAAGTCGAGCCGCAAATGAAATCGCTGTTCAAACCACACATGTGAGGTATCCCCCCGATCGCCAGAGCGTGGGCAATAATTTTAAAAAAAGATCTACTCTCTAACTCTAAACTGGTAACTGTTAAATAAATTTAAAGCGTCGCAGATTGAGATCTCTATTGACCGTAGTTTGTCGCCATCCCACGGGGGGGTGCAATTTTAAACCGTAACATGTTTGGTATCTATTTACTCGGCGTGACATCATCTTTCACAATATACAAAAAAAATGGGCTAACTTTACTGTTTAGTATTTTTTAAAATTAGTGAAATGTGATTTTTCAAATTTTTTTCAAAAAAATGGCGTTTTAAAGACCGCTGCGCAAATACCGCGTGACAAAAAATTTTGCAATGACCGACATTTTATTCTCCAGAGTCTTTGCTAAAAAAATATATATAATGTTTGGGGGTTCTAAGTAGTTTTCTAGGAAAAAATACTGGTTTTAACTTGTGAACAAAAAGTGTCCGAAATAGGGCTGGGGGTAAAGTGGTTAGGGATGCACCGATTCGACTTTTTTGGACCCGATTCCGATACCGACATCTGGCGTTGTGAAATCGCTGATAGCGATACGGAACCGCTCCACAGCTACACACAAAGCAAGCGGCTGCAGTACAGAGCAAAGCCGCTGCTTCATGTGTGTGGCTCCTCCATTCACAGGCGGAGTGCATCTGATATCACTCCGCCTGTGAGCCGGACCTATACAGCAAGTAGCGGCTCCCATCCCATACTACTACTGCACCTAGTAAGGGATGGCTGAGCCGTTACTCAGCAAAAACCGGATCAGCCAGTGGATCGGTCAATGTTACCGATCCCTCAATCCATCTAAAATGGCCATATCGGCGCCGATATCCGATCCGAATATCAGATTGGTGCATCCCTAATATATATATATATATATATATATATATAGATAGATAAAGATTTCATGGATATTCTGTGAAGCAAACAGTGAAAATACCAACAGGCTGGGGGTGAGAGACGCAATATCACCACACAGCCATTGGATATCACGTATGCATCACATGAATTCCAGGAAATAAAGGGGAGGGGCGCATGGGATTTTTAATGGTGCCATAAACATCCATGTTACAAAAGAACCATAAGATAAAATATAAATTTATTTATTCAGTTTCAACAATTCTAACATTTAAAAACTCTAAAAGAGTATCAAGTGTTATACAAAAAACTCATATAATGTATACATAGAGCAACAGATACTACAGTTATGAAGATGGATCATGGATATGTATGCGATGTTCCGAAACCTGGATATCCTGTATTGTACTTAAAGGAGATAGACAAATCCTTTGTATATAATAAATCGCCCGATACTCATAATAATTTCATAGAAGCAACCAGTGCTATGGTGATAGTAGCCGTATTATCATAGGCAATTCCATAGAAAAGACACATTAAGAGTCTGGGGAATAGATGGAAACACACTTAGTAGGCGGCCAAAGGCAGTTTCCAGAATCGAAAGGTAAAAGTATGATCCGGTCAAACACTTTTTGAAGTAACAATTTATGCTGATGGTATTTATATAGCATGTATCCTAATAGAGGGACATAAGAACTTCCTTTCTGCAGTTGTGGCCCCCAACAAAGAACTGAGATCGAGACGCCATCACATACTGGCCGCTTGTGTCTTATATATATATAAATTAGTGATTGACCAATATCGTTTTTTTATTGCCGATACCGATATTTTGGTCATCGCATAGCGGTATCGGCCAGTATCTGCCGATATTTTCAGACATTTACAAAAAAAAATGATTTATTTTTTTACAGGTACTCTTGTGGAGGGATCTGCACTCAAAAAAAAAAAAACGCCAAGTTTGGCTGTTTTGAATGCTGTCATTTTTTTTAATTTAGTGCCGAGTACAAGGAGACCCGATCGGGTGCGGCTGCGGCTTTGATCGGGTCTTCTCTTCGGCAGCCCCTCACGCTCCTTGTAAAGACAGCCGAGCGTTTTTTCAGCTGCATCGGTTGTCATTACAAGACCATGTATGCCGGTACCGAGGTGATGTCTCTAGCTGCAGGCATCGCTCTGGAACATATATCGGCAATATCGGTAACCTCAGGGGCTGATTACGATATATCCGGGAAAGTGCAGATTTGGCTTTGCCGATAACCCGTCAATCCCTAATATAAATGATTACAATTTTACCCACCATTGGATTTGTGATTCTGTAAAGCCATGACTAGGGTAGTTCAGAGGTAAGCTACCTCCACCAAACACTTACATACCCCAAAGATTACCCATCCACTTGACCAAAATCAAACACTTAACTTGAGATGGATTTAAATTGCCTTGCGTTATACAAAATACCAATTAATACCCACTTAAACAATAAATAACCGATAGATAGCAGCTTTACATTACAGTCGTAATTTGTTAAGAAGTCCTTCAAACTCCAAAACCAACTTGTTTGTGTCCGTGGCACTATTTCGCTAAATATATATGCCTCCAGCTGCAAGACCACCTCGGGGGCATTCCCAATTGCCCTCAGACACTTTACCGGTCTACCAGTACCTGGTCACTATTATTGGAAGTATAGCAAGTATTTCCTTCTTGACATGGTACAGCAAAAAATAAATCAGAATCGTGGTATACCGAGGCCTCTGCTCATCATCCTGAGGGCAATGCCTGCACTTTTTACAAAGAAACTGAATTCCTGGACAATTCATCATCAAAGCAGACCTTTCATGCACTAAAAGGTGAGATCCAATGAAGTGGCTGCTTGAAAAAAAATAATTACCTTACTCCAAGGATTCTGCCAGGCTTTCCTAGGTGAAGTGAACTGAAGTTTTCTGGGATCCTGTTCCCAAAATCCTGTAAGAATACGCTCCTGTACAGTGAAGACCCTTTGAGAGAACTGGGATCCTGAGCTTTCCCAAGATCTCTCTGTGAGGCTCAGTAAAAGCGACTTGAAGCAGCCAGATCCCAGAATCAAAGTGAGTTATTTTAATGCATTTTTCAATGCGTTTTTTTTTGTGTAGATTTCCATAATGCAGTGTTTTGCCAACAGGGGGTGGGGACAGCCACATATGCAGACCTTAATGGAAGGTTTGCTTTACACAAATCATCTTCCTGGTTCAATAATTCAATTTCATGTGTCACTTTTCTGCCTCCAGTCTCCTAATTGGACAGCTAATTATCATCATCATCATCTTATGTCCAGTGAGCAGTAATGCAGACCAAAGATGCAACAGAGCGATCTTGCTGACCAGGAGAGGTGTGTGTATCACAAAAATCACTGGAAAAAATGATAAATCCCCTCCTAGGTAAAATAATATGCATTTCACCTATGTATTTCACTGCGTTCCTGCAGTTGCACTGTAACAAGCAGGCAGATTCAAGCAGAGTACTGGTAGCATTATACACAAAGCAAGGTACGCTGCATCTCAGTGCCAGCCAGCAACTCAACAGTAATGAAGAAGTTGGCCAGCTAACCAAGAGATTGGCACTTGTTGGATCGTCCTATGGATAGCAACAGACCCCCTGTAGACCACAGGTCCTGCTAAATCTGCCAGCAACGGAACCCTCTTTCTAAGCTATTGCCCACTGGAGCCTTGTCTATGGATATCATTGGACATATCTGGTTGTTAGTTGTTAGGTTGTTATATCTGTTGTTGTTTACTTTGATCATTTGGGACTTGTCTGCCATGCACTGCTTGACACTGGTGTGGTGGGGACATTGCTGTTGGCTCGCACATTTGACTATGTGAACACTTTTCGCTCACTTTTGCTTCACCTACTTATTTCCCTTAAAGGTTTTGATGTCTAGTTGATACAAGCTACAGTTTTTAAATGCCAGCCTATAGTGCAGTTGCAAGCTGTGCAAAGCTTTTTTAAAGCCCTTAAGCCACCCTTTGGCTCAAGTCTCGGAACACAGCGCTGGCTGTCGCTTTACACCAGCTGTTAAGCTTTGAGCAAGCTTGAGTACTTAACATTGGCTCAGCCATTTTGTAGAGCAACCTTTTTCAACCAGTGTTCCCAGGCACCCTGGGGTGCCTTGAGGTTTCTTCAGGGGTGCCTTGGCAATATATCTAAAAATTGCCCAAAAATTGTATATAACTTGGCATGTGGATGAAGGCTGCCTTTTTAGTTACACTAAGTCACAGGTTTTCATTGTGCACCATTACAACCTTCTTGCTGTCAGCGTCCTAACGACCAATGGCATCATTAGTTGATATAGAGGATTTCAGTCGCCTGCACAGTATCCTTGTTTGACCTTCCCCTGCCCCTCTCCATTAGCGTTGGGGTCACATTAGCTGAGTGATGGAGAAAAACGGAGGGAGGAGAGAAACACTGGAATACTGGTCAGAACCAGTGTGCAAAAATGTATTTGCTCTGGAAGAATAAATCACCTCTAACATTGGGTGTCCTACTTAGGCTTGTGGATGTTGCTGCATTATGTAAAACTATTAGAATAGCTTTTACATTGTAGAATGGGGTGCCTCGAGACTGTCTATCATTTTCAAATGGTGCCTCGAGACTTTCAATAATTTTTTAAGGGTGCCTTGAGTTTGTCCGTTATTTTTTAAGGGTGCCTCGAGATTGTCCATAATTTTTAAAGGGTGCCTCGAGATTGTCCATATTTTTAAAGGGTGCCTTGACTGTAAAAAGGTTGAGAAACACTGTTGTAGAGCATATTTACACAAGCTTGCACCTATTGCATCCTAGAGTTAACTCTGAGCAGCTTTTAAGTAGTAATGCTCCACTTTTCTTATGGAAGGTTTGATTGGAAAGTGAATATTTACAATAAGTAATGGGGGCAGCAGAGAACTCAATGGCAGAATGAAAACTGCCAAGCAACATTACTATTGTCTGGCCCCACCACCCGCCCACAAAACATCATGTTCATCTGGCAGCAGGGCTGTGACACCCATCTAATCTTTGGCAATATAATACCTCTTTGCCAACATTGCAAACATATATAACTCCTGTGGTCTCTGCAGTTCAATCTCCTCTGGAAACATGTCACCTTTCTACCCGCTTTACACTTCCCTGGTTTTTGTCAACATTTTCACCAAAATAAAAAGTGATCGAAATTTTTAAACATTTTGCATTATCACCAGCGCAGGAGGTGAGGGACAGATCTCCAATGGAGACATCTGTTCCTGTAATAACGCTATAAGATGTGGGTAGGAAGGAAGGAGCGTCGGTTGTCCAGATAAATGCAACCTAATAATTACGGTACATACCATTTATTAAAAGAAGCAACATGTACATCAATCCAATGCGTTTCAGAGGAAAGTACCCCCCCTTCAGGGTTGTTGCTGCGTGCTATTAAATGGGAATGGTTCCCAAAAATGGTGCCTCTGCAACTTTTGCTGGCACCCTGCTGTTCTGCTTTCTGAAATCATGTAAATAATATAACCGTTTTTGGGAACCATTCCCATCCAATAGCATGCAGTAACATCCCTGAAAAAGGGGGAGTCCTTTTCCCTGAACCGGATTGGCTTGCTACTTTCAATAAATGCCTATGTACCATAATTTAAATTGCATTTATCTGGACAACTGGGCACTTCTTCTTTCCTACCCAAAGTCTACATGCTTCAATGACCATAATGTCGTAGAGTAAAGGTAGCAGCCCAAGCCTTAAGAGGGTCCATCACCACCATTCACCATTGAGCACAACCTACTGGAAGGGATTTCTTCCTAGATGAGCAAACAAAATATCCACCTACAACCAGTGACTGATTCAGTCAGTCCAGTGCGGTCTCGAGTAGAGCCAACTCTGTGTAAAATGGGAATATTGTTGATTTTGAAGAGATGTTCACCTATTCCCTGTTGCAACTCCAGATTAGGAAGTGAATGGAAATCTCCCCAGTGGGACACAGTGCCAACTATTAAAAATAAAAGATAAAAACTGGCATTTTCTTTCACTTTGGAAAAAAACTGATTCCTTACTCTATCCAAAATTAAACAAAAACTTGTGGCTTTAGGCATCTCAACATTGAAGTTATTTCTAAGTTTTCCAAAACCGCTCTACAGTACTGCAATGTTGCTTCTCATCTATACAGATTCACTTTAATTTACTCTAGTATGTAGACTGTTAAAGTACACACCATGGATTAAAGCTAAGAAATACATCTCCCTATCCTGTTCATTTGCTGCTACCCTAACCCTTAAATGTTTTTCCAAATGAGCACTTTTTTTTGGCTAAAAAAGCTAAAAACCGACAACAGCAGATGCAGGCAACACAACATTTGGTGCACACGCGAAGCAGCTTCCGTCTGTAAACAAATAGAAGAACCCGCGTCGTATCAAATCCCAAATCAAGAGAATCGCTCATCAGCAAAGTGAGCTGACAGGACGATTAAACACAGGGGCAGATGCGCGAGGCTTCGTTAAAACATTAAGCGTGGCCATAAAATAAAAAGAGAGATGTACAGGCACATCCTGCGGTTCAGGCAGACGGAGGAAAGTGTCTTATCTGCCCACCATCCAATCAGTGGGGAGCTAAGCAGGAAATTAAATGCACAGCCAGCTGACGGAGTTAATGCAAAAAATTGGATTTGTAACAGCAGCTCAGAACTGGCATCAGAAACCAGGAGCTGGTTAGCCGTACAATCGCCATGCCAAAGAGGGAGAATGGATATGAATTGTTTAGCAATATCTCTGCCAATTAGTATTAGGATTCTCTGATACAAAATATTTCATCCTTTCTAACTTTCTGAAACATGACACGGGGTACAAAACTGGCTATAAATTTGAGATGATTGACAATAATGTCTATGGCAGCAGCAGACACCTGCTGGGGAATTGCTCTTGGACATAAAGATTACCAGGTCTGTAGACCTATTCAGTTCCTTCCTTCTCCCCCCTGATTTCTCCAAGGTATTAAACACACAGGCTAGTGATAATCCAAGGTAACACAGCACACAAATGTCCAAGTTATGGAGACCTATTAGAGTTAAATAAAGAGTAAGGGTAATATAAATAGAGATTAGGGTGAGTGGAGTGAGTTCCGAGAGCTTGATGAACCGTATTGACAAAATTGGCAGTTTGCTGACCATAATTTTGCAGAAATTGGAATCTAAATTTCATGTTGCGTGCAAATAGCATTGTAAGACTGAGATCTTTCTGCCCCCTGGAAAGGCAAAAGGAAAAATTGAAAACATGTCAATGTAGGGACCTACAAGAGTGATCTAAACACCAACACTGAAGAATAATGGACATCTTGAAAGTGCAGGCTGTACTATAATGGAGCCTAGGACCACAGGCTGTTCATCAGACAGAGCTACTACACCGCTCAGATTACATACATATATGAAAGTACACGGCCTTGAGTGATCCACTGTAACCAGAGAGGCAATGCCGTTATCCAAAGGAAATACAGTAAACTGATAGGCCTTGAGTGATCCACTGTAACAAGAGAGGCAATTCCGTTATCCAAAGGAACTACAGTAAACTGATAGGCCTTGAGTGATCCACTGTAACAAGAGAGGCAATTCCGTTATCCAAAGGAACTACAGTAAACTGATAGGCCTTGAGTGATCCACTGTAACCAGAGAGGCAATGCCGTTTTTCAAAGGAAATACAGTAAACTGATAGGCCTTGAGGGAACCACTGAAACCATAGCGGAAATGCCGTTATCCAAAGGGAATACAGTATGGATTACCTTTGGATACAGAACAGATAGGCCACTGATCTTTTTAGCTATCTAAAATATTGAAGTTCAAGAAACTGGCCGACGTGTTTCAGAGATCTGCACACTCTATTTTATCTGATTGTTCATTAAAAATTTAAGATTGCTACAAAGATTGGTGTCCTTTTGGTTTACTATATCCTTTGCTTCCCTAGTTATAGTGAAGTACTTGTGTCCTTATACTTCTTCTCATCAACCTAAACTCCAAAATGTCCTTAACCTACAGGCTGTACTATAATAAAGTTAGGACCACGGCTGTTCATCAGACAAAGCTGCTACACCTTTCACATATTACATAGAAATACGAAAGTACAAGGCCTTGAGTGATCCACTCTAACCAGAGAGGCAATGCCGTTATCCAAAGGAAATACAGTAAACTGATAGGCCTTGAGTGATCCACTCTAACCAGAGAGGCAATGCTGTTATCCAAAGGAAATACAGTATGGATTTCATTTGGATACAGAACAGATAGGCCACTGATCTTTTTAGCTATCTAAAATATTGAAGTTCAACAAAGTGGCCGACGTGTTTCAGGGATCTGCACACTCTTCTTTATCTGATTGTTCATTAAAAATTTAAGATTGCTGAAAAGATTGGTGTCCTTTTGGTTAACTATATCCTTTGCTTCCCTAGTTATAGTGAAGTACTTGTGGCCTTATACTTCTTCTCATCAACCTAAACTCCAAAACTACCTTTACCTACAGGCTGTACTATAATAAAGTTAGGACCACGGCTGTTCATCAGACAAAGCTGCTACACCGCTCACATATTACATAGAAATACGAAAGTACAAGGCCTGTAGTCACCCACTGTAACCAAAGCGCGAATGTCGTTATCCAAAGGAAATACAGTAAACTGATAGGCCGCTGATTTTTTTCAGCAATCTAAAATATTGAAATTCAACAAGGTGGCTGACGTGTTTCAGGGATCTGTATACTCTTCTTTAGGGATTTCTGATTGTTCATTAAAAATTTTAGATCGCCACAAAGATGTGTGTCTTCTTGGTTCCCTATATCCTTTGGATATAGGCATTGATTCCCTGGTTAGACTGTAAAGCTTGTGACCTTGTACTTCTTCTCATCAATGTAAATGACCTTCAGCCACTGCCACCATGGAGTAAATTGGGGTATCTTGTCAAACAAAGCAAAGTGATCTTGCTGAATTTATTTACTGATGTTACATAATTTGCTATGGGTATTCTGCAGTGAATATTATGTTGTTAGTAGCATTATTTTTGTGTTTTATGGTGGTCATCAAATAGTAATTAGAGGACAAAAAAGCTGTATATGGTGGTTGCTGAACTGTAACTATAGTATTGATTTTAGATAACCTACCCTTGATTAGGATATAATATTGCTCTGTTTTGGTGTGCTGATCAGCAGTGGATAGAAGAACAGAGGTTTCCCCCTTACTCTATGAAAGCAGAAATGCTACATCTGAATGAAAAAGGCTGTTACCTATTAATCAAAATGTGAGCTCATTAACTCCCTGTTGTCCTAAACATTACATTTCTGAATCACAGGTATGTTGGAATGCTACTCTTTGTATAGTCCCTTTAAAAATGTAAAACAAAGGGACAGTTCATTAATCATCAGATTGTTGGGGGCCAATGGGAGTAAAAAATGCCCCTGCCTTTATGGTCATTGGGAGTACAAAAGGTCTCTGTGTCAGTGGGAGTAAAAAAATGCCTTGGAGTCAGTGGAAGGTAAAAAATGCCCCAGTGTCAATGTTCAGTGGCAGCAAAAAATGCCCAGGCCTCAGTGGTCAGATGGAGTAAACAAAATGGCCTAGAGTTTGTGGGAGTTAAAAATGTCCTAGAGTTGGTGGTCAGCAGGAACAAAACAATGCCCTCGCCACTGTGGTTTGAAGAAGAAAAAAAAAAAACCCCAGTGCTATTCACTGGTGGTCAGTGAAAGTAAAGACTGCTCTAGTGTTGGTAGTCATTGGGAGTAAAATAAATGCCCCAGCCTCAGTGATCAGAATAAAATAAAAAAATGTGCCAGCATTGGTGGTCAATGGGAGCTAAAAATGCCCTGGCATTAGTGGTATGTAGGAGTTAAATATGAATCAGTGTAAAAATGAAATGCTCCTGCTGTGGGCTCCAGTGCCTGGCATATGCTACCACTCTGGATTCCATGGCTCCCTCTTTTGTGCATGCAGGGCTTTCTCATTGCACAGGCTAGTTTACAGCAAGCAATGGGTTGTAACCAGTCTGTGGGTCGTAGTTTGAGGACTACTGGCCTGCAATAGGCAGGTAAAAAAAGATACTTTCTATCCAGAAGATACCACTTTTGCATCAAGATTTTTCAATTATTTCTTCAGCCTAAAAAGTATTCTTAATCCATTGAAGTAATATGGAGGAGTAATATGCAGGAGGGGGGCTGCCCTGGGCACAGTTGGTAAATGCAGGGATGGGGGTGCTCTGACCCTAACCCTAAGGTAAGGAGGGGGTGCAGTTCGGCATATTTGCCCTGGGCACTGGATGACCTTGTCCCGACACTGGTCATATTGCTTTGCAATAGGTGTAGTGTGCCAGTACCTGTGTCATGGTTTAGCCTGCAGTTTCCTGCCTGTGAAATTCTCACTTCCTTTCTGCAGTGGTTCTGCTAGACCTGTGATTCTATTCATATGTGTTTGGCTTCTGTGCCCACCTATGGGTGTTGCCTGCTATACTTTGGGTTTATTTTCCTTTCCCTTCTTTCACTTCCTGGCCCGCCTCCCAGCTTGCTTTCCTAAATAAGACATGCTCAGTGCAGCCTGTGTTCCCTGAGTAACTTCCTAGTTCTCTGAGCTCCTATTTGTCTACTATTACAAGTATTCAGTGTCTGACTTCCCGTGTATCAACCCCAGCTTCATCTACTGTTTGTGCTTGCCTGCCCCCTGCCCTGACCGCGGCTTGTTTTCTGGATCTTCCTCTGTTTCCTGCATTTTGTATTTTGTGCGTACCTGGGGGCTGCGGCCTGGTTCCAGTTTGCTGTAAGTCCATCCCCACCATCAGGACCCCCAATGAAGAAGCAGGCTGGGATTTAGACTCCACGCCATAGGGAACCCCGAGTTGGCATTCTACAAGGGCTCACTACCACTGAAACCTGACAATCTGTGTGATATAAGAAATCAGCATATGGTTCAGGTTGCTATCAAAATATTGACCCTGGTGGGTATGTTTTTTTTTTAAAATATATTACTATATTAGCTTTTTGGGCATTGCAGTACAAAACCATAACCTCTAATATGGAGTTGGCTATACCAGCCTCCACTCTTCTGGGAAGACTCTTCTCCTTACTTACAAGTGTGTCTATGGGAATTTGTACCCATTCAGCCAAAAGACCATTTGTGAGGTCACATACTGCTGTTGGACGAGATCTGAATTGCAATTTGTATTCCAATTTATCCCAAGGGTGTTCATTAGAGTTGAAGTTGGAGCTGGAATCCCTCCACACAAAACCCACCAAACCATGTCTTTATGGGGCTGGCTTGGCACACAGGGGCACAGTCACATTAGAACGGAAAATGTTTCACCAAACTGTTCCCACAACGCTGGAGGCACATCATTGTTTACAATGTCTATGCATCTTTTACTGGAAAACTCAATCATTTGGAGGAGTTTCCATGTAGTAGTATACTTTTACACAGTGCCTAGGAATAAACTGACAACATACATTGCCATTCACCCTTTCATTGGCTGCAATTTGCTGCCTCAGAGGTGGAACAGGTAATGGCCTAATTCTGCCACTTTTCCGTACGTTGATCTGAGTTTAGGTCACGGGTGACTGACGGGTTGACGCAGAAAATGACATGCTGCCCACACAACCCCCTGCACTAAATTGAATCTCTAGATATCAAATTAATGAGGAGAATATGAAATATTAATATATTCTAACTGAATGTTCATCAGCAAATTATCCAGGCTTTCTACAACATGGGTCTACTGCCGCGATACAGAGGTGGGGTTGGAGGGGCAGCAGAAATAGAACATGCAAATTTCTCTAATTGGAGTAACATGTTTTCTCCCAGTCTGTTTGAGGGCAGGATCAACGTTAATGCGACTTTAAATTCTGTCTGGGAATAATTTAGCGGAGTATCCTCAGTTATAATACAACTTTCTGGTAGAGTCGCAAAAGCAGAACTCCAGCTACAAATAAAATGTAAATGAATAATCCATCAACAGAAAAAAAAAGAAACAGCTATTACTGTAATATTCACCTTCAATCTAGTGATTTCCTCTGCAGTACTTTTTTTTTTATCACTAGATGTCTCCAGTGGACAGCCTCATTCAACCCACTTCCTCTGAGTCCAGGTTATCCTCTACCCATCGCAACCTGTGACTGGACAGTGAAAGAAGAAGCAGCCCAGTGATGAGCTCATCTGTCTGTCACCTCCTTTCAGCGTGCTCAGTCTTGATGGGCTACTGGTACTGCTTCTTCTGCTCACCTTCTGGCAGTGCCAGGACAAGGTCATCCAGAGCCAAGGGCACAGATGCCAAACTGCACCCCCCAGTCATGATGTGCAAGCTTAGGGGAGCCATGCCCAGCAGGAACTCATTTGTCAAATTCACTGCTGCTTTCACTACTCTTGTCAGCCTTGTCACAGAAGGAAGGTAAACCATTGTGCCCAGGGCAAGGGCCCCTCCCACCCATCCTTGACCTACCCTCTGACCCGGCAGTACAGGGACTGCAACAGGCTGATACAATGCCTTGAAAAAGTATTTATACCCCTTAAAGTTTTCCACATTTTGCCATGTTACACCAAAAAAAACGAAATGTATTTTATTAGGATTTTATGTGATAGACCAACACAAAGTGGCACATAATTGTGAAGTAGAAGGAAAACGATAAATGGTTTTCAGATTTTTTTTACAACTAAATATGTGGTGTGCATTTATATTCAGCCCCCCTGAGTCAATACTTTGTAGAACCACCTTTCCCTGCAATTACAGCTGCAAGTCTTTTTGGGGATGTCTCTACCAGCTTTGCACATCCAGAGTGATATTTTTGCCCATTCTTCTTTGCAAAACACTCAAGCTCTGTCAGATTGGATAGAGAGCGTCTGTGAACAGCAATTTTCACATCTTGCCACAGATTCTCAATTGGATTTAGGTCTGGACTTTGACTGGGCCATTGTAATACATGAATATGCTTTGATCTAAACTATTCCATTGTAGCTCTGGCTCTATGTTTAGGGTCATTGTCCTGCTGGAAGGTAACCCTCCACCCCAGTCTCAAGTCTTTTGCAGGTTTTCTTCTAAGATTGCGCTCCATCTTCCCATCAACTCTGACCAGGTTCTCTGTCCCTGCTGAAGAAAAGCATCCCCACAACATGATGCTGCCACCACCATGTTTCACGGTGGGGCTGGTCTGTTCAGTGTGATGTTCAGTGTTAGTTTTCGACCACACATAGCGTTTTGCTTTTAGGCCAAAAAGTTAAATTTTGGTCTCATCTGACCAGAGCACCTTCTTCCACATGTTTGCTGTTTTCCCCACATGGCTTCTCACAAACTGCAAACAGGACTTCTTGACTGCTGAGGCGCATAGGCGCAGAAACAAAGTTAACTTCTAAAAAGACCCAGAAATCCCTGGGGAAGGTCCTCTTAACTGAGCTCAGGCCCATCCCCATCCCCAAGGCTCCGTCCAATCCTTTTGTCCCATATAGCCTCCTGCTTTATCCCAACTCCTGGCAATGCCCCCATCAGTCAAGGCTCTCTTTCCCTACAGGGGTCAAGAGACCTTCATATGGCTTTCTTTCAACTATGGCTTTCTTCTTGTCACTCTTCCATAAAGGCCAGATTTGTGGAATCTGAATACAAATGCACGCCACATTTTTTAGATATTTATTGGTAAAAAAATCTTGAAAACCATTTATCATTTTCCTTCCACTTCACAATATGTGCCACTTTTGGCACTTTTCCACTGCAAGTACCGGCTCAGCTCCACTCGGCCCTGCTTGGCTCTGTTGGTTTTCCACTACTGGTACCGCATGGTACGGTGTTGGAACGGTTCGGTACGGTTTGCTTTTCCACTAAAGCAAAGTGGGTGGGATAACAATGATTCTCTGACCAATCAGTGGCTAGTAGTGACAAACAGTCAAGGCTGCATGCAAAGGATTGTGGGATATGGTACCGGTACGGCCCTGTTGGAACCACAACTGAGGTGGTACTGTTTAAGCGAAGCGTACCGTTCGGTTCCATGTAGAGGAAAAGCGCCGCCGTATCGTACCGAACCGTTCCTACACCGTACCATGCGGTACCAACAGTGGAAAAGCACAAAAGCGAACCGAACCGTTCGGTTCCATGCAGTGGAAAAGTGCCATTTGTGTTGGTCTATCACATAAAATCCCAATAAAATACATTTACGTTTTTGGTTGTAACATGACAAAATGTAGAAAATTTCAAGGGGTGTGAATACTTTTTCAAGGCACTGCACCAAGGTAAATTCAGGTATTTATGGCTTGTAATTAGTGATGTATTGATGATTACAGAGCGGCATCCATTTGTGTTATTTATATCTGCCTGCAGTCCAGCTTTAACAAGGCACCAACATTGATGCTTCTCCACTGCTGATTATGCACCGATGACAGCATGAATTTTAAAGTATAATTATAAATATATAGGAAGGCAGCAGCCATTACCTGCCTCAAAGTACTTTTTTCTCTCCTTTACAGACTGGCACTCTCCCTGATGTTTGTCCATTTCCCCAGGCATCTCCAAGGTCAGTATATAAATCCCCTCCAGGCAACACCGACTATAAACACAATATGTATATTTAGCGAGAATGTGAAAAAGGCTGTTCTGCGATGCGGCTGCAATTTACACTACACACTACGGAGCCAGGATTAGAGATGTCAGGCGCAGACGCACAGAAACACAATGAGTTAGTGGAATTGTAATCTGGGGAATCATGAGGGATACAATGCTATTAAATAGCAGGAAGCAGGGAGGAAGAATCTTTACAAGAGGGAGGATAATAGGCTGCGGGCCAGGAGCGAGCCGGAGAAGACTGAGAAATAATCCTATGAGACAAGACTTCCATATTACAACCGATGGAGGAAGGGGGGGAGGCTATACAGAGGAGCTTGTATGATGATAACTCACATAGAACTACAAGTCCCAGCAGACCAGGAGTGGGCCAGAGAAGACAGAGAAACAATGTGAGGAATATGCCGGAGCTCGTAGGACGATAACCCACATACAGTGCCCTGAAAAAGTATTCACCCCCTATATATTGTCAGGTTTGAGTAAATGTATTTTATTGGGATTTTATGTGATAGACCAACACAAAGTGGCACATAATTGTGAAGTGGAAGGAAAATGATAAATGGTTTTCAAAATGTATTACAAATAAATATGTGAAAAGTGCGGCGTGCATTTGTATTCACACCCTTTACTCCGATACCCCTAACTATAATCTAGTGGAACCTTCCTTATAGGATACAATTGAAAGTGTTGTTTAGTTTTGACTAGAGATTGACCGATTATCGGCAAAGCCAATATATCGAGGGCCGATCTGCACTTTCCCCGATATATCAGAATCGGCCCCTGAGGTTATCGATATTGCTGATATTTCGGGAAAGTGCTTGTACCTGAGTGATGCCTGCAGCTAGAGGCATCAACCCGGTACCGGCGTCCATAGCCGACGGTCTTGTAATGACAACCGATGTGGCTGAGAAGCCACTCGGTTGTCATTACAAGGAGCCGGAGGGGATGCCCCCCCCCCTCCTGCCGCCTTCCGCGGCTCGCCCGGGCCTCCCATCCCACCAGGAGACCCGGGCAACCATCCTGCACGGCCGCCGAAGAGAAGACCCGATCAAAGCCGCATTCTCCATGTAAAAACCCAGAAGTGACGTCATGACATCACTTCCGGGTACTCTGCGTCAAATTCAAAAAAATTACAGCATTCAAAACAGCCAAACTTGGCATTTTGAATGCTTTTACGTGCAGAGGAGGGGTTTGGGGTCTTTTAGACCCCCAGATCCCTCCACAAGAGTACCCATAAAAAAATGTTTTTTAATGTACGAAAATATCGGCCAATACCGATATGCGATGACCAAAATATTGGTATTGGCAATAAAAAAACGATATTGGTTGATTACTAGTTTTGAGCTCATATTATATGGTTTTTGGGTAAATCTAACAGAAAATTGTAAAAGAAAATTGAACATGGCCAGCCTTAGTGAAAAAACAATCATGAAAGCCAAGGGACACACCAGACAGGTCAGGGATAAAGTTGTGGAGAATTTTAAAGCAGGGTTATGTTATAAAAAAAATAATCTCATGGAGCGCTGTTCAATCCATCATCCGAAAATGGAAAGAGTATGGCACAACTGCAAACCTACCAAGACATGGCGGCCCACCAAAACTGACAGGCTGGGCAAGGAGAGTATTAATCAGGGAAGCAGCCAAGAGGCCCATGGTAAGTCTTCCGGTCTACTCTGCATCCCACTAGAAGCTCTCCGCCATCTTGTTGTTTTCCACTTCCTCATCTAAGCTGTCGTCTAGCCGGATGTCCTGGACTTTCGAGACTGCAAGTTGTAGGAAGAGACTCCCCATCCCAGATGCATTAACCGACTGCTCACAAATTACATACAAAAAGTGCAATCTCTTCTTTCCAAGATATCATGGATTGGAGTGTGGTGACGTGACGAGGAGATATCATTGGGGTTATGATGAAAACCTTTGTTCTAGCCCAGGAGAGGCTAAGAGGCCCATTTTGACCAAGCTTAATTGCAAGGTTGCACTGCTGAATGTGAGAGTTCATCTATAGGGGGCAGCACTTTGAGGTGGTACGCTATTTTTCACACCGCAGCACTACAAAGGGAGGTGGATTGAGACGCACCTATAATGGATGGTGACTGGCTAGTAGGAAGAGCATCACAGTTACTATAAACTGCACCGTTGTGGACTATTTTTTAATTATGATCACCGCATGCTTTCAAATGCACTGGTTAATCATGGACTTTATGTTTAATTTGTGAACATTAATAAGGTTTGCGATCGATGTGTAGTGACACAGTTAGCCATATTTTAGGCCTTGTATTATTTAATTTATATTTTTATTTTATTTTTGTTGTAAGACTTCCATATTACAACTGATGTAGGAAGGGAGGAGACTGTATGGAGGAGCTTCTATGATGATACCTCACATAGAACTAAAAGTCCCAGCAGGCCAGGAGTGAGTCAGAGAAATAATCCAATGAGACAAGACTTCCATATTACAACCAATGGAGGAAGGGGGGAGACTGTATGGAGGAGCTTGTATATGACGATAACTCACGTAGAACTAAAAGTCCCAGCAGGCCAGGAGTGAGTCAGAGAAATAATCCAATGAGACAAGACTTCCATATTACAACCAATGGAGGAAGGGGGGAGACTGTATGGAGGAGCTTGTATATGACGATAACTCGCGTAGAACAAAAAGTCCCAGCAGGCCAGGAGTGAGTCAGAGAAATAATCCAATGAGATAAGACTTGCCTTATTACAACCGATGGAGGAAGGGGGGAGACTGTATGGAGGAGCTTCTATGATGATACCTCACATAGAACTAAAAGTCCCAGCAGGCCAGGAGTGAGTCAGAGAAATAATCCAATGAGATAAGACTTGCCTTATTACAACCGATGGAGGAAGGGGGGAGACTGTATGGAGGAGCTTCTATGATGATACCTCACATAGAACTAAAAGTCCCAGCAGGCCAGGAGTGAGCCAGAGATGACTGAGAAATAATCCTATGAGACAAGACTTCCATATTACAACCAATGGAGGAAGAGGGGAGACTGTATGGAGGAGCTTGTATATGACGATAACTCACGTAGAACTAAAAGTCCCAGCAGGCCAGGAGTGAGTCAGAGAAATAATCCAATGAGACAAGACTTCCATATTACAACCGATGGAGGAAGGGGGGAGACTGTATGGAGGAGCTTCTATGATGATACCTCACATAGAACTAAAAGTCCCAGCAGGCCAGGAGTGAGCCAGAGATGACTGAGAAATAATCCTATGAGACAAGACTTCCATATTACAACCAATGGAGGAAGAGGGGAGACTGTATGGAGGAGCTTGTATATGACGATAACTCACGTAGAACTAAAAGTCCCAGCAGGCCAGGAGTGAGTCAGAGAAATAATCCAATGAGACAAGACTTCCATATTACAACCAATGGAGGAAGGGGGGAGACTGTATGGAGGAGCTTGTATATGACGATAACTCACATAGAACTAAAAGTCCCAGCAGGCCAGGAGTGAGTCAGAGAAATAATCCAATGAGACAAGACTTCCATATTACAACCAATGGAGGGAAAGGGGAGACTGTATGGAGGAGCTTCTATGATGATACCTAACATAGAACTAAAAGTCCCAGCAGGCCAGGAGTGAGCCAGAGATGACTGAAAAATAATCCTATGAGACAAGACTTCCATATTACAACCAATGGAGGAAGGGGCGAGACTGTATGGAGGCAGGGCCATCTTTAACACATGGCAAAAGGGGCAGCTGCCCCGGGCCCAGTCATTGTTATGGGGCCCCAAGTCAGCTTCCCCTTGAACCCACACTGCTTGCAAATAGTTGATAAGTGGATTTGGGAGGGCCCAATAAAAGGTTTGCCCAGGGTCTAATCAATATTAAAGACGGCCCTGTATGGAGGAGCTTGTATGATGATAACTCACATAGAACTACAAGTCCCAGCAGGCCAGGAGTGAGCCAGAGATGACTGAGAAATAATCCTATGAGACAAGACTTCCATATTACAACCAATGGAGGAGACTGTATGGAGGAGCTTCTATGACGATAACTCACAAAGAACTACAAGTCCCAGGAGACCACTGTAGGTGTAGTGGTCTTTGTTCCCTCACTAGTCACTAGACAATGAGCCCAGATACAGGCAGAGATATTCTAAGGTGACTGGCACTTTCTCTGATAATAAGTAAAATTATAAGTAGTAAATTATTTGGAAGGCAAACATTTTCAGTGGCCAGCACTCGGAACCAATTATAACAGTATGTTCTTTCCTATAGTGGTGTCGCGCACTTGACGACTGTATTATGTTTAGGTTTGGAAGAATTGTCTGGGACTTTCTGTACTGAACATTTAAATTATAAAATCCATCTTTTATATATATGTTCAATGTTATCATCAGGAATGTAATGATTCTTAGGTGATATTTAGAACCGGGTAGACTGAATGAGCCACTTTGCTGCGACAACGAGCCCTCCCCATCACAGTCTCCAGGTCTCACTTCTTCCACTGCATTCCTTACAACAGCCTTTCTTAAAGTGGTTATAAACTTGATTATAAATGTTGGATTTTTTTTATATTTTTCTACAACAAACATGCCATGCTTACTTGCTTTGTGCAATGCTTTGGCACAGAGCAGCCCCAATCCTTTAGGGGTCTCCCACCAGTGCTTCTGGCTCATCTTCCTCTGCCAATTGCCCACCATAGCAAGCCGCTTGCTATGGGGGCACTCATGTGTGCTCGCTCCTGAGCCCCACTCTGTGTCTACAAAAGTGTGGCTTGGCTCTGCCCCACATTCCCTCCTCACTGGCTGTGAATGACAGCAGCAGGAGCCAATGAGGAGCGAGAGAGCCGCTGCTCTCGTGCATATCGCGAAAAGGAGATCGGGCTCAGGAGGCGGACGGGTGCTGAACTCAGAGGTTTTTTTCCCCTAATGCAGAGAATGCATGAGGGTAAAAATCCTTCAGCCTTTAGAAGCACTTTAATGTATTCTCTGCATCGAGGTTAAAAACCTTCTACTACTTGTTCCCCCCTCTCCCCCCTCACTAAACACCCACCTGAGTCATCTTTTGATACAGCGCTGTGGCTGTTTGCATCAGTGTTGCACCCTCCTCCTGTATTAAACAGCCTTCACTGAGAGGAGTGGCAGCTATTGGCTTCTGCTGCTGTCTGTCAAATCCTGTAAAGAGGTTGCAGGGGGCAGGGCTGAGATGTACTGTTTGTATATGGACGAACACAACCCAGCTGGCTTTCAAAGCAAGCAGCTTGCTAAGGGGGCACACGTTGGGAAGGACTCCAGAAGGAGGTTCGGAGCCTCTCTGTGCAATACTACTGCACAGAGCAGGTAAGTATAACATATTATTTTTCATCTAAAAAAAAAATAAGGATTACAATCACTTTAACCTTTTCAACATGAAGGGACCCTTGAAATAACTGGCAAGGTCCATAAAGACATGGATGAGTGAGTTTGGGGTGGAGGAACCTGACTTGCCTGCACATCAACCCGATAGAACACCTTTGGGATGAATTCGAGTGAAACTGTGAGCCAGGCCTTCAGATCCAACATCAGTGCCTGACCTCACAAATGCTCTTCTGGAAGAATGGTGAAACATTCCCATAGACACACTCCTAAACCTTGTGGACAGCCTTCCCAGAGGAGTTGAAGCTGTTATAGCTGCAAAGGGTGGGCCAACTCAATATTGAACCCTATGGACTAATGGGCCACACACTATCCAATTTTCCTTAGATTTTTTCCTTTAGATTTACCAAAACCATATAATATGAGGTCAAATCTAAATACTTTCAATTTGTATGCAATCAGGCAGGCCCTTGCACTACATAGGTAAATCTAAAGGAAATCTAACAACAAAAGTTGTATACTGTGTATCCAGCTTAAGACAGGGATGCCATTAAAGCTCATGTGTGTGTAAAGGCAGACGCCCCAATACTTTTTGTATCAGAGCCGGGACAAGGGGTGGGCAGAAGAGGCGGCTGCCCTGGGCACTGTGAGGTGGGGGGTGCCATAAGGAGATTGGAAGGGAGAAGATTTGTGTTGGAAGGGGGAGTTTGGGGGGCGGCAGGGGGTAAGTATTGTTCTAAGAGGGGAAATTGTGGGGGGGTGGGGGGGGGGGGGTTGAAGTCTGTAGGGAGAGGGGAGAGAGAAGAAATGTACTAGGAGGGGAAATTTTAGGAGTAGAGAAATTGTGCTAGGAGGGGAAATTTTATGAGTGGAGGAATTGTGCTAGGAGGGGAAATTTTAGGAGTAGAGGAAATGTGCTAGGAGGGGAAATTTTAGGAGTAGAGGAATTGTGCTGGGAGGGGACATTTTAGGAGTGGAGGAATTGTGCTAGGAAGGGAAATTTTAGGAGTAGAGGAATTGTGCTAGGAGGGGAAATTTTAGGAGTGGAGGAATTGTGCTAGGAGGGGAAATTTTAGGAGTGGAGGAATTGTGCTAGGAGGGGAAATTTTAGGAGTAGAGGAATTGTGCTAGGAGGGGAAATGTTAGGAGTAGAGGAATTGTGCTAGGAGGGGAAATTTTAGGAGTGGAGGAATTGTGCTAGGAGGGGAAATTTTAGGAGTAGAGGAATTGTGCTAGGAGGGGAAATGTTAGGAGTAGAGGAATTGGGCTAGGAGGGGACATTTTAGGAGTGGAGGAATTGTGCTAGGAGGGGAAATTTTAGGAGTAGAGGAATTGTGCTAGGAGGGGAAATTTTAGGAGTGGAGGAATTGTGCTAGGAGGGGAAATTTTAGGAGTAGAGGAATTGTGCTAGGAGGGGAAATGTTAGGAGTAGAGGAATTGTGCTAGGAGGGGAAATTTTAGGAGTGGAGGAATTGTGCTAGGAGGGGAAATTTTAGGAGTAGAGGAATTGTGCTAGGAGGGGAAATTTTAGGAGTAGAGAAATTGTGCTAGGAAGGGAAATTTTAGGAGTAGAGGAATTGTGCTAGGAGGGGAAATTTTAGGAGCAGAGGAATTGTGTTAGGAGGGGAAATTTTAGGAGTGGAGGAATTGTGCTAGGAGGGGAAATTTTAGGACTAGAGGAATTGTGCTAGGAGGGGAAATTTTAGGAGTGGAGGAATTGTGCTAGGAGGGGAAATTTTAGGAGTAGAGGAATTGTGCTAGGAGGGGAAATTTTAGGAGTAGAGGAATTGTGCTAGGAGGGGAAATTTTAGGAGTGGAGGAATTGTGCTAGGAGGGGAAATTTTAGGAGTAGAGGAATTGTGCTAGGAGGGGAAATTTTAGGAGTAGAGGAATTGTGCTAGGAGGGGACATTTTAGAAGTAGAGGAATTGTGCTAGGAGGGGAAATTTTAGGAGTGGAGGAATTGTGCTAGGAGGGGAAATTGTATTATTTATTGCTCAGTGTTTTTAGGGGGATTTTCATTGACACATAATGCTTACACATCTTGAGGGGGGGGGGGGGGGCGCAGTTTGGCATGTTTGCCCTGGGCTCTACATGACCATGTCTCCCGGCACTGTTTGGTATTAAAGTGTATATAACACTGGGAGATCTCACCTGGCCGTGTCTATCATACACCAAACCTCAGCAAGCAGCATTAAAAATAAGGAAAATGGATTTGAATTCAAATAAAGATGAAAGCCGTATATAGTATATTTTATTATTCTGAAAACAGCAGCTGAGTGGGAAAGTGTCAGTAAAAATGGCGGAGATCCAAGCAGCGCCTGTATGACCATTTGATGTATAAGAAGGCACATCTCACCCCCCTCCCCCCAGGTCCTGTGTCAGTCTCTGCCATCCAGGTAGAAGATGAGATGAAGCCGTACAGCCGTACAGTCACATCTCGCTGTCTTGCTCCCTTTCCAGGCCATTAAGGAGCAGCCTGTGAACTGATTAAATGCGGCCTCACACTGCGCTCTTCTTCCTGACCTCGCAGCATGGAGCCAGATGTGGGTCATGGACCTGACGAGGACTGTGACAAACAGGCACAGGCCAGGAAAACATCACAGTTAAGAAGCGGCAGGTGGCTGCCATAAGTAGGAGCTTAATACGTTCCTTCCGCCAATGTGGGGGGGGGGGGGGGCTGGCGTCACCAGGTGGGACAGACCACTGGGATGGTGCAAAGCTCCAGAACGCTTCTCTGAGCTGCTGTCAGGGGCTGATGATGATGTGAATCGCTGGATAACTGCACGCCACTCTGCGTCATTGCAATATTTCTCGCAGGTAATGGACAGAGGTAAGTCATTGAGCGTCTGCTGGGGTGAGTCTAGGCCCGCTGCACATGTAAGCCTGGCTCTGCCTCCTTCTATTCTCATATTAAAAGACCAGAAATATAAAAAAAAAGAGCTCCTAGACATGCAGCAGTTCACTCATGTAAAATTAAGTCTGACAGCGTCTGGATTAAAGAGGAAGGACCCTTTCACACGGGCATTCCGATCAGATCTGCCTGTCAGTTTTTCAGGTGGACCTGATCGGATGCTCCATGCATCCCTATGGGGGCGGCAGTAGACATCTCCGCTGACACCTGCTGCTATCCGATCCGATCCTGTCTGTGAAATCCAGACAGATGGAAACCCTATTTTCCATCCATCTGGAGGATGGGATCAGATGGGATCGGATGAGAATGGACAGACGGTTCCGTTCTCATCCGATTCTCCCATAGAGGAGAGCGGGGATCTGACACCTCCATCTCTGCACACAGAGCGGAGACGGAGCTGTCATCCACCTGCTCAGCAGGGATCGGCGGATCGATCCCCCGCTGAGCAGAACGCACTGCGTTACTTTACCGACAAATTGCGCGGCCGTGCGACGCTGTACCCAAATACAATTGATGTCCTTTTTTTCCCCCACAAACAGAGCTTTCTTTTGGGGGCATTTGATCACCTCTGCAGTTTTTAGATTTTGCGCTATAAACAAAAAAAGAGCGACAATTTTGAAAAATACACCATATTTTTTACTTTCTGCTATAAAACATTCCCAATAAAAAGATTTTTAAAAAATCTAATTTTTTTTATCAGTTTAGGCCAATTTGTATTCTGCTACATATTTTTGGTAATAAAATCCCAAAAAGCGTATTTTAATTGGTTTGCGCAAAAGTTATAGCATTTACAAACTACGGGATAGATTTTTGGACTTTTTATTTTTGTTTTTATTAGTAATGGCGACGATCAGCGATTTTTAGGCTAGGTTTCCACTAGTGCGGCTACGAAGTCGTGCTACTTCTAGCACGACTTCGTAGCGAAAGTAAACTGCGGCTTCAGTGAGACTTGTCCCAAATATATAGAGGGAAGTCGCACTAAAGACGGCTCAAAAGTAGTGCACAAACTACTTAAGCCGCGGCAGTGGAAACGGGCCCCATTGAAAACAATGGCTTTTGACTTGCTGTGCGACTTGACATGTGTCAAGTCACACCGCAAGTCGCACTAGTGGAAACCGAGCCTTAGCGGGACTGCAACAATGCAGCAGACCCCTGACTGACATTTTTGACACTTTTTGGGGACCAGTGACATTAATACAGTAATCAGTACTAAATAATATGCACTGTTACTGTATAAATGACATTGGCAGGGAAGGGGTTAACACTGGGGGTGATCAAAGGGTTAAATGTAAGCAAATGTGCTTACTTACTGTGGGGGGGGGGGGGCTCCGTGATGGGCACAGAAAGATCGGGGTTTCAGCTAAGCTGAAACCCCGATCTCTCTGTGCTTGTGTGACAGAAGACTCGCCTGCTTTGTTTACATAAGCAGGGGGGTCTTCTGTCAGTTTCTCTGATGATCGCGGGAGGCCGCCAGTGATCGCTGCTGCTCCTTCCACGGTCTGACTCCCCTGCCGCTCTCACCCCTTCTGCAGGGTGACTGGTCTTGTCCCCGCCCTTCCTGTGCTTTTCTGCAGGCAGCTGGCAGTGGGCAGAGCCTGCTGGGCCCCTCCCACAGCTCTGCTCTCTGCACAGGCTATGTGCAATCCAGTGATGGTGTCACCGTTACTTTTCTTTTACAAGGTAATATCTGACTTTGCAAAGGCCTTTGGTGCACACAATATGTATTTAAATTCTTTGTGGCTATTGGAGAAAACTATATAATTATAAAAAAGGTTTTGTGCTCAGAGTTCAGCTGTAAAATTAAACTGTGATGATGTATTTCTGGCTGGGTCATGTTGAGTAGATGTGTGCAGTGACCAGAGCTATGGCTCTATAAAGCCTATGGTGGGTCTCTTTAAAAGCAACAGCAACTTAACCTCCCTGGCGGTATGATTCTTTCCGATTTTAGGTGCTGAAAGCGGTACCATTATTTTGCATGTAATTCTTAAGAATGAGCAGCCCAAACCAACTATCTACATATGATTTTTTTTTTTACTGTGCGTTCTTCTTTATAACATCTCGGGTATGATAAAGTTTGAAACACAAAATCATAAATTATAATATAATAAATAACTATAAATAAGTTAAAGTATGTATTATATATATATATATACTGTATATATACATACATATACTGTATATATATATATATATATATATATATATATATATATATATATATACAGTGGGTACGGAAAGTATTCAGACCCCCTTACATTTTCCACTCTTTGTTATATTGCAGCCATTTGCTAAAATCATTTAAGTTCATTCTTCTTCCTCATGAATGTACACATAGCACCCCATACTGACAGAAAAACACAGAATTGTTGACATTGTTGCAGATTTATTAAAAAAGAAAAACTGAAATATCACATGGTCCTAAGTATTCAGACCCTTTGCTGTGACACTCATATATTTAACTCAGGTGCTTTCCATTACTTCTGATCATCCTTGAGATGGTTCTACACCTTCATTTGAGTCCAGCTGTGTTTGATTATACTGATTGGACTTGATTAGGAAAGCCACACACCTGTCTATATAAGACCTTCCAGATCACAATGCATGTCAGAGCAAATGAGAATCATGAGGTCAAAGGAACTGCCTGAAGAGCTCAGAGACAGAATTGTGGCAAGGCACAGATCTGGCCAAGGTTACAAAAAGATTTCTGCTGCACTTAAGGTTCCTAAGAGCACAGTGGCCTCCATAATCCTCAAATGGAAGACGTTTGGGACGACCAGAACCCTTCCTAGAGCTGGCCATCCGGCCAAACTGAGCTATCGGGGGAGAAGAGCCTTGGTGAGAGAGGTAAAGAAGAACCCAAAGATCACTGTGGCTGAGCTCCAGAGATGCAGTCAGGAGATGGGAGAAAGTTGTAGAAAGTCAACCATCACTGCAGCCCTCCACCAGTCGGGGCTTTATGGCAGAGTGGCCCGACGGAAGCCTCTCCTCAGTGTAAGACACATGAAAGCCCGCATGGAGTTTGCTAAAAAACACCTGAAGGACTCCAAGATGGTGAGAAATAAGATTCTCTGGTCTGATGAGACCAAAATAGAACTTTTTGGCCTTAATTCTAAGCGGTATGTGTGGAGAAAACCAGGCACTGCTCATCACCTGTCCAATACAGTCCCAACAGTGAAGCATGGTGGTGGCAGCATCATGCTGTGGGGGTGTTTTTCAGCTGCAGGGACAGGACGACTGGTTGCAGTCGAGGGAAAGATGAATGCGGCCAAGTACAGGGATATCCTGGACAAAAACCTTCTCCAGAGTGCTCTGGACCTCAGACTGGGCCGAAGGTTTACCTTCCAACAAGACAATGACCCTAAGCACACAGCTAAAATAACGAAGGAGTGGCTTCACAACAACTCCGTGACTGTTCTTGAATGGCCCAGCCAGAGCCCTGACTTAAACCCAATTGAGCATCTCTGGAGAGACCTAAAAATGGCTGTCCACCAACGTTTACCATCCAACCTGACAGAACTGGAGAGGATCTGCAAGGAGGAATGGCAGAGGATCCCCAAATCCAGGTGTGAAAGACTTGTTGCATCTTTCCCAAAAAGACTCCTGGCTGTATTAGATCAAAAGGGGGCTTCTACTAAATACTGAGCAAAGGGTCTGAATACTTAGGACCATGTGATATTTCAGTTTTTCTTTTTTAATAAATCTGCAACAATGTCAACAATTCTGTGTTTTTCTGTCAGTATGGGGTGCTATGTGTACATTCATGAGGAAGAAGAATGAACTTAAATGATTTTAGCAAATGGCTGCAATATAACAAAGAGTGAAAAATTTAAGGGGGTCTGAATACTTTCCGTACCCACTGTATATACACATATACATATATTATACACATATATATATATCTATATAAAAATATACACTTAAAAAGTACAGTAAAACTGCAGGAAAGGGCACTGGGGGGCAATCTAATGTGAATTTATTTTATTTTGTAATGTATCAGTGTGTTTGGGTGTTTTACTGTTTGAATTTGCCGCCGGTTCCAACCCCCCCTGTGAGCGTCACGTCGCAGGAGACGGAAGTCGTGGCACAGAGAGCATCGGGAGGAAAACCCGGCCGTCGCACACCGCCGGGATACATCGCTGGATCCCGGGGACAAGGTGAGTACCCTCTCTTACAGGATACAGCGAGGCTCGGGGTTACCACTTTTGGAACTGAAATTTAACCCCGAGCCACACTCGGGAATACCGCTAGGGAGGTTAAACAAAACGCGCCAATAACACACGTTTCTATTGAAGATCAGTCTACAAATATAATACGTAAATACTATTCCTCAGGGCTTTTTTTCAGCGGGAATGCGGGGGAACGCCGTTCCGGCACCTCCAGCACTGAATGTGTGTAATGGCAAGGAGTGCTGGGTTGTGCTACATTGTCTATTGATGCTGGGCCATTCAATGGTATCAATTCCTTCATCCTCCAGGAACTGGCTGCATACTCTCACCACAAGAGGCCGGGTATTGTCGTGCACCAGGAGGAACCCAGGACCCACTGCACCAGCGTAGGGCCTGACAATGGGTCCATCCCGATACCGAATGGCAGTCAGGGTTCCATTGTCTAGCCTGTAGAGGTCTGTTCGTCCCTCCATGGATTTGCATCCCCAGACCATCACTGACCCACCACCAAACCAGTCATGCTGAACGATGTTACAGGCAGCATAATGTTCTCCATGGCTTCTCCAGACCCTTTCATGTCTGCCACATGTGCTCAGGGTGAATATGCTCTCATCTGTGGAAAACACAGGGCACCAGTGGTGGACCTGCCAATTCTGGTGTTCAATGGCAAATGCCAAGCAAGCTCCACGGTGCCGGGCAGTGAGCACAGGGCCCACTAGAGGACGTTGGGCCCTCAAGTCACCCTCATGAAGTCTGTTTCTGATTGTTTGGTCAGAGACATTCACACCGGTGGCCTGCTGGAGGTCATTTTGTAGGGCTCTGGCAGAGCTCATCCTGTTCCTCCTCCTCGCACAAAGGAACAGATACCGGTCCTACTGATGGGTTGAGGACCTTCTATAATAACCCTGTCCAGCTCTCCTAGAGTAACTGTCTGTCTCCTGGAATCTCCTCCATGTTCTTGAGACTGTGCTGGGAGACACAGCAAACCTTCTGGCATCGGCAGGTATTGATGTGCCATCCTGGAGGAGTTGGACTGCCTGGGCAACCTCTATAGGGTCCAGGTATCTCCTCATGCTACCAGTAGGGACACTGACCCTAGCCAAATGCAAAACAGTCAGAAAAGATGAGTGGGTAAAAAATGTCAGTGGCCTCCATCTGTAAAACCATTCCTGTTTTTGGGGTTGTCTAATTGTTGCCTATCTAGTGCACCTGTTTTTAATTAACACCAAAGCAGCTGAGACTGATTAACAACCCCCTCTGCTACTTAACTGAGCAGATCAATATCCCAGGAGTTTAATTGACTTGATCCTACACTCTGATTACAAAGTATTCTTTTAATTTTTTTGAGCAGTGTACATTATGGTATGCATTCCATGATACCATCTCCATGTCTTCTATACCTCTTCCCTACCCATCTTATAAGATCAGCAATGGCAGCTTTGACTAAAATAGTAAAGAAAAGCAATGCCTCTATTTTTATCAGCTAGGACCTACTAGGGTTAATTTACTAAAGGCAAACGGACTGCCCACTTTGCAAGTGCAGTTGTTCCAAAACTTTCATTTTGGATAGAGCAAGGGAGGGTTATAACCCCTGTCAGGTTATTTTTTGTCATCTGTGTCCCATTGGGGAGATCTCCCTTCACTTCCTGTCTCATAGTCAAACAGGAAGTGAGAGGAAATCCCTGTAAATCAAGGGAAATCCTTGGGGACGATTTACAGGAATTCCTTGGGGACCCCAAAGTCACCAGAACTAGCATACCCATTGGAAGATTTCCCCTCTATTACTTTTGTTGGGACAACCCAAAATTTTGATAATTTCTTCAAATTTTTACTTTCAATGATAATGGTAAACAGGACACAGAGAGGGTGAGTCTCTTTAACCACTTGCCGACTGCCTAAAGCTGATCTACGTCGGCAGTCAGCCCCTCACAGGCAAAGTGACGTAGAGCTACGTCGCTAGCCTGTGAGGGTTTAGGGAGCGAGCGCGCGCCCCCAGAGGCGCGCTCCCGCTCCCGCGCGGTCACGAACCCCCCGCGCGTGTGACCGGCGGACCCGATGTCCGCCGGTCACTCGGCGATCGTCGGGGGAGAGGGAGAAAGGCAGGCAGCTTGTCTAAACAAGCTGCTTGTCATTCTCCCCTGTGTATGACAGATGATCATACGGTTCTACTATGTAGAACCGTTGATCACTGTTCATACACTAGTAGCCACAGCCAATCACAGTAGAAAGCACGCCCCTAGGGACACACATAGCCCCGCCCTTTCAAAAAAAGTTAACCCCTTCACTGCCAGTGTATTTTTACAGTAACAGTGCATATGTATAGCACTGATTACTGCAGTAATGTCACTGGTACCCCCAAAAGTGTCAAAAATGTCAGTCAAGGGTCCGATCTGTCCGCCGCAATGTCGCAGTACCGCAAAAAAAATCGCAGATCGCCGCCATTACGCGTTAAAAAAAAAAACAACAAAAATGACAAAAATCTTTCCCTTTGTTAGTAAACGCGATAACTTTTGCGCAAACCAATCAAAATACGCTTTTTGCGATTTTTTTTACCAAACATAGGTAGCATAAAACAAATTGCCTGAAAATGTTAAAAAAATTGGATTTTTACATTTTTTTGAGGGGAATTTCATATAAAAAAATGTGAAAAATATTGCTATTTTTGCAAAATTTACGCTCTTTTTTTGTTTATAGTGCATGATCAAAAAATCGCACAGGTGATCAAATACCACCAAAAGAAAGCTCTGTTTGTGGGAAAAAAAAGACGCCAAATTCGTTTAGATACAGCGTCGCACGACCGCGCAATTGTCCGTTAAAGTCACGCAGTGCCGAATCGCAAAATACCCCCTGGTCAGGAAGGGGCTAAAATCTTCCGGGGCTTAAGTGGTTAACGGGGGAACAGACAGCAATAAAAACTGCCAGGGGTTCTATTTCCTCTCCACTCTATCCAAACCTAAAAAAAAAAAATTTTTTCCTTTAGTTATACTTTAAAAAGGCAGAAAGTGGATTCTATTTTCTTCTTATACACCTGCAGGAAGGAAAAGAGAAGGTATATTCCTTTGGGGAACTGATCCTTTACTAACCTTCTCATCCATAGTTAAACTAAAACACACAGCATCTAATTTTCTGCACAGTAATTTGCTGTACCCGATAATGGCCACTAGAGGCCACCTTAGTACACTCTTCAGTAGTTGCTGCTCTATGTGCTCCACTACATGGAAGAGTCTAATCTGGTGTAGGGATTTAACCACTTGCTGGTGGCCATCTAAACTGCAAACAGGTCAAATTGCATATCAGAATAACATCTCATTCAGATTAATGCCTTCTTGTACGGCAAGTGTGATCACGCCTGCCACCTGCTCAGACATATTGTGATTGTACAATCTAGTAGGTCTTTTCTCACCGCAAATCCATTTTTTTGCACAAAAAAAACTATAATACTAATACTAATACTCGGCTCTCTAGCAGGCGGTGGATTTACAGCCACTGAAAACTCTTCAGAATCCAGCACACTTCTGGGTCTGTTGGACATCTGACCCCCCTCCGTGTGCTGTGGTTTCTGCCACCCACCCCTACATCCATACTCTATCATGATGAGCGTGCTGCTGCAATTTTTTTTCCTCTTTTATACAATGAATTGTGATTCTGCCATTTTGAGTCCTCCCAAGTGTAGCAGAATTCCCAGCACAGGTGCAGGCTGTGGGTCCCCCTGGGTCACTGGGTGCAACAAAAGTACCTTTGAAGATGTTTCTCCAAGTGTGAGCACTGAGATAAGGACCAGTCCAGTATCTTTGGTTTTTTTTGGTTTATTTAGGAACTTGGATGGGATATGGGAGAAGGGATGAGTGGGATACTCCTGCAATTGAACTATGCACAACTTGACGGGGACTCTGAATAAATGCTGCTTAACGCTGATTAGCGCTGGCTTGATGCTGGTTAATGCTGGCCGGATGCCGGTTAACGCTGACTTGATGCTGTAACTTCCCTTTTTACTGCAGAAGTCCCTTTTAGCTCCCTGAGGTACTCTCGCCTGAGGTAGCTGCTTGTACACCTTTGCTGCACTGCTGAACGCTTCAGAGCCCACACTGGTGCCCCCTTTCACTTCCTTATCTTCAGGGCTTTGAACGCTTGGCACCCCCTTTCACTGCCAATACTACTGGTTAGCTGGCTCCTGGATCCCCTTGACCTTCTAAAGTGGTCCCCTTTCCTAGACAGACCACTGGGCAGATCTTGAGTACTCACAATACTGTTTTTCCTGAAGACTTCTACCCAGCAGCTCCACTGGGTCAGCAACACTCTGGATCCCTCTCTGTAGCACAGCTCAACCTCTGGTCCCCGTAGGCCGACTGCCTGGACCACCTTCACTCTCTGACAGGAGAAGAGACATCCGTCACCTCCTCCTGGGACTGATGCTCCCCTCAAAAGACACTCTGTCACATGCTCCCCACAGATTTATATCCAATCCCAGGGTGCATTGCGGTAAACCCCTCCCACTGAGACAGTCATAAACCCTGGTGTGCCATTGGCTAGGTTTCCTCCACTGACCAACAAGATACCTCATTGGACACAGTGGGGAGACTCCCCAGACTCAACAGACACACCTGGAAACATGTGACAGCTAGCTAACAATTCAGGCCCCCCCTGATAAGCAGACAGGGCCACATATACATTTTCCTAGCACCTACTGTACCTAGGAGGGTGCTACACAAGTATATGCAATATCCAAGCCCTGACAAAGAGGGATACCTCTGAACATCCAAAACGCGTTGGCTGTTTTTTATTGTCTTGCTGGATGCACAACAAAATTAAAACTTTTTGGGAGTTGATCTGGCACAGTTTTTGAACTTTGTATATTTAGTGACTTACAGGACAGCGGATGGAACCACGGCGCTCGATGGAGGACGCAGCCATCACATTGCATGTGGATATGAAGGCATAGCTCTTCATAAAGGTAATGATCTATACTGCTCAAAAAAATGACAGGAACACTTTTTAATCAGAGTATAGCATCAAATCAATTAAACTCCTGGGATATTGATCCGGTCATTTAAGTAGCAGGGGGGCAGTCCCTGCCGGGGGGAGAACACAGTGATTATTGCTAGCAGCTATAGCCTCTGGCAATAATCACATGTAAAAATATAACATGCTTCATGTACCCAAGTTTATCGATGGATTGATTTGGTTATAATTAGCCTGCACATAGATGGTTTGAATCCCGGCCAGTTCAGCAGGGACCAGCTGAGATTCAATCCATCTATGGCCAGCTTAAGAGCAACACAGAGTTCACACAGGACTCTGCACTCCCTGGGGTAAATAGAGCTGTGGGCGAGCAAAGGGAAGATTAGTATAAGAAGTTGCTGTGGCTGAATTTAAATCTGAGCTCCACCTAAAAGGGAAAGTTCAGCTTGTCTGCATCCCCCCGCCACCTCTGCTGCCGCATTTGGCACCTTTCTGGTTTTGACAGGTACCCACTCCCACTTTTGGCTCAATTCACCGTGGCGAACTGAGCCAGAAGTTCGGACCCTCTCTCCTCCCCCCACAGTCTTCTGGAACACTTCACAGGTCTCAGAAGATTGCGGCCCATTCACAAACTGCAGCAGGAAATCAGCTGTGAAGCCGCAAGTCAACATGGCGGCGCCAGCACCCGAAGAATCGGCTCAGGTGAAGACATGGCTGGATGACAGGACAGGTAAGTGCCCTAAGATTAAAAATCAACAGCTACAGTGCTGTAGCTGCTGACCTTTTATTTTTGGGGAAGGAGCCTCTTTAGGTGAATGTGTTGCTTTGCTCTGCATGGGTAAAGCACAGGTTCACTTTAAAGGCTAACTCTACCTTTTGCAGGTATTTAGGGTGCATCATGCAACATGGTGCCAAGCAGAAACCCTCCCCCTCCAAAAGCCCCCCATGATAGCGCGTTCCGCCCACACAGATGTACTTGTAGTTCTCAATGGAATAGAAGGGTGAGAATCCCTGCACTCAAAGTCCATTGACACTTCCTTAAAGGGATTGTAAAGTCAGAATGTTTTTTTATCTTAATGCACTCTACTCTATGCATTAAGATAAAAAAAACCTTCTGTGTGCAGCTCCCCCCTCAGCCCCCCCCTTCTAATGCTTACCTGAGCCCATCTCGCTATCCAGCAATGTCCACAACATGGCTAAGACACAGCAGAGGCGCCATTGGCTCCCGCTGCTGTCAATCTAAGTCAGTTAGCCAATGAGGAGAGAGAGAGGGGGTGGGGCCGAATCGCAGCTCCGTGTCTGAATGGAAACAGAGAGCTGTGACTTGGCTCGAGTGCCCCTATAGCAAGCTGCTTGCTGTGGGGGCACTCAACAGGAGGGAGGGGCCAGGAGAGCCGAAGAGGGACCAGAGAAGAGGAAGATTCGGGCTGCTTTGTGCAAAACCAACTGCACAGAGAAGATAAGTATAACGTTTGTTATTTTTATTGGAAAAAAACTGAGACTTTACAATCACTTTAAGTTCTGTAACTGAAAACCCGCACAAAGGTACAGACATAGAGCAGGGGGATGAGTCTGCAGGAGCCTGGCATCGTACCCATGAACCACAATGCTTTGCAGGCTCCTATGCCAAAAAAATAAAAAATGCACATTTGTTTCCCTGCAAATATATGTGCATTTATAATTCTAACACAAATCCTCTCCTCTCCCAAATTTCCAGAGTACATATCCTCTTATTTCCCCCTTCCCCCCCCCCCCCACCAAATCACTCCTCCCAGCACAAATCTTTGCCCCCCACCCCAATCTTCCCCAGCACAAAACCTCTTCTTACCCCTTCCAGAACAAATTCTACTCCCCTCCCAGCACAAACCCTCTCCCCCTATCCCTCCTCCCAACACAAATCCCCCCACCCTAAATCCCCCATATAGTACAAATGATTGTAAGGTGGGCTTAGCCTTCAAGTAGATTTCACAATACATACTTGTTGGCAAATTTTGGTGTTCTAACACAGGGGTCTCCAAACTGTGGTCTTTTGCTTTCTTTTATCTGACCCTTGGGGCACTATTTCATTCACTGACACCAATGAAGGGCACAATTCCTCCCAATTACACCAACAATGGGGCACAATTCCTTCCAATTACACCAACAATGGGGCGCAATTCCTCCCAATTACACCAACAATGGGGCACAATTCCTTCCAATTACACCAACAATGGGGCACAATTCCTTCCAATTACACCAACAATGGGGCGCAATTCCTCCCAATTACACCAACAATGGGGCACAATTCCTTCCCATTACACCAACAATGGGGCACAATTCCTTCCAATTACACCAACAATGGGGCACAATTCCTTCCAATTACACCAACAATGGGGCACAATTCCTCCCAATTACACCAACAATGGGGCACAATTCCTTCCAATTACACCAACAATGGGGCACAATTCCTTCCAATTACACCAACAATGGGGCACAATTCCTTCCAATTACACCAACAATGGGGCACAATTCCTTCCAATTACACCAACAATGGGGCACAATTCCTTCTAATTACACCATCAATGGGGCACAATTCCTTCCAATTACACCATCAATGGGGCAAAATTCCTTCCAATTACACCATCAATGGGGCACAATTCCTCCCAATGATGTCAACGATGGAGCACAGTACCTCCAACTGACACCACGGATGGGGGATCGTTTGCTCCCACTGATGCTGGGACATTTTGCACCTCCCGTTGGCCACAGTCCGACCCACCTAAAGTCTGAAGGACAGTAAACTGGCCCTTTGTTTTGAAAGTTTGGAGACCCCTGATCAAATTCTGACAGTGAGCAGGTCGGGACATCTTCACTTGCGACAGTAGCCAAATCCTCTGTTAAGCAACATCATATTTGCAAAAAAAAAAAGCGGGCTATAATATTTTGGGGTTAAGAGGGTAAGGCAGCATAAACAGCTAGATGACTTCTGATTGGTTGTGTGCGTTTCCGCACTTTGTAACAATGTTACTTGATTATCATGGCTGCCAAATGTCAACGTCTACTTGTTTTTATGAGATGACGTTATAGTGTGTCCATAGTTAATGCAGAGAACACGGTATTCCTATACTGTATAATGATAGAGTCAGCAGCAGTTCAGTGACACTTACCCGCACCAGCTGTTCAGGAAATGGTCCCCTCGAATTCTCTGGTACATTGACCGGAGGAATCACCCAGTCTCTCTTCTGTCTCCGCAGGCCATTAGCCACACGATGCTGTCGCCATGGTAGCAGAGTTCGGCTTTGGATATGAGGATGCTCGGATGGTCGGACCTGCATAACTCGCTGGTAGGGATGATCGTCGTGAATGGTGGTTTGATACAGGAAGAGGAAAAAAGAGAAGAGAGAGAAAAGAAACAACGTAAGGCTGGTGCACAATAACAAAGACTAGCATTTACAGGAAATTGTAAGAAAAGACAACCACCCCCGAGTCTTCCCAAAACTCAACATCCATCACAAAGTATTAACACTGCTGAATGCATCATCCATGTTCGATAAGAATTCCTTTCCAAACCAAGTCAAGCAGTGTTAGAATGCAATCAGTTGACTATAACAATATGACTTATTTGTCAGTTTAACATTGGGGTCTGAGAACTAGGAATGTGCACAGGTGCGCAATCTTACTACACTGCTGCAATATCAATTACCATTCAAAGCAAGTTGAATGACCTATTGGGGTTGATTTACTAAAACTGAAGCATGGAACATTTAGTGCAGCTGTGCATGGTAGCCAATCAGCTTCTTTCATCAATTTGTTCAATTAAGACTTCACAAAAAACTGGAAGCTGATTGGTTTCTAGGCAGAGCTGCACCAGATTATGCACTCTCCAGTTTTAGTAAATCAACCCCAGTGTCTTCTTAGGCCTCATATACAATAAGCTTTTAGCCCCGATGCATGAGGCTTCGGCCTGTAGCCGTGGCTGGAGGACACAGGCAAGCCCCGCTGCCGACAGCCTTTCAAATTCTATAAGAGATTGACAGCTGCTATGGCTGAATGGGGATGTTTAGGGCAATATGCACCCAGGGCCGAATGCAATATATGAGAGTTTGACAGCTGCTGTGGCTGAATGGGGGTTGTTTAGGGCAGTATGCATCCGGCAAGGAATGCAATCTATGAGCGTTTGACAGCTGCTGCCGCTTTAATGGGTATGTTTAGGGCAGTATGCATCCAGGGCCGAATGCAATCTATGAGAGTTTGACAGCCGCTGCGATTGAATGGGAATGTTACGGACAGTATGCATCCAGGGCCGAATGCCCTCTGTGAGAGTTTAACAGATGCTGCGGTTGAATGGGGCTTTTTAGGGCAGTATGCATCCAGTACTAAATGCACTCTATTAGAGTTTGAGAGATGCTGCGGGTTGAATAGGGATGTTTAGTGCAGTATGCACCCAGGGCCGAATACCTTCTATGAGAGTTTGACAGCTGCTGTGACTGAATGGGGATGATTAGGGCAGTATGCATCCAGGGCCGTAGAGAGTTTGACAGCTGCTGCGGCTGAATGGGTATGTTTAGGGCAGTATGCATCCAGGGCCGAATGCCCTCTATGACATTTTGACAGCTGCTGTGGTTGAATGGGGATGTTTATGGTAGTATGCACCCAGGGACACATTTCTGGAATGCAGACTGATGGCATCCTGGGCATTAATTCTTAGGCGCATACTTCCCTAAACATACATACCGGGCCCTTCTAGCTACAGCAGCTGTCAGACTCTTATAGACTTTTGACCAGCTACTAGCAGCATGGCTGAAGGATCAGCCTGTGCCCTCCAGCCCAGGGGAGGACTGGGCCAGGGGGCAGGGGGGAAATTGCCCCCTGGGCCGCTCTGATGCCTCGTAAAAAAGGCTGCACCACTTCTACCACAGGCATGCCTAAAGGATTCCTGGTGAAGAAAAGTAAAAAGTCCCCACCGCTGACCTACTGAGTGCGGGATAAAGACAAGAACAGAGCGCAGATCACGCCCCTAACATGGACAGTGTAAATCTGAGCTGAGGCCGGTTTCATGCCCCACTGGAGACTCTCCTCCCCAGGCAGTCCCGACTGAGCTGTCCCAGCTCCACCCTGGTAGCCAGGTCAGGAACCTGGATTTGGCCAGTGAGTAGAGAGTACCTGTAATGAAACTTCAGCCTGGAAAGGGGGTCAGGAGGAGGCCAGGAAGAGGGAATGTGGGAAGAGGCATTTGTACTTGCCCCCTGGGCCAAAAGTTGTCCGTCAGCCCCTGCTCCAGCCTCAGCTAATCACTGGAACCCTTCTACACTGGAGCAAAACTCCTAGTGAGACACCAGGGCTGAAATATTAGCACATAAATGCCCCATTACTCTTAATGACAGCAGAGAGGGGGAAGCATTATTATTTCTGTTGGCTTATACACTTTTTTCTTTTTAAACTTTTTAAAGAGAATACAGCAATCATTTCCATTAGTATATGCCTGGCTTTGTAATGGTCATAGATAGAAGAGACAACCTGGACCTCTGGTGTGAAGATCTCACTGTAAGAACATCAGTGAATCCAACAGTATCTACCCATAACTGCAATATAACTTCAAAATAACTATACACTTTAAAGAGTAACTTGAACTCCAGGGGCCCCTTACCAAAGTATAGGCCCATGACAGCCTGGTCTCACAGGGAGTAGGTTGGATGATGTGGCCACTTTAGCCCCAAGGGCTTCTTCCCAAAGTATAGGCCTATGACAGCCTAGGCTCACAGGGAGTAAGTTAGATGATGTGGCCACTTGAACCCCAAGGGCTTCTTCCCAAACTATAGGCCCATGACAGCCTAGGCTCACAGGGAGTAAGTTGGATGATGCGGCCACTTGAACCCCAAGGGCTTCTTCCCAAAGTATAGGCCTATGACAGCCTGGGCTCACAGGGAGTAGGTTGGATGATGTGGCCACTTTAGCTCCAAGGGCTTCTTCCCAAAGTATGAGCCCATGACAGCCTGGGCTCACAGGGAGTAAGTTGGATGATGTGGCCACTTTAGCTCCAAGGGCTTCTTCCCAAAGTATAGGCCCATGACAGCCTGGGCTCAAAGGGAGTAAGTTGGATGATGCGGCCACTTGAGCTCCAAGGGCTTCTTCCCAAAGTATGGGCCCATGACAGCCTGGGCTCACAGGGAGTAAGTTGGATGATGTGGCCACTTAAGCTCCAAGGGCTTCTTCCCAAAGTATAGGCCCATGACAGCCTAGGCTCACAGGGAGTAAGTTGGATGATGTGGCCACTTTAGTTTCAAGGGCTTCTTCCCAAAGTATAGGCCCATGACAGCCTGGGCTCGCAGGGAGTAAGTTGGATGATGTGGCCACTTTAGTTCCAATGGCTTCTTCCCAATGTATAGGCCCATGACAGCCTGGGCTCACAGGGAGTAAGTTGGAGGATGTGGCCACTTTAGCTCCAAGGGCTTCTTCCCAAAGTATAGGCCTATGACAGCCTGGGCTCACAGGAAGTGAGTTAGATGATGTTGGCCTTATTCAATCTGGCGGCATCTACTGGCAAGGAAGTAGTACTGCAAGCACAGCTCCAAACTGAATATGAGTATTGCAGCAAAAACTGCTTTGTAAATTTCAGCAGGTGCGAGGAAGCCAATAAGATATATATATATAAATATACAGTATATATATATGTTAGAGGTCCACTTTAGCTGGACAGGAAGCCAACCGTAAGCAAGAATATATCTCTAAACTCAACCTTATCTCAGTTTTCTGACTCCGACAAGCTCCAGGGATGTTTCACACACATCTGTGAAGAGTGTTGGTATCTCTTGGGTATAAGAAGATGTGAGGATTACTGGTCCTTTAAAGATAGGTATAGCTGCCACTTTGGAATCAGGTACATAAATATCTATGTATTACAGCCAAATAACACAGAAGGAAGAGAGATGGAGGAAGACAAACTAACTTCTTTTCCATCTGTTTTCTGCTTTTTAAAGCACAGCAAAGGGGTACAAACCCATCCAACGCCATATGCTGGTTTGTAACGCTGCACACACTAGACCGCACATTGCGAGGATATTTTTGTGGCTATGGTTTACGTACTTTTACTTTTCTTTTACATTTCACTCTGAAAGGAATATGTTTCAAAGTAGAAGTACTAGGAAAATGTTTTTATGCTTTTAGCGGCAATGCTGTTTTCCCTTGAGTTTTTGACAACGAAGCACTTTGCAACGCATTATTTTTTAAGCAGCTAGTTCTTCTTTTGTTTACTAGTCAGAAATGACTCCAGACTACCAATCCAGAACCAGTTTTTGGAATTCATGCATATTAAAGAACTATTTAGACTATAGGCTTCTTATACCTGATTAAGTCCTTGAATTTTGCCACAGTCTTTGAACCCTATTCTTGCACCAGGGTGATCTCACCCCCTCCAGCTGAAATGTTTAATGTTAAAAATTAATGAGCAGCTCAAAAGATAGAGTGGAATCTCATGCTAATGGGATCTTGGAATCGAATAGCAGAAATCCTGCTTTCTCAGAAGTGGTAAAGCAGGGTAATTAAGTATATAGCATCTACGTGAACATTTCAGTGTATATCCAGACAAAACAGGAAATGTCCGAAATTAGATCTGTGTATGGCCTCCTTCTATCTAAACCATTATCACTGAAAGTGAAAGTAAAATAAAATCCCAAATTTTGGGTTGTCCCCAGAAAAGTAATAGAGGGGAAATCTTCCAATGGGGACACTAGGTCTGGAATTCCCTTAAAGTGGATGTTAACCCTCACATATAAGTGAAGTGGACAGCCTCAGATGATACACAGAGATGAGACAAATTTCCCTACTTAAGTTTTACTTTAAGTAGACTCTTTAGAAAGTGCAGTTCGTGTTAGAATTTCTTCTTCCTGTTTCAGCAGTGGGAGGGCAGTCTAGACATACACTGTGTGACAGCTGATTGGAGGAAAGACACACCCCCCCCTCCACATGGGCAGAGAAATAAAACAACTTGCAGAGCTGTGCTGTGAATAGACCAGCTCTATATATATACATGCTTATATATCTCCAATTCCCTTCCCCATCACAAATTTTCAGCTGCTTTTATCTGTGTCAGAGAGCTTGTCAGAAGTTATCATGCTGATAACAGAGGAACTGAGCAGCAGAAAGACATGGGACTTTGGAGAGAGATAAGTAAACACTACAGATATTTGTGCCGAGAGCAGATTTCATGAATGGGGTTTACATTCACTTTCATTTGCAGGGATTTCTTCTCACTTCCTGTTTGGCTATGGGACAGGAAGTGAAGGGAAATCTCAGTAATGGGACACGGATAGTGAGAAAAAAAATCTGACAGGGGTTATAATTCTCCCTTACTCTATCCAAAATGAAAAAAAAAAGGTTTGCCTATAGTTCTACTTTAAACGCCAACTTGGATTAAATTGTGACTTGTTACAACGAGTTACTGCTTACCAGAGCTTGTCAACAGGTTTTTTTATTTTTTTTTTTTTAAATCACAGCAAAATCACAGCCATGAATCTGAAAGAAAATCTAAAGCAAAAACTTTTTTTTTTTCATTTTGGATAGAGTGAGGGAGGGTTATAACCCCTGTCAGTTTTTTTCTGCCATCTGTATTGTGAAGAATTCCTTTTACTTCCTGCCCTGTAGGCTCAACAGGATGTGAGTAGATATCTCTCCAATGTAAGAGAAATTCTCTCTCAGACAGTTGTAACCGGTACAAGTGTCCCCACTGGAAGTTTTCCCCTTTATTTCTGTTCTGGTGGCAAATCAAAAATTTGGATTTATGCTCACGTTTATCCCTGGTGACATTAGTGATCAGGATAATTAGAGATAATAAATCTCCCTAAGAACACAGACAGTGAATTTAACCCCCTCCCCACTTTATCCAAATCTATAAAAAAAATTTGTGCCTTCCATTGTACCTTAAAGGGGTTGTAAATCGCGGCTGGTTAATATATATATATATATATATATATATCTGTAAGGCAATTGCATAATGTGCTAGTATGCTTTCCATGCTAGCGCAAAATAAAATATTTACCTTAGAACGAAGCACTCCAGTGGCGCGCTGTCACCGCTGAGAGGGTTGACACCTTCCCCCGGTCTTTCCCTGCTTGGTTTGCGTGCCCTGGCTGTGTGATTGGCTGGGGCAGCGATAACGTCACTCCTGCGCATGCGTGCAGGAGCCCTCGGTTCCAGCACGAAGCTCTGAAGTTCCAGCAAGGTATGACGGACCTTCAGAGTGCATGGGCCGGTGACGTCACCAGCTACATCCAAGGCGAATATATCCTAAACGTTGCACATTTAGGAGATATTAATTTTACCACCAGGTAGGCCTTATTATAAGCTTACCTGTAGGTAAAAATTACAAAGCGGGCTTTACTACCGCTTTAATCATATGTTGCAGTGTTGAAGGTCTATGCTCACTTAGAAGCCCTTGAGAAAGGTCACTAAGGTGATGCATCGCCTTTTCCCCACTGTTGCTTCTACAATTAAGGATATGTTCTCTGTACAGGGTTGTAAAAATTGTACATTGTTATAGACTAGCACAAGTTACTGTACACATTCACTTTTCCTCTCCTTTTGAAAAAATTAATAGTGCAATGTATGTTATACATTGTTTTCCAACATCCCTTATGATTACAGAAACCTTACAGAGCCACCAGAACAAATGGACGCTCACAGCAGTCCACTTCTACCACTGCCTTAGGAAACATAAGACACAATTGTGGCAGTCGCCAAATTTTAGCCCATATCTCACATCCACACATACACAAATTTTCTAAATAAAGGGACAGTTTTCTGTTCTTCAGACTTTTGGAGGGCTGGACTGTGGCCATTGGGAGTAGAAAAGGCCCCAACATCAGTGGGAAAAACCAATGCCCCCCATCTTTGGTGTCAATGGGAGGAATTGTGCCCTATCATTGGTGTCATTGGGAGGAATTGTGTCCCATCATTGGTGTCATTAGGCCCAATTGTTGGTGTTATTGGGGGAAGTGTGTCCCATCATTGGTGTCATTAGGCCCAATTGTTGGTGTTATTGGGTGAAGGGTGTCCCATCAATTGTGTCATTAGGAGGTATTGTGCTCCTTCATTGGGGCCGGGGGGGAATTATGCCCCATTGTTGGTATCAGTGGATGAAACAGTGCCCCAAGGGCCAGATACAAGTAATCAAGGGCCCCTGAGCTGCAGTTTGGAGACCACTGTACTAGACATTAGTGTCCAGCCCATATAGAGTTGCAAAAAGAAAAGCATTCATCCTCGTAGTTGGCACTCTGAAGGATGAGTGAAGGAGAGTTCCGGGTCCTTGGAGCATATATGTGATTTTGAACAATTAATTTTGAACCTCGAATAAATGCTTAACAATTCGTAAGACTTCAGATATGGACTGCTGTGGATCAGAGGGATAAAACAGCATTTCATCAGCATATAGCGAGACTTGTTCTTCTAACATACCGATCTGATTACCCTTCAACAGAGTGGATTTGCGAATGAGTTCCGCTAGAGGCTCAATTGCTAGGGCAAACAACAAAGGCAAGAGAGGGCATCCCTGTCTAGTGCACCGTTGTATAATGAATGAGGAGAAGTATGGTCCTTAATTCACAGATGCTCTAGGGGTTGCGTATAAGTGATTCGTATCCAAGTATTAAAATTGTCACAGAATCCAAACATATGTAGAAACTGAATTAGATAGCCCAACAAACTGGGAGGTTGCCATCACTGATCTGGAAATGTTAGTTGCAGGACTGTTATGTTGATCCTCTTGCTTCAGTACTTTGAGTCATTGACATTTACTCCAAAGTTCTTGCACACTAGTCCTTGGCTGGTCAGTGACTCATAAAATAATGAAACTGCTGGATCAGTATAAGAGTTTGTAACAAGCAGGGCCGGATTAAGAGCATCATGGGCTTGGTGCTGAGGATTTTGAAGGGCCTTAAGGGCCGTGCCTTGGCATGCACCCAGAGGAGGAAGGGTGCAGCCATGCATGCCTAATTCCACATGGGATGCTGTCTCTGAAGCCCATAAACACATCCATGCATTGGCAACTGTCCCTCCTTGTCCAGCCTTCATGCTGTGTGGGGAGGTTCTGAGGGAGCTGCCTGGGGAAGCGAGCATAGAAGCCAGACTTCTGTGTTTACAAGTGACAGAAGAGCGGTAACAGTGAATATGGCCAACCTGGGGCCTATATAAAGGTAGGGGCCTGGAGCTGCAGCTCCAATAGCCCCTACGTTAATCTGGCCCTGGTAACAAGCATTCTCAGAGGGTCTTGCTTGAACCTCTTCCCACCAGCCCTATAGAAAATCGTAATGCCTGAGCCATTATAACTGCTTCCGATTCATTCTGAAGATTGAAGACTGTCCTTCCTTCTCCCTATCGTCACTTTGACCAGGAGCTGTCGCTGGCAGTGCGATCACAGTGTTGGGGAGTGCAAATGAGCACATTCCCAGCCCAAAACAGCAATGCGTATTGGTGTCTACATAGAATAAAGCCCACCTCTGTGCTGCCATATCCTTTATCAGCAACCAGCTGGTGGGAACGGGTTAATCAATGATTGTTTTATTATGTTCTCTGAATACAGCATTGTTGCAGAACATGCCCTGTTTTCAGTCACAAGAAGCCGTCTGTACCAATCCAACTTCCAACAATTTACCAGCTCACGCTTGGCTTCGTGATTAATCCTAAACATTTATGCATAGTGAATATTTATTAATTTATTAAACATTTCCCAAGCAATCTGTTTATTAAACTGTGATTTTCACAAGTTTGATGACTAACATTTTGCACATTTTTTCTTTTTTTTAATTTACAAAACTGACATTTCAAGAGCCTAAAAACTCTGTTCCCTTAATATTATGGGGTTTGCCTGATGAAATATTTTATATAAATTATTAATATAATATTTTATATAGAGGGGCACAAATCTGAGAGTAGATTTTCCAATTATGGATGGGCTCCAGGGCTCCCATGCCCCAAGCTCTGTAGGCTTTGAAAGGTATCGTAGATATGCCAATGGCCAAATCAAAATCAGCTTCACATCTTCTCCTACTAGGCCTTAAGGCAAGTGACCTGAATTTAGCAAAGGAAATATTTCTGGGATATAAATAACAGACCACCATTTAGGGCTACATTTGCTCTTATTAGAAAAATATATAACAATTTGCATGGGATTAACATTTTTGGTTGTCTGAAACATTCTGCAGGTGCTTGGTATTAAAAGTAAGATGGTTTTTCCTGGGCTTACAGTTGTTAAAGACTCCACTTTTGGGTGGAATCAGATTAGTTTGTGTCTCTGCCCCTCATATTCTGTAAGGCCCTTTTCACACGGGCTGGACTCTGCCTTTACGCTGGTTTGCTTAGCAGGGGATCTGTCTGCTGATTCCCCACTAAGCAGAGCAGAGCGGGTGGATGACAGGTCCTTGTCTGCTCAGGTAATGCAGAGCAGACACAGACACAGCCCACTCTGCTCTATGGATGTAAATGGACCGGCATCCGATTGCCCTCTCGGCAGACGAATGGGATCAGATCCCCTTTTGTTTGTTTTAACCGGATCGGATTAGAGGTAGGTGGGTGTAAATGGACACAAGTCCGTTTACATCTGCTGCTTCATAGACGAAAATGAAAACTCAAAACTGAAAAACAGACAGGTGGACCTGATTGGGCTTGTGTAAAAGGGGCCTTAGGCCATAAAGTGTATCTAAGGTCTTTTCTTTTAATAGAGTAGGGAAGGTTTTAAAACCCTGTCAGGTATTAATCACGGTCTGTTTCCTGTTGGGGAGATTTTCTCTCATTTCCTGTTTTGGAGTTAGAACAGGAAGTAAGGCAAGCTATTCTACAACTGGATACACATTATACAATATTTGTTCTTTAATTTCCTTTAAATTTACCTTCAACTACGTAGTGCAAGGGTCTGCCTGATTGCAAACAATTTGAAAGTGTTTAGGTTTGACCTCATATTATATGGTTTTGTTAAATCTAAAGGAAAGATGTATAAGAGAATTGTAAAACAATTGTATAGTGAGTGTGCAGCCAGTTTAAGTGCGGAACTTGTCTTAGGCAGTTACCACTAAAACACACATGTCCTCTTTGAAAGATTTTCTCCCACCTACTATTCTGGTGACAGCTGTAAAATGTTGGATTTTCTATCACTTTTTGGCCAATGTCACCAGTGGGGACACAGACAGCAATTAAAACTTAATGGGAGTTCTAAACTCAAACTACCATAGCAAGATACACTTCCCTGATGACGTCATATGCTTGATGACGAAACGCGTCGGGTCCCGTGCTACGCCCTGCATCACTTCCGTATTCTGGAACGCAGCCGGAACGCAAACCCGCCGCGGTGCTGTTCTACAGAATCAGCTGTTCTTCCGATACTAAACTGTAAATGACTACTGCTTTATTAAATTTCGAAGTTTATACATACTACACCATGAGCTTCCTTGCCTTTTTATGACATATTGAAACCACCGTACGCGGTCTGAACGGGGTGTATACCGGAATCCCTATCCAGCCCTTTTACAAACCAGCAGAAGGAAATCCCGGATATAGTACAGCGGGGAGATGCAAGTCTGAAAAAGATACCGGGAAAATCTTAAAAGATACCACTTACCTACGCTAGACCCCAAGGGGTCGTTCGGTAAGTGGGCTGGGCACTCGGTGATGGATTCCCCTTTCCCCTATTTTGCATGAAGAAATGCAGCGTTGCTGAACACGAAGCACTTTAATAACAATCACTGAGATTTGTTTGTTGCATGGTTTTGCACTTACACTTTGGAGATACAAGGACTATATATTTAATATTAATTTACAAGGATTATATATTTCATTTAATTTATTATATGCACAATCACTTTAAAGTTTAAGCACTTTTGGGGAAACCTATTTGGCTTATGTAATTGTTTTTTGTGATTTGTGGTTTATATATATATATATATATATATATATATATATATATATATATATTGATCTATTAGGAATAATTGGTTAGAATTAGATTCACGCACAGAAAATTATTGAGCGCTGTCCTCCTGTTTTTTACAATTTTCACAACTCACTGTTGTTTTTGAATAGCTGCTCAAATTTCTTTTTGGTACTTTCTTTTGATACCTATTTATTCATTTGAACTATTTATAAATTTAATACCTAGGCGCGATCACGTGAGCAATTATTACTCAAACTTTGTTTCAGTAAGGTACACTTAGCAACTTATTTGCATTATTTCTCGTTTACACCGTAATTGCTTTCATGCTAACTGATTGTATATTCTGTTATGTGGTCATCCAGACCCCAAGTTCTAATAGTTCACCTAGTTTTCTCCCTCTTGTATTCCCCGCGAGGAAACTAATGTTCTTATACTGCTTACGTATTACCTTACTTTATGTTCTTAATATTGTATTGTTTTTCTCATAACTAGTATGTTTATTTAAATGTTGTAATTTCTGAAAATATCAATAAACCTATTTTCAAAAAAAAAAAACTTAATGGGAGTTCTAAGCCTTCCCTACTATAAACCACTATACATCCTTGAAATAGTATGTTGATGTATTCCAGTCATTTGTGTGTCATTGGGTTTGGTATTAGGTGCTGCAGAACCTAGAATATCTTACCAATAGAGGCATTCGGGTTCCCATCTTCCCAGAGGAAGATCTGAAATATAAATTCTGAAGAAAGCTGGCTTTTAAAAAGTGTAGAGCCCCCACATCCTCCCTCCGTCTCTCTGAGATTTAAAAAAAAAAACCCCTTTGAGTTCTTATGAAACTGAAAAGGACAATATGTTGGGTTGACTATGGCCAAGAACAGCTCTTTTTTCTGAAGCTCTAATTCATAGGGCCCTCTGTCTGGTTCTTATTATCATTTGATGTTCTTCCTTATATCTGAAGTCTGTAAGTTATTTTCTAAAGCGATTTGTAATAGTTCTTTCATTGAGCGAGGTGTTAAGGGTTAAACATAAAAGAAGCACATCCTTTTTAGATGCCACTTTGTCGATAGCCAACAAAAAGCTGATGTATTATTGTATCTCCCATTGTTCCGAGTGTATAATTTGTTGGTGTTTTCTAAAGAAGGAAAATCAATTAATTCTGCACAGACTTATTTTTCTCATCTATAAAGGCGGAGATGGGACAGGCCTAGACACTATAAGTTCCAATCCTGCGACTGGCCTTAGTGCAGCATGTGGAACATTTTTCTAAAGGCCTTTGGAGTTACACAATTTCATTTCTGCAGACTTTAATCTATTGTCCAAATCTCTCCCATCTGCAGACCTGGTGACTTGTTTTATTCCTTCATTGATTTCCCTTTTTTGACCAAAATTGGAGTAGCGTGCCACAATAAAGTCACCAGCATCACATGTCTTCTTACTTTGGACACTTGTAGTAAAATGCTACCTTCGTAGAGATTGTGGCTCTCAGTTGTAGAAATGTTTGAAAGCATTGTCTGTATTTACTTCGGCACCTAACTAGATTCTTCTCAACCTAGAGGGTGGTTGGTCTTAAAAGGGTGTCCAGCACGTGAGGAAACAATGTAGTTGATATTCCCTTTTTCATGAGAAAACAGTAGTCCTTTCAAATACCCCGTGTTATTTCACTTGTCATATGGGCTTGGAGAAAAAGTTACGGTATTCTTTGCGATTGTTCTAAGCCAGGGGTGTCCAATCTGTGGCCCAGGGCAGCTATGAATGCGGCCCAACGCGAAATCGTAAACTTGCTTGTTAATTTTTTTTTTGTAAAAATGTGTTTACACTTAGTGAACACATGCAGACGAAGAAACATTTGACAGTGTCTCTTTACTGGACTTTTATAAGTTTTATCATCCCAAAGAAAAATATCTCACTCTTCACAATCAGGCCTTATTCATGTCATCAGTTTTCGGCAGCACCTATATTTGTGAGCAAATGTTTCCACGGATTAAGTACACGAAGGGCAAAATTAAATCAAAAATATCTGATGAGCAACTTAAAGAGGTTGTAAACCCTCATAACTTATACCTATAGGTAAGCCTATAATGAGGCTTATCTATAGGTACTGTAAATATCTCCTAAGCTTGCACCATTTAGGAGATATTCACATTTAATGCAGCCAATGACGTCATCGGCACATGCGCTCTGAAGGAACGGCCACCAGTGAAATTCCTTCAGAGCCCTGTGCCGTGAACAGCGGCTCCCGCGCGCACGTCATCACGCCTCCGGCCAATCAGATGGCCAGAGGACACGAACCAGGAAGCAAGACGGCTGAACATGGCAGCACTGCGGAGGCTTCGTTCTAAGATAAGTATTTCATAATGAGCTAGTATGCGATCCATACTAGCTCATTATGCATTTGTCTTACAGGGTTTATTTGTTTGGGGTTTACAACCTCTTTAAGAGTTAACAGAGAATTGCTATTCCATACATCCAACTAGATATTGATGCATTTGCTTGTCAAACAATGTCAAATATTGCACTCGTTATATGTTGTCCTCTTTTACTTTTCTAATAAAAAATATTACAAAAAATAAAGTTTTATTACTCAGATAGATACATTATCTATATCAGTTATTGTTTGTAACTTGTGATCTGCCTGACTTTTTGTGCTCATCCACTGTCTTTATTGTTAGTAGCGCTGGGCGAACGGTTCGGACCAAGAATGGGTTGGCTGTTTGCTCCGTTTGGCGAACACCCGAAATTTCAGGGCGTTCGACGGGTGTTCGCCCCGCCGATTTTCCTGCAATGCACTGCGCGCTGCACAGTGCAATCTAAGCTCTGATTGGGTAAAGCTTCCCCCCCAGAGCACCTTGTCCCCATGTTGATGGGAACAAGGGTCTCTTCCCCACAACCCTGGGCTGTTGTTGTGGGGATCTGCCGGCAGGGGACTTACCGGAATCTGGAAGACTCCTTTAACAAGGGGGCCCCCAAATCCCCCCATGTGAATAAGTATTGGGTACATAGTACCACTACCCATTCACCAAAAAAAGTGTAAAAAAAATTAAAATAGTACACAGGTTTTTGACAAAATTATTAAAAATAAAAAAAAGGTCCTTCCGATGTAGATTCATTGTCAATCACGAAGCCCGGCTGGCTTGCTGTTCGACAGTTGTTATATAGGTAAGAGCGGGGCCACCTGACGATGTCACCTAGTGGTACCACCCCCCTTGTGATGTCACAGACCGATGCATGTGCACAAAAACACTAAGGTGAAAACAAGTTCTAGATGAAATATAAAGTCCAAATGAAAGTGACAAGTGTCCGTGATTGGTGAATAAAACAAAAAAATAGTGCTTCAGGTAACAGCCAGAAAACTACTTTTTGTCTGATGTCCCACCACCGATATAGGTTTGCTTCTTACCAGCAATCAATAGTAAAAGGGCATAAAGACAGCCATATCCAAAGATAAGAACCTCATGTGGGGGAGAGGAATAGATGAATATCTTCCCACACCTTCCTATTAGAAGGTGGGTAAGCCTCTTACCAGATGGTCAAAAGAATTAGTGCCTGTAGATTTTCCCTTGCTGAGGGTATACTCCTTCCTCTCTTCCAGGTACTTCAGGGGGCCGGTGATCCCTGGTGGTCTTAAGCTACTCTGGTCCTCAGTTTTGAACATAAGAGACAGAAAGCGGCCAATAGTGCATTATCAATAAACGGTCTGGGGATAATGCACTATTGGCCGTTTTCTGTCTCTGCTACTATGCTGCTGGATGATGTGATGGCGTCCGCAATGACCTGACTAAAGTATTTCGAGGGAAAACCCTCTTCTGGAGGCGATTGGTCCCTATTTCCTACATGCGTGTATATATATCTTACGTTTGTGAGTACAATGTATGCTACCTTTTTGGATTTTAATAAACCTTTTTAGTGGTAATGCGCAAGTTTGGTGCGCCCTTCTCTTGTTTTTTTTTTTTTTTTTTTTTTTTATGCTGGCAGATCACAGGGTTTGAGGTTTAAGATCTGTGTGACTGCTAGTGAAATTGCTAGAGAATTTTGTGCATGTCCATCCTTTGGGTGGCCTCTTCTAGATGATTCCTGAAGGTGGCCTTGTATTTGTGTGGTGCCTTGTGGTCGGCAATGCAGATGATTCATTAGGAATAGACTGCCAATGCACCACAATGGATCCAAAATTACCCTTTTTATGAGAACACAGCACACCACAAAGCATGGCATGTGCATTAAGATGCACTGCATACATTTACATTGATGCATTGATGTGGCATTTACAATGAATGGCACCCCAATGCATAGGAGCATGGTACACATATTACAGTACTATGCAGTAAGGTCCCATTTACTCCAGTGGAGTGTATACATAAACTGGAGGGAAGAGGAGTGCACAGTTTGGGGTCTTTCCCCTGGGCACTGGATGATCTTGCCCCAGCGCTAACCAGAACATTCCTGTTATTGGAAGGCCAACAGCCACAGTGAGCTGGTTGGTTTATACACGCATTTTGGGCTGAATAGGTAGTTTTTATCACCAAGAACTCGGAAGGTGAGTATGTAGGTGAGGAAAGTATGCACTAACAAGGAGTTAATTCAAGCATAAGCAGTGCTGATACCAGGTCATCTACAGACCAGGGCAAACATGCCAAACTGCGCTCCCCAGGATGTATGAGCATATGTGTCAGAAAAATTCACCCACAAAAAATTTAACACGAATCTGCATGCTTACCCACTAAGCATAAAGTCTCCTCCTCCAAATCCCCTCTCCCAGCATAAATGTTTGCCTTCCAACACAATGTTGCCCTCCAACACAAATGCCCCCCCCCTCAAAAAAAAAAATCAACCCTCCTAGCACAAATTTTCTACCCCTCAAATTTCCCCTCCGAGTACACATTCTCTCTCCCCCTTCCAGCACAAATTCCCCTCCAATTCCCCCTTCCTACCACAAAAACTCCCCCCCACCAAAAAAAATCCCTTCCTAGCACAAATACTCTCCAATCATCCTTATTAACACAACCCCCCCCCCCCCATAAAAATCTCCCCTAAAATAATCCCTTCTTCTAGCCCAACCCCCCCCCCTCCAAATCCCCTCTTCTAGCACAAATCATCTTCTCCCATACCCTATCTCAACCCAAATCCCCTCAAATCACCACTCCCACCCAAATTTCCTTTTCTAGAATAATTCTTACCCCCTGCTGCCCCCCAAATTCCTCCTCAAAACACAAACCCCCTCCCCTATCTCACATGATTCTACAGTGCCCAGGGCAGTCGCCCCTCCTGCCCACCACTTGTCAAGGCCCTGGTCCTAAGAGAGGTATACTGTGAAGGTTAGGTGAAGTTAAGATGAGCAGATTCAGAGCTATGGTAGAAGCTACCAGTGCCATTCTTTAGGCACAAAATCTTGCCGTTCACTGATTGCTATGACCAGCTTTAGACACCAGCAGTTTTTCACTCCAGAATATGAGACTCACACTATGAAGTCATATACAGCCACTCTGTTGCAAGTAGCAGGTTAGCAGCCAGTCATCCTAATTATGGTAATATGACTTTATGCTGTGTACCCTGGGCAGGGGGGGTGCAGCCTCTGGCTTCCCATTTAGGTCAAGTCTAGGTAACTGGAAATGAGAGGACAGGGCTATCCTTGGTCACATTGAGTTTAGTGCAGTGGCTGCAGCTTGTGGAATGAAGTAAAGTCTGCGGCCCTCAGTCTCCACATGGGCATAATTAACATCATCTCAGAACAGCTCCAGCTCCCAGTCCCAGTGAAATAGCGGCTGCCAGGTGCTTGGATCTCACCCTGCTGACTTGTCACTGGTAATGAGATGCGATTCTCTGCTTCCCAGTCACACACTGATATTAAACAGAACAGTTCTACACTGTGTACCAAACGGAAAAGGGCCAGGTTATAAGAAGAAATGTTGCTTATACCATGTATTTAAACAGCAAAAAAGTGCCAGACGTACCAAAGTGTCATACATACCTTGCCAACTAAAATACCAAAGACTTATCTACATTGTCATCAGCAGCCTTGGAACAGTTCCTGGCTGCATTCTAAAAATGTGATTACGTCGCCTTATTTTACCCTGCAGTAGATGTTGTAGGCATCCTTTTACAACAATTAGCAGCTTGACATGTTTTTGTAGGTTAACAGCTATAAGGGCTCATAGGTTAGCAAGGCAAAACAGGTTTTTGAACAGCCATAACCATGTGTAGCACCCCCTAGCTAGCGTGCTAGATTTTTGTTAGTGTAGGAAAATTATTTGTTTCCCAGACAAGCCTGTGTTTATCTGGGCCAGGTGAGTGACTCAGGGAGGGCTGCAGGACTCACAGGCAGCTTCTCTGAGACCTCCCCCTACTTCTGGAACTTGCTGGAAATTTCCAGAAGAATGGAAGTGGAGTATTCTGAGGGCATTGATCAATCCCCAACAAATGGGTTGGCAGATGGCAGGCCCTTTTTAAATACCCTGAGTAAGCCTAGCTGGGGCAGTGGAGTTTGGGTGGAAGGGATCCTCTTCACGAGGGTCAAATCCCCAAGGAGGCATACAACCAGGTGTGCTGGTGAGTGTTACAGTCGGGAGAAGACTGGGGGGCATGCCTGAGAGGACTGGGAGAGAGCAGTCTGGGATGGATGCAGAGTCAGTCTGGGAGGACTGTGGAGTCTTAGCCAGGAGGGCTAGAGAAAGGGGCAGCTGTAGTCAGGTGGGTTGGCAGTGCCTGAAGAGGTAGTTCTGGGATCAGTAGCCACAGGAGGAAAGCTGGGCACTAGAGCTTTGCTACACAAACCAGGGGCCTGCAGTAACTGCCTGTAAAGGGCTTTTACTATCAATCTGACAGATCACCCAACGGTGTGCCAGCTGGTCCTGGGAGTTGTAGTGCTGCAATCAACAGTTGGGCAGGAGGCAGAGGAGAAGTGTATATATGGACTGTATATAGTTGTGCCCCTGAAGAGTTCTACTGCTTTGATCAAGTGGGCATCCCATAATATCCCTATCCAAGTTTATTCCCCTCAATAAAACATAAAACAAAGCACTTGACTGTCCTTTGACTCAAGTGTGCTGTAAAGATGCGGTGTGCCTGGCTGTGCAGGGTAGGGGATCCCTTAACACTTGCGGCTCCTAAGGGGGTGCGCTACACATGACATACCAGGCCTGCCAAACTGGCAGAGAAAACAGTTACAACTCACACATCTATGCATTCGCTATTGTCACACAACTGGGTGGGCTCAGGGCGCAGTGCTCTGCGCCCCGAGCCCACCCTTTTTTGAAGCATATTAGAGCCTCTGGCTCTATTCACGTGCTTAAATAAGAAAAAAAAATCCCATTGGAATCCATGCATCCGGCGCCCTGCCTGTAGATTAGGGGGCCAGACGCATGGATAGGACGGGCCGCCATTGGTCCTGAATGCTGTCCATGGATTTTCCTGCTTGCACTTTTTGTTTTTTACAAGAGCTTTCCATTGATGAGCACCGGTCTATGTAGACAATGTCACAGGATAAGAATCTCAGTTGTGTAATCTCAGGACACGCACAGTATCTGCATGCCCGTCATGCCAAACAAGCTGACAAACACGCTGATGCAGAGATAATTCTGGTGACAGTGACAAAATCATTTGTTTAACACATGCAAACCTAGGCTATAACAATTAACTGCAAATCCTTTTTTTCCTGGAGATAATTAGCGAGTTTATAACAGTGTTAATGATCTGTTTGTGGAAGTTTACTAGTCAGGTAAGTACCTGGTTGGACGCCAGCCGTTACAAAGAGTTGCGTTTGGATAACCGTTTAAGTGGGTCACTCATGTAGCGCTAATGATCTGCGGATCGGTAATTATTGTTTAATGAACTCCACAAGGTTGTTGTTGATTATAAAAGGTTTGATGATCGTTTACAATTCACCTCAATGGCTTATATGATCTCTGGGAGGCCACAGCGTTCAGTCGATGAGGAAATTCTTTGGATACAGACAAAGGATAAACAGAATTTCATGGAAAAGACAGAACCCGCAGTCACCGTGCTTTCTATTCTCACAGCAATCACATTCTGATCGTGTCTTAGATGAGATTACTATTTATTAAATGTTCTCCTACCTACTGTATACTTGCTGCACCATCTTGTTTTTACTAAATGGATTTTATGCTATTGTATTACCCAATATGGATCCTTTATACCATGGTTTGTACAATACATCTTTTAAAAGGTAACTCCACTTTCATGGGAAAAAAAATAGCAAATAAAAAAAAAATAATATAGTGTATACAATTGCGACACAAGTCATATTGTAATTGAATGCTATTAAAAAATCACATTTCCTTTTCAATCTGCAGCTCTGTCTTTTTCTGTAAAATGCATGACTAAGGTATAAAATATGGCTTGTACTTAACTACTATACCAATAAAAACCCCATCCCTTCCCATAAATAACCACACCCCAACCGGTTGGAGTTAAATTGGCTATAGCAGCCTTTTATTACCAAAATTATAAATAACAAATAAATACTGATCAATAACATCATAACCTGAACACACAGCGTATGAAATAAAATTGGAGCCACAAGGTCCTAATAGACATCAAATCAACGACAGTACCTGCAAATTACTTGTCAGGCCTCCAGCCGCAAAAACACAGACTCTGAGACAACTCGCAGGTACCTACACCAACTGGGAGCCGTACCTCAGATGGGTCCCTACACCACACCTTTTGTGCCCATATGAACCTAAAAAGGACCTTGCACCCCGCCACCATCACCTGATGCACTCTTCCATATCCCACAAGCCAACGGAAAACATCCCACCAAATGCCGGGCGGGAGGACGGGAGGGTGGGAAGCTGTTCCTTGCTTGTCTGAGATTGACTCCCCTCCTTTAGGTCCCGAAAACTCATCCCCATGCTCCTGCCAACCCTAGCCATGCCCCTCAACCAGCCAACTGTCCTGTTAACCCTAACAACACCTTTTCCTTTCTATACCCAAGCCCTTTTTAACCCTTGTCATGCCGGCCCTCCATTTAGTGCCTTCTGCTTTACTCCGGGCCTCTCTATTGGAGCCACAAGGTCCTAATAGGCATCAAATCAACGACAGTACCTGCAAATTACTTGTCAGGCCTCCAGCCGCAAAAACACTGACTCGGAGACAACTCGCAGGTACCTACACCAACTGGGAGCCGTACCTCAGACGAGTCCCTACACCACACCTTTTGTGCCCATATGAACCTAAAAAGGACCTTGCATCCCGCCACCATCACCTGATGCACTTTTCCATATCCCACAATCCAACGTAAAACATCCCACCAAATGCCAGGCGGGAGGGTGTGAAGCTGTTCCTTGCTTGTCTGACCTCAGATTGACTCCCCTCCTTCAGGTCCCGAAAACTCATCCCCATGCTCCTTCCAACCCTAGCCATGCCCCTCAACCAGCCAACTGTCCTGTTAACCCTAACAGCACCTTTTCCTTCCTATACCCAAGCCCTTTTTAACCCTTGTCATGCCGGCCCTCCGTTTAGTGCCTTCTGCTTTACTCCGGGCCTCTCTATATGGCAACCTTGAGGTGTTATGTATACAGAACGCCCCTCAGAAAGATCATTTCCTGCTTGTGTGTACCTTTTCTCATCAGCAGTATATAGAAGTCTTGTGACTTCTATCAGTGTCCGACCGAGCACTGGACAGGTGGACTGAAACCTGGACACGCGATTCAAAACTCGGACTGTCTGGGTAAATCCCAGACAGATGTCAACCGTATTGAAAACACTGATTGCAGGAGAGACAAAGTTATCAGCTCAAATATGAATTTAGGAGCTCACTGGATTTCTGTCAAATCAACAGGTATTTCTCTGTCCGCTCTGTTGCTCAGTCGTTGGAAGTGACGTAAAGCCCCCATGTAAGCTACTAGTCGCTGGAGGCCTAGCTCACAAATGGCTAAGGTCTCTCCATGTCAGTACAAGGACTTGAGTGCTGCACCAGAGGGGCAAAGGGCAGGTGGAAAAGAGTTACAGGAAATAGAGAAGATACCAAACTTTGAAGATTCCTTAGGAGGCCGACATATCTTGGAGATCTATGTCTGCTTCTTCAGGGCTGTCAGTTGCAATAAAGCAGGGGTCTTCAAACCACAGCCCTCCAGTTGTTCAGGAACTACAATTCCCATCATGCCTTGTCATGTCTGTGAATGTCCGAGATTTACAATGCCTCATGGGATGCGTAGTTCCGCAACAGCTGGAGGGCCGTAGTTTGAAAATCCCTGCAATAAAGCAATGCTGAAGAGGGAACATAGCCGCTAGCAAGCTAAAGTAGTGTTGTGGAGAAGAAGACAGCAAATACAGAATGGCAGCTAGTAGTCTATGACAGTGGTGCTGTTACAGAAGGCCTTTCAACACAGGACCCTTCTGGCTTTTTAGCGCACTCAAGAGAGGCGCAGCGCCCAGCGCTGCTGCCTGCAGCCTATCAAAGTCTATGCAGACTCCAGCTGGACAGGTCTGAACACTTTACCAAGTGGTACCCACATTTGGGACCCTGTGCAATCAGGGGCAAATCTAAGAATGTAGGTCTTGGACAGGCAGCGGGGCTGAACTCTCTACTTGTCCCTTGTGGACACACTAAAAACTATATGAGGAGGAAGCTAGACAGCGCCACGTGCAAGGAGCACAATCCAGTGGGGTGGATTTACTAAAGGCAAATAGACTGTACTTTGCAACTGCAGTTGCTCCAGAGCTTAGTAAATGAGGGAAAGTTCTGCTGACTTCTATCATCCATTCACGTGCAAGTGAAAATGCATTCTTTCTGTTTTCCTTGCGTGTGATTGGGTATTCTTTGCAAATGAAGCTTCACCTTATTTACTAAGTTCTGAAGCAACTGCACTGGCAGAGTATGACTGCACTTAAAAAATGCACAGTCTATTTGCCTTTAGTAAATCTGCCTCAGTTTCTCTTCAGCACAGGTTGGCTGTTATAAGGTGGTTAACACATCTTCCCTAGCAGCACTAGGGCTGCCAGTTCTAATCGCAACCACAGCACTACCTGCATGGAGTTTGCATGTCCTCCCTGTGCCAGTATGGGTTTCCTCCGGGTACTCGAGGTTTCATCCCACACTCCAAAAGAGATGCTGGTAGGTAATTGGCTCCTTTCTAAATTGGCCCTAGCATGTGTATGTATGTATGAGAGTTAGGGACCTTAGACTGTAAACTCCTTGAGGGCAGGGACTGATGTGAATGTACAATATATAGATGTAAAGTGCTGCTGAAATTGGCAGCGCTATATAAATACCTGTAATAAATGTAAAAAAAAAAATAATTCAGAAGATATTGATTATTGGGTTTGGCTGTTAATAACAAGATGCAACCCATGTAATCAGTTACCCACTTTTCTTACAAAAATTCATTGTGTTAACCTTTGCGCAATAGGCCACGCATTTGCGTACACTGAGGTTCGTGGTTTTAGGATAATCCTTCATTCTCAGTCTGTCATCGCACTTAAGTGTATAGGAAAAAAGGACACTTTGCCTGTTTCTTTATTGCAGCACACCACAATGCACAGATGGTTTACAATTCAGGGGCATCCAACTCATGGCCCACGAGCTGCATGTGGCCTGGGCATGTCTGTAGGAATGCCGTGCAAGCACAGAAACCACAACGGTCAAGCCAGGCACGTATGCGTATGGAGGGACGCCAGGAATGTCGTGCAAACATAGCAGCTGTGGAGGCTGACAATGAGAATCCAGGCACAGGCACCTCTGAAGGGATGCCTGGGCTGCCGAATTTTTAATAGCACTGGTAACAGTGAAAGTCCAAAATCATTTAATGGAAGAGGACTTATGGTGTGGGGTTGTTTTTAGGGGTTGGACTAGCCCCCTTATATCCAGTGAAGGGAACTCTTAAGGCGTTAGCATACCAAGACATTTTTTGGACAATTTCATGCTCCCAATTTTGTAGGAACAGTTTGGGGATGGCCTCCTCCTGTTCCAACATGACTGCACACCAGTGCACAAAGCAAGGTCCACAAAGACATGGATGAGCGAGTTTGGGTTGGAGGAACTTGACTTGCCTGCACAGAGTCCTGACCTAAACTCAATAGAACACCTTTGGGATGAATTAGAGCAGAGACTGCGAGCCAGGCCTTCCCTTCCACATCAGTGCCTGACCTCACAAATGTGCTTCGGGAAGAATGGTCAAACACTCCCATAGACACACTCCCAAACCTTGTGGACAGCCTTCCCAGAAGAGTTGAAGCTGGTATAGCTGCAAAGGGTGGGCTGACTCAATATTGAAATCTACGGACTAAGACTGGGATGCCATTAAAGTTCATGTGCGTGTAAAGGCAGGTGTCCCAATACTTTTGACAATATAGTGCATATAGTTGAAATCCAAACCCCTTATCTATTAAAACATGGCTGTGCCCCAGTGCAAAAAGCAAGGTCCACAAAGACATGGATGAGCGAGTTTGGGGTGGAGGAACTTGACTGGCCTGCACAGAGTCCTAACCTCAACCCAACAGAACACCTTTGGGATGAATTAGAGCAGAGACTGTGAGCTAGACCTTCTCATCTAACATCAGTGCCTGACCTTTACAAATGTGCTTCTGGGAGAATGGTCAAACATTCCCATAGACACACTCCTAAACCTTGTGGACAGCCTTCCCAGAAGAGTTGAAGCTGTTATAGCTGCAAAAGGTTGGCCAACTTAATATTAAACCCTATGGACTAAGACTGGGATACCATTAAAGTTCATGTGCGTGCAAAGGCAGGTGTCCCAATACTTTTGACCATATGGTGTATATAGTTGAAATCCAAACCCCTTTACTATTAAAACATTACTGTGCCCCAGTGCACAAAGCAAGGTCCACAAAGACATGGATGAGCGAGTTTGGGGTGGAGGAACTTGACTGGCCTGCACAGAGTCCTAACCTCAACCCAACAGAACACCTTTGGGATGAATTATAGCAGAGACTGTGAGCCAAACCTTCTCATCTAATATCAGTGCCTGACCTCACAAATGCACTTCTGGAAGAATGGTCAAACACTCCCATAGACACACTCCTAAACCTTGTGGACAGCCTTCTCAGAAGAGTTGAAGATGTTATAGCTGCAAAGGGCCAACTCAATATTGAACCCTACGGACTAAGATTGGGATGCCATTAAAGTTCATGTGTGTGTAAAGGCAGGCGTCTCAATACTTTTGACAATATAGTGTATATAGTTGAAATCCAAACCCCTTATCTATTACTTTTTTCATATCTAGCATGGCTTCCACATCACAAAAGAAAACAGAACTCCAAAAAAAAGAAAAGTTGCGGATGAAGGAAGATTGTGCAAGGAACAATAATATTATACATTATAGGTAGATTATCTATATCAGTGATCAATAATTTGTGATCTGCCTTACTTTTTGTGCTCATCATAGCGATACCCTTATTGTTAGTGTAAGACAATTCCTCTTCTTCCAATGAAGCCCAGTAACGTCAAAAGGTTGGACACCCCTTTACATTATCGCCTTGCATCGCACTAAGATGCAGGTGCATTGTGGTGCCATTTATTTTTGCATTGTGCCAATTGATAGCAAAACAATGAAATCTTGCAGTGCATCGTAGAAGCTTTGTTTGCCGTAAGCTGAAGCATACAGAGAAGAAGGCGCGTCTTCACACAGTAAAAAACGTAACCATCTGCACACGTATCCTGGCAGTTAGAGATCTGGGAACATTATGATGAGAAAGCTCAATCTTCATGGAAAGGCTTGTCCTCTGTATAGCAGTAAATGGACCTCATACTATGTAAACAGTTAATATACAAAAAAAAGCGTAACAGCGGAAAACAGCACTTGTAAGTGAAAATGAAGAGGTTTCTCATTGGTGTGCTGTACGCCGCCTGCTCCTTCCTGTCTGTGCCCTTCAATCAGGTGCCCTGATATTCCTAGCGACAGGTGTACAAGAGTAATACTCATGAGCACTGTAACCGGCGATAAGTCTCTTGTGCCGTGGCGTTCGTCTGCCCTACACTTGCCCTTGAGGAAGCTCGGTGTCCTCTTGGATTTCACTCATGTGCCCGAGGCCATCCACCTAATGCTGCCAGCTCACTCTTCTGCTATTGTTGCTCTGTGATCCATCAAATTAGCTTGGTCCAGGTCACACTGCCATTTTCTGAAGGTCTCACTTATGTCTCGTAAAGTAATTAGCAGGTAATAGCCTCAAATAAAGCGACAACGGCCGTTTCACAGCTATAAGAAGACGGGTCAGCGACAGGCCTCTCTCTCTTTTTTTTTTTTAATATTGCTTAATGAATAAAATCAGCCAGTATGAAATGACTGCGAGTTTCACCTCTCAATCAGGACTGCAAGTGCCAAGGCTGCCCAGCTGGCATCCATTCCTGATCACTGCCAACATGTCTGCCTCACTAGCCCAGACCAGGGCAGCACAGACACCTGTGAGTTATTAGGGGCAGGGGGATAGAGGGGATGTTCATATCTTCTATAATACATTCCCAAAAAGGCAGAAAAAAGGACGACTATACAAAATATATTTTATACACTTTTTAAAGAGGAATGCCACAACGCTTGGAAAAAATACACTGCCACAAAATGAAAACTAGGGACTCTTGTCCCTAGGTTAGGGTGACCAGAGGTCCCCGGATCCTTGTCCTCGGTCCAAGTCTGTCCGTGGTTTTGTCCCCAGATTCAGGGCTGGAATAATGTAGACAGAGAATCGCATGCTGGCTGAGAAACAGCCTGGTGGTTCAGATGCAGACACCCCCTGCTGGACATTCTTACTGCCACTCCTGCTGCTGTTCAGTGGATGAGAGTCCCTGCGGGGGCAGTGGCCACATGTATCTGACACAGATCAGCTCTTACTGGGTGATCTACTTTTGTGATTTAGGCCGGCCATAAATGGTTCAAATCTCAGCGAGTTCAGCAGGGACCGGGATTCAAACCATCTATGGGATGCTGATTGTAGCGCCACCTCCACATACGTTTGGTCATGATAACGTCCTCAAAAGACCTCCTGAAGTCATCATTATGACGAAACGTACATCAGGGTGGAGCTACGTAAACACTAGGATGTGGTGAGAGAGACTCATGTGTATCGGGGAAGCGGGCCTCGCTCACACTAGATACTGTATAACGGAGGCAACGGGCAATGTTATAGACCGCTACAACCCGGGTGCAGGATGAAATGCACCATTGAATGTGAGCATATTTGCCTATGGTTTTAAGTGGATGTGGTGTAATATGCTGTTGTAATTAGGGTTTTAGGGCTCATGCACACTGCAGCTCAAAGAAGCCCAAAGAAGCTGCTCCTACAGGCTTTTGAGCTTTTCTGAGCTCTCATTGTTTGCATGGAAACTCCCCCTCCATGTTAATATATGTGTCTATGCACATTATGGCTTTTTTAGGAGTTTACAGGCATATGCTCTTACAGGCAGAAACAAACTCCCACCAAACTTGCATTTCTGAAAGGAGCTTTTGAGCAGAAAAGACACCTAAATATGAAAAAGCTCAAAAAAGCTTGAAAATACACAAAAAAAATAGAAAAATTTAGCTGAGGGGAGGGTTTGTGGAAGAAAAAAAACACTTATGCTCAAAGAAGCTCAAAGGAGCTCAAAAGAGCTCAATAAAAATGTGCAAAAGAGCCCAAAAAAGTACAAGCTGCTTCAAGCTGAAATAAAAGCTCAAATGCCTGTAAAAGCAGCTTTCGTTTTGAGCTGCAGTGTGTAAGAGCCATTATACTATTGAAGCTTTTCTCTCCTCGGTGAAACATTATATATAAACTCGTGCTATGGTGAAGGATATGTGAAACTGGAATCAATGTGAATTGACTGCAGCTGCTGTGCATAAGGTACTAATCACTTGTAAACATAAAAAATAAATAAGTACATTGCTTGCAACTGTGCACAAATACAAATGACAAAATCAGATAAAAAGTCCAAAAAACATCCAATAAAGAAATTAAGATGCACATATCGTCTCAATATAATGAAATGCTCTTGTACTCTAATCTTCTTATAAGTGCTAATGTGCTCCAAATAACATTACTCCGTGATGTGACACACACCCCTCCTGTATCCCTACTTACCAAAGGTAATGAACCCCCAGTTTTTCAGTCTGGGGGTCAAACAGGCTTAGATCTAGTATAGGGAATGGCAGGTCACAAGGGTCCAGTATGGATCTCCCCAGCGTGGCTCTCTGGGATGCTCACCAAGCTCAAAATAAAAGAGGGAGCCAATAATGTAGTACTGTAAGCCTAAGATTTTTGCGCATTAGTAGAATTATACACACTGGACAAAAGATAAATATGGTTTGTAAAGTGCAAGGAGTCTTCAGGGAATGCTGTAACCAGCGTGCGTTCCACGGCAAACCAGAAGTGATGTCATTAGGACTAGGAACTGGAAATTGCGTCAAAGTGGTGGTGGAGCAGTGTGGAAATGTGAAGCACAGAAGATACAGCACTGCTGCACTTTATTTGCACAGGGCACTTTTGTTTATTTAGAAAGCACAGTTTTTAAACATAAAGAACATTTTATTTGTTTAAAGAGCACAATTCATCAAAATAAAAGGACAATCGTAGTACGGATATTTCTTTATGGACACTGTTTACAATAGTGAAATTGCTGCACAAAGCACTTTGATTATTAATTTGTTTTAGTTTGTGACCAGTGTATTATGGTTTATTAGCGCTGTGCATTGTAATACTTAATTATTTGAACACACATTGTGTTTTGCACAGCAGCTTCTTTTTTAATTTATTTTTTAATTTTGAAGGGTGGGAGAATTTGTTGTCTTTAAATATCCCCTTTGTATTGGTGATTTGTGAAGAAGCTACCCCCTTACGCTGGTGGTCAGTGAAGTGGCCCCTTATATAGGTGGTCAGTGAAATGCCCCCTTATACTGGTGATCAATTAAGTTTACCCTTATATTGGTGGCCAGTGAATTTTCCCCTTATATTGGTGGCCAGGGAAGTTCTCAAGTTCCCCCTTACATTGGTGGCCAGTGAAGTTCCCCCTTATATTGGTAATCAGTGCAGTTCCCCCTTATATTGGTGGTCAGTGAAATGCCCCCTTATACTGGTGAGCAGTGAAGTTCCCCCTTATATTGGTGGCCAGTGAAGTTCCCCCCTATATTGGTAATCAGTGCAGTTCCCCCTTATATTGGTGGTCAGTGAAATGCCCCCTTATACTGGTGAGCAGTGAAGTTCCCCCTTATATTGGTGGCCAGTGAAGTTCCCCCCTATATTGGTGATCAGTGAAGTTCCCCCTTATATTGGTGGTTAGTAAAGCTCCTTCTTACACTGGTGGTTAGTGAAGTGGCCCCCTTATATTGGTGGTTAGTGAAGCTTCCCCCTTACATTGGTGGTCAGTAAAGTATCCCCTTATATTGGTGGTCAGTAAAGCTCCCCCTTATATTGGTGATCAGTGAAGCCCCCCTTATATCGGGGATCAGTGAAGCTTCCCCTTATATTGGTGATCAATCAGTGAATCTCCCCCTTATATTGGTGATTAATGAAGCTCCCCCTCATATTGGTGGTCAGTGAAGTGCCCCCTTACATTGGTGATCAGTGAATCTCCCCCTTATATCGGTGACCCGTGAAGCTCCCCCTTATATTGGTGATCAGTGAAACTCCCCCTTATATTGGTGGTCAGTGAAGAGCCCCCGTATACTGGTGGTTAGCAAAGCTCCCTCTTACATTGGTGGTTAGTGAATTGCTCCCTTATACTGGTAGTTAATGAACCCCCCCCCCCTACATTGATGGTCAGTAAAGTATCCCCCTATTTTGGTTGTCAGTGAACTGCCCCCTTATATTGGTGGTAAGTGAAGTGCCCCCTTATACTGGAGGTTAGTGAAACTCCCTCTTATATTGGTGGTCAGTGAAGTATCCCCTTATATTGGTGGTCAGTGAAGTGCCCCCTTACACTGGTGGTTAGTGAAGCTTGTTCATACAATGGTAGACATTGAAGTGTCTCCTTATATTGGTGGTCACTGAAGTGCCCCCTTACACTGGTGGTTAGTGAAGCTCCCTCATACATTGGTGGTCAGTAAAGTGACCCTTACACTGACACTGGTGGTTAGTGAAGCTCCCTCATGCATTGGTGGTCAGTGAGGTATCATCTTTAATTGGTGGCCAGTAAAGTGCCCCCTTCTACTGGTGGTTAGCTAAGGTCCCCCCTTACTTTGGAGGTCAGTAAAAAGCCCCTTTATATTGGTGGTCAGTCAAAGAAGAAATATCCCTGAACATTGTTGATTACAGTTCAGCTCAGGGAAGATTATTGGAGTCAATGATTACTTATCTATGATGGAGGAGAGGACTCCCTGGTACTACAGCTGGCTGAACTAACTGGTATAGTCCACAGAACTATGCAGACATATAGGGCAGACAATCAATCTGCCCAGAAATGTCTGGACACTGGCCAGACCAATTTAATTAGGCAGAGATGACAAGTTCTGCTGCTAGCCTCCCCTCACCTCCAGAGCCCCCTGGCCCGAAAGCAGCTGTATGGGTTAGTATGGTGATAATCTCACCCCTGTGGTTATTCTTGGGAAAACTAGGCAATACTTGACATGACATTGAACATTTTTTGCTAGCAAGAACAGGAAAAGTGGAGAAATAATTACGGATATAAAAACAAGGACAAAGGCTGTCGTGCATTTGTACAAAATCTTCCTCCAAGGTGGAGTCACACTTTACAGTAGAAGTTGTCCTTTAAGGGGCTGACCCTGCCAGAACAGGTGTTTGGATACCTAAAGAGGTTAGGTTAAATTACAGTTTAAGAAACAAATAATGTCTTTTGTCTTGGAGATGTCAATCCTGATCTGCTCTCTGACTGAGAATAATTACGTGGCGTCTTTCAACAATACATCTGAAGCAAAGTGCCTCTCTCAGACCTCCTCGCTCGCACCTTTGAAAAATGGTTTTGTATTGAGCCTGCCAGCATCATGTATATTTAAACTAGTTAATGAGGGTTCTGTCGCTAGCGATGCTCTCTGGTTTCCATAGCAGCACGCCGAGGACATGTGATGCGGCTATCACAAAATACAACGCATACACACATAAAGCAGGTCCTTCAGAAAATAAATTAATAAATGGCAGGCCAGTGTTGCTTACTGGTGGCAGCAATGAAAACCTGCAAATATCAAAACTAACAAAAACTAAACTCCAGGGAAATATAATAGGCACCCAAGGATGCAGAGCTCTATTCACTAGTACATTATTCAATGCACAGTGCCTTGAAAAAGTATTCACCCCCCTTTTACCTATTTTGTTACGTTACAGCCTTAAGTTCAATGTTTTGTTAATCTGAATTTTATGTGATGGATCAGAACACAATACTCTAAGTTGGTGAAGTGAATTGAGAAAAATATATACATAAAACTATTTTTTTAGAAATAGAAAACAGAAAATTGGCACGTGCGCATGTATTCACCCCCTTTGTTATGAAGCCCATAAAAAGCTCTCGTGCAACCAATTACCTTCAGAAGTCACATAATTAGTGAAATGATGTCCACCTGTGTGCAATCTAAGTGTCACATGATCGGTCATTACATATACACACCTTTTTTGAAGGGCCCCAGAGGCTGCAACACCTAAGCAAGAGGCACCACTAAACAAACACTGCCATGAAGACCAAGGAACTCTCCAAACAAGGGACAATGTTGTTGAGAAGTACAAGTCAGGGTTAGGTTAAAAAAAAGTATGAAAATCTTTGATGATCCCCAGGAGCACCATCAATCTATCATAACCAAATGGAAAGAACATGGCACAACAGCAAACCTGCCAAGAGACGGCCGCCCACCAAAACTCACGGACTGGGCAAGGAGGGCATTAATCAGAGAGGCAGCACAGAGACCTAAGGTAACCCTGGAGGAGCTGCAGAGTTCCACAGCAGAGACTGGAGTATCTGTACATAGGATGACAATAAGCCGTACGCTCCCTAGAGTTGGGCTTTATGGCAGAGTGGCCAGAAGAAAGCCATTACTTTCAGCAAAAAACAAAATGGCGCAATTTGATGTTATAAAAAAGGCATGTGGGAGACTCCCAAAATGTATGGAAGAAGGTGATCTAGTATGATGACACTAAAATTGAACTTTTCGGGCCATCAAAGAAAATGCTATGTCTGGCGCAAACTCAACACATCACATCACCCTAGGAACACCATCCCCACAGTGAAACATGGTGGTGGCAGCATCATGCTGTGGGGATGTTTTTCAGCAGCCGGGACTGGGAAACTGGTCAGAGTTGAGAGAATGATGGATGGTGCTAAATACAGGGATATTCTTGAGCAAAACCTGAACCACTCTGTGCATGATTTGAGGCTAGGATGGAGGTTCACCTTACTGCAGGACAATGACTCCAAACACACTGCTAAAGCAACACTTGAGTGGTTTAAGGGGAAACATGTAAATGTGTTGGAATGGCCTAGTCAAAGCCCAGACCTCAATCCAATAGAAAATCTGTGGTCAGACTTAAAGATTGCTGTTCACAAGCGCAACTTGAAAGAGCTGAAGCAATTTTGCAAGGAGGAATGGGCAAAAATCCCAGTGGTAAGATGTGGCAAGCTCATAGAGACTTATCCAAAGTGACTTGGAGCTGTGATTGCCGCAAAAGGTGACTCTACAAAGTATTGACTTTAGGGGGGTGAATAGTTATGCACATTGACTTTGACTTTGACCTTTTGCCATTCCCTGTACAGCCAAGCTCAGACTGGAAGAAGAAGAAGCAGCACAAGGGGCTTGTCAGGTGTGCTGTATTCCTATATTTGCACATTCCCAGCTAGGGCAGCTTCAGTAAACTCAAACGAATACTAATACCACCCGGACAGCCACATTCAGAGTTTCACCTTTATTAATAATTTTTACTCAATTTTGCACACGTTGTTTTCATGTTAAATGTGTTGTCTTTTTAATTACTTGTAAAAAAAAAAAAAATTGTTATAGAAATAAACATTTAATAGGGGGAGCCTCCATGACGCTGTGCTTGCATGATATAGCGGGCTTATAGGACAGCCCAGCAGTAGCTGCTTACTGTTTTTCTGAAATTTATATGGAGCCCTAATGACTAGAAATAGGAGTGGGGAGTTAAATTATCAAATTAACCTATAAATATTAAACGGAGCAGAGAAGGGGGATAAATCACTGCTCCGACCCATCAGGTATGTGTGCAAATTAGAGTTTGTGCTATTGAGCTCTGTAAACAACCAATATTTTCAGTGTAGCAGTTACTGCTAGCTAGTAAGTGTTTTAAAATAAGCCTAGATTGCTGACTGCTGACACCTTCTGTAACTATAAAATATTCAATATAACACATTTACCGGCTTAGGGGACAATTTGGAACAGCGATGATACCCCTGGGATGCACTGGGGTACTGAATAGTACAAAAACACTATGCATTCCATTTACCACTCACTAACCTTCTTGACATAACCACTCTTATGGATTAAGCTCAGCTACAACTATATCTGAGGAGTCCCTATAGTTGCCTTATAGAAACAAAAAGATAATTCATAGGAGGTTTCTCCAGGGCCTCAACAAGCACCAGTATAGTGTAGCTGCTGACTTTTAATGTTAGGACACTTACCTGCCCTGGAGTCCAGCGATGTCGGCACCGCAGCCGATGTTTCCATCAGCTGTCGGGTGCTGCCGCCGCCATTGCCGGTAAGGGAACCTGGCAGTAAAGCCTTGCGGCTTCACAGGCGGGTCCCTACTGCACATTCGCGAAGCGTGCTGTGCATTCGGATTGGCTCGGCAGGGGGAAGGAAGAGGGGGCCAAACTTCCGAGTAACAGCGCCACGGCGCCGTCTCCTGGAAGTGGGGAAGAGTACCTGTCAAAAACAGGTACCCATTACCCCCTCCCCCCCTGAAAGGTGCCAAATGTGGCACCGGGGGGGGGGGGGGGGAGGAAGCAAATGAGCGGAAGTTCCACTTTTGGGTGGAACTCCGCTTTAACCAAACTGTCAAACCATGAAATGGCTGGTGTCATAACAGATCACATGTGCACCATGAGCACCATGGCAGTTGCAGATCAAACAGAAGCTGACAGCTTCCATGGCTGAAAATGATAGACGAGTTTAGTTTAGGTAATACAAGAATAGAAACTATTCTATAATAAGAAGATGTATTAGACTAAAAATGTTTGCACATGTACCTTCTCATCATTACAATGGACAAACATAAAAGAGGAAAAAAATGAAAAATGACACAATTACAACCTCTTTAATGCCACGTCCTGAGCGTTCACTGAATCTCCTGTGGTGGGGGCTGTGTGACCTTTCCCCGTCTCACGGCATCCAGAAACACGGGCTCTGATTAACAGGCCATTAAATAAAATTACTGCTCCCTTCGCAGAAACAATACAATTACACAACGGAGCAATTGTGCAATTAAATCAGCAAATCGAGGTAACGCACTGTACGTTTCTTTTAGTATAGCAGGCGGCCAGCGTACAGGATGTGCCAGATCCCGCTGAAGAATTAAGCAGCGATAGATTGCTACTTTATTAAATGTCAGTAAACACAATCAGACTCATATTTCCTCTTTTCCTGTCTTCACAAAGAGAATTTCCTGCTGTACGGGCACAGAGCAGCGGATGTCACCCGATTATTTATACATGGATCATTTCCAGCCCAAAACATAAAAAAGAGAAAAAAAAAGAACAGACTGACCATAGAGGAATCTGTGACATTCTGAAACGATATTAGGGTAATCTCTACTTCTGCTTTTTCAAGTAATGATCTTGAACTGCAATAAAAACCATCCCCGGGGAGCTGTCATTTTTGGAATATCTTACTCATCAATCAGTTTGAAGTAAATTATTAGATTTTCTTACTTAGTTATTTTTGGAGCTCCCTTTTTCCACCGGAACAAGTGATCTGATAATGGGCAGAGGGGGGATTAAGTTGTGGGGTTGTTTTTCAGGGGTTGGGCTTGACCCCTTAGTTCCAGTGAAGGGAATTATTAAGACGTCAGCATACCAAGACATTTTGGACAATTGCATGCTCCCAACTTTGTGGGAACAGTTTGGAGATGGCTCCTTCCTGTTCCAACATGACTGCGCACCAGTGCACAAAGCAAGGTCCATAAAGACATGGATGAGCGAGTTTGGGGTGGAGGAACTTGACGGGTCTGCACAGAGTCCTGACCTCAACCCAGTAGAACACCTTTGGGAACAAGATAGAACTTTCCAACGTCAGTGCCTGACCACTAAATGCTATTCTGGAATAATGGTCAAACAGTCCCCCAGATACACATACTCACTAACCTTGAGGACAGCCTTCGGAGAAGAGTTGAAGCTGTTATAACTGCAAAGGGTGGGCCAACTCAATATTGAACCCTATGGACTAAGACTGGGATGCCATTAAAGGTCATGTGCGTGTAAAGGCAGGCGTCCCAATACATTTGACAATATAGTGTATAGGGATGCACCAAAATTTCGGCCGAAAATGGGCCTATCCCATTTCGTCCGAAAATGGGTTAAAAATGCCGAAAATAATGGCCGCCGTGAGGAAAGAGGAGGGCGCAGCGCAGGTTTGAAAAAGTCCCGCCTCTGGCCGGCCGGCCACCCGCCTCTCAATGATGTCCCTACTACGACTGTGTGTATGAATGAACTAACACACCGGGCGGGAGGGCGGGCTAGCGGCCGCTAATAGCTATAACTAAGTGAGCGCTTCACTTCCCTGTCATGTCCCTGTATCTCCTCTGACAGGGAGGCGGGCCGCCGGCCAGAGGCCCGTCTTTTGAAACTGGAAGGACATCGGAGGAGCAGAGTAAGGAGATCGCATCCTTGGGATGGGGAGGGACACTGAGGCAGGGGGGACGCTGAGGGAGGGGGGGGGAGGGTGTACTGCCGAGAGGGACGCTGAGGCAGGGGGGGGGGGGGGCTGAGGTGAGCTTTCCAATGGTATTAGTATTATGCAGCATGAGGGGGTATTGTTACTGCTGGTCACTGATGCATTAGTGACCGACCAGTGGCAGTTAATTAACCCCTTTGTGCTGCATTAGTGCAACCAGTATCAGTGCAACCAGTGTTAATTAACACTGATACTGGTTGCACTAATGCTAATTAAATTAACCTCTTGCCAACCCGTCACAGTACATATACTCGGTGCATATTCGGTGCATCCCTAATAGTGTATTACTAAATCCCTGTTATAGATCTCTATTTGGTCTCAGTATTCCTTCCTTGATTTCACGTGTATCTAACATTGTATGCTGCAAAAATGTATGTTGTTCAACACACGGGGGGGGAATGTATCAAAACTGGAGCAGCTGTGCATGGCAACCAATCAGGTTCTACTTTAACTTGTCCCCTGTGCCTGCACTGCAAGAGTTAATTGCTACTTTATGTCTAGAAGAACAACATTTTATTTATTTTTTTGTATTGATACAGGTGGAAGACACCTTTGTCCGCCTGTGGTCTGCTCCACCTTATGGTTCTCTATCAAGAGTTAGATTCATGTTACTATTTGGACCATGTAGACCAGTGATGGCGAACCTTGGCACCCAAGACATCTTGGAACTACATTTCCCATGATGCTCAACTACACTGCAGAGTGCATGAGCATCGTGGGAAATGTAGTTCAAAAACATCTGGAGTGCCAAGGTTCACCATCACTGATGTAGACCGTTCATTTATGTGGCATTTTCATTTTTGGGATTGGCGGTTGGGGTTGCTCTATCTCGGGATCTGTGATGTTATTGGGAGACTTACCTCTTTTCACTGTCCACTGTGTTTTGAGGGGCTAATCCTTGCAGTGCAGGCGCAGATCCACTGCAGGGGATCACTTTTTTTATTTGCCCAGAGTTGGGCTTTAAGCTTTAAATTAAAGATAGAAGATGATTGGTTTTCCATGCACTTCTGCTCCAGATTCTGGCTGCCCCAGTATTCATGAATTCCCCTCATTGAGTTTTCTCATTCTAATACCCCGTACACACGAGTCGATAGTTGGCCGATTTTCGGCTTGTTAGTATGATGCTTTCGATAACCGACTCCGACTTTTCGGCCGAATAAAATCTGGTGTGCAGACTATAAAATTTTTGTTGGCCGTCAACACAACGCCCGATTTTCGTGCAGTCAGTACAGATTTCGTCAGACAAAAATCTGATGAGCAAGACTGGGCATGCTCAGAGAAGAAAAAACACAAAGAAAGTAAACCAGCACATGACATCAGTTGATTTTTGTTGGCCGAGAAAATTTGTGTGCAGTCTAGGCACATTCCAACCAACAAAACACCACCCTGGACAAAAGACGGCCGATCGGTCGGCCGATAATCGTTGCGTGTGTACGAGGCATTAGTCTCCTTTTTTACTTCCAGGCTCTTTATTATCAAAATTATGAATGAATTTCAGTCCCTGGGCCTTCCTGTGTAAGGGTGGCAAAAGAGCTGCACAATTAATCATTTAAAAAATCGCAATCTCGATCCCCCCCATGATCTTAATCCAGCATTTCCATGATTCATACAGTGCAGAGCAGTTCTCTGCTCACTCACAGCTGTCACAAAAAAAAAGAGCCTCCGGCAAATGTTTATCAACATTGCTTAGCACTGAGAGATAACTATAGACAATGTATAATTTGGTTCTTTAGGCCCCTTTCACACACAGAGTCCGTCAGGCGGACTCCGTTTTTCTCAGCGGGGGATCAATCCGCAGATCCCCCGCTGAGCAGGAGGATGGCAGCTCTGTCTCCGCGCTGTGTGTGGAGACACAATGCTCAGGTCCCCCATTCATCTCTATGGGGGAATCGGATGGGAATGGACCGTCTGTCCGTTCTCATCCGATATGCCAGACGGATGGAAAATAGGGTTTCCATCCGTCCGGTTTTGACGGATCGGATGTCAGTGGACATGTCTCCGCTGACATCCGATGCCCCATAGAGATGCATGGGGCGTCCGTTCAGATCCGCCAAAAAAACTGACGGACGGATCTGAAAGGACTCCTTGTGTGAAAGGGGCCTTAAACCAAAGCGATGAACTTCGGTCCCACTTAAAATGGTGTTCCAGCTGTTAAAAAAAAAGTAAAGTCAGCAGCTACAAATGTTGTATGTAGCTGCTAACTTTTAATCAATAGGCACTTACCTGTGCAGGGAGCCTGCGATGTCAGCACCCCAGCCGATTTTCGGATCAGCTGTCAGGTGCTGCCGTCGCCAGTCATTCTATGGGAAACCTTTTGGCCTTAACAGCTGATTTTCTACTGCACATGCGCAAAGCTCGCTAAGCATTCTTATTGGCTCGGCGGCAGGGGAAGGAGGAGGAGGACGGAACTTCCGAGGGAAGTGGAGAAGGGTACCTGTCAGAAACAGGATCCCTTTCCCCCCCTCCCCCCTGAAAGGTGCCAAATGTGGCACCGGAGGCTGGGGGAGGAAGCAGATTTTGGGTGGAACTCCACTTTAAACCACTATAACCACTTAAAGACTAAAGCTTTTTCTGATATTTGTTGCTTACAAGTTAAAATCAGTATTTTTTTTTTTTTTTAGCAGAGATCCTAGAGAATACAATGCTGGTTGTTGCAATATTTTATGTCACACTGCATTTGCGCTGTGATCTTTCAATTTTTTGGGAACAAATACACTTTAATTAATTAAAAAAACTAAACTAAACACTAAACACTAAAGTTAGCCCAATTTTTTTGTATAATGTGAAAGATGTTACGCCAAGAATCGTGATCTCTATTCTAAGCAAAAAAAAATCATGATTCTCATTTTATCCAGAATCGTACAACCATAGTTGCCAACATTTAAAAAAAAATTCCAGGGACACTTTGCAGCACAGCTATCAATTACCACACCCACTTCCCTGAAGCTCCGCCCACTCTGCATAATTAATCTCGCCTACTTATCAGATTATAGGGTCTACTCAATATAGAGAGAATTACATGATATTAAAAAGGGAATTTCAAACTTAAGGCCACAGTAGCAGAGTTGAAATAATTCTCCCATTCTGTTGCACTACTTCTGCGTAACATTTATGGGCAGCCCGATTAACAGGCGCTTCCAGGGACAATATAAATTACCTGGGACCAGTGGCGTAGCGTGGGGGGTGCTGAGGGGGCCACTGGCACCGGGCGCAACATTTAGGGGGGCGCATCCCACGCCCGCCATCCGCGGGGATCATAGTGTCCCTTTATTTTGATGATGCCCCGTCCAGCAGCCCGCCCGCCCGCACTTCTCTTCTTGGCTCCGTGACTGCTGCTTGGTGCAGGAAGAGTGGCTGACCGCTGAAGGTGTTACGTGCGGCCAGGGGGCGGGGCTGGTCGGACTCGTGGGTGAAGATGACAGTCTTGTGCATGTGCAGCACTGCTTCCGGAGTCTCCCCCTGCTATCCGGGCCGGCCGCCGACACACGCTGTTCCCTCCACTCCGGATCGCCTTCTCGAGTCGCCAGTTTTTGGACACAAAACAAGGTAAGTGATCTGCTGCCTGCCCCCGGGGGGGCCAGTAAAGTGGACATGGGAGGGGGTGAGGTGGGTCAGTGTAGGGGGTGTCAGTATAGGTGTCAGTGTAGGGGGGTTTCAGTGTATGGGGGGGTCAGTATAGGTCTCAGTGTAGGTGTTAGTGTATGGGGGGGGTGTCAGTGTAGGGGGGTCAGTGTAGGTGTCAGTGTAGGTGTCAGTGTATGGGGGGTGTCAGTGTATGGGGGGGTCAGTATAGGTCTCAGTGTAGGTGTCAGTGTATGGGGGGGGTCAGTATAGGTGTCAGTGTATGGGGGGGTCAGTGTATGGGGGGGGGTCAGTGTAGGTGTCAGCGTATGGGGGGGGGTGTCAGTGTAGGGGGGTCAGTGTAGGTGTCAGTGTATGGGGGGGGGGTGTCAGTGTAGGGCGGTCAGTGTAGGTGTCAGTGTAGGGGGGATGTCAGTGTAGGTGTCAGTGTATGGGGGTTGTCAGTGTATGGGGGGGTTAGTATAGGTCTCAGTGTAGGTGTCAGTGTATGGGGGGGGTCAGTGTAGGGGGGTCAGTATAGGTGTCAGTGTATGGGGGGGGTCAGTGTAGGGGGGATGTCAGTGTAGGTGTCAGTGTATGGGGGTTGTCAGTGTATGGGGGGGTCAGTATAGGTCTCAGTGTAGGTGTCAGTGTATGGGGGGGGTCAGTGTAGGGGGGTTAGTATAGGTGTCAGTGTAGGTGTCAGTGTAGTGTAGGGGGGGGGGGTCAGTGTAGGTGTCAGTGTATGGGGGGGTCAGTATAGGTCTCAGTGTAGGTGTCAGTGTATGGGGGGGTCAGTGTAGGGGAGGTCAGTGTGAGAATGTGGGGGGTCAGTGTCGGTGTCAGTGTAGGGGGGTCAGTGTAAAGGGGTCAATGTATGGGGGGCTCAGTGTATGGGGGGGTCAGTGTCGGTGTCAGTATAGGGGGATAAGTGTAGGGGTGTCAGTGTATGTGTCAGTGTAGGGGGGTGTCAGTGTATGAGGGGGTCAGTATAGGTGTCAGTGTATGGGGGGGTCAGTGTAGGTGTCAGTGTAGGGGGGGTCAGTGAAGGAGTCAGTGTAGGGGGGTGAGTGTAGTGGTCAGTGTAGGGGGGGGGGGTCAGTGAATGTGTCAGTGTAGGGGGTTCAGTGAAGGTGTCAGTGTAGGGGTCAGTATAGTAATTAGGCAGCTCCGTGTAGTGGTCAGGTAGGTCTGTGTAGGTGTCAGTATAGTAATCAGGTAGGTTAGTGTAGGAATAAGGTATGTCTCTGTAGTGGTCAGCTAGGTCAGAGTAGGTGTCAGTGTAGTGGCCTGTGTAGTGGTCTAGTAGGTTTGTGTAGGGGGCGCAAATTACTTGCATTGCCCCGGGCGCTGACAACCCACGCTACGCCACTGCCTGGGACAGGCTCCTATTTGCAGGGACTGTCCCAGGAAAAAAGGGACAGTTGGCAAGTATGGTACAACTCTACCACCTACGTTACAATAGAATGGGAGCGTTGTCACTAGTACACAGAAAGTCACAGAAGGGTTCCTGTGGAACCCCCATTAATAGCGCCAACATATCCAGCACCTTCCTCCACACTGCCCACCACGGCCCTGAGCTTCTCTGCAGACCAGCTCCTTCTCCTCTCTCCGGGATCTTCTGCTAATCAGATTACAGACCTGTTCCTGAATGCAATCTGCAGATTAATGTTCCTTAGCGCAGACTCCTGCACGGACAGAATGCTAAGTTCTACTGTAGAGCCAGGAGTGAAAAACTCTACATGCTGCTAGTCCTAAAATGCTGCTGACAGCCACTGGTCTACACTAATGACTGGGAACCAATAGGTGCGGTTCCCAATAATATGAACTGCTAATCACATTAACCACTTTACCACCGGAGGATTTTCCTGCTTTTCGTCCAGGCCACTTTTTGCAACTTGTCACTGTGCGACTTTAACTGACAACTGCGCGGTCATGCAACCCTGTACCCAAACAAAATTTACGTCCTTTTTTTCCCACAAACAGAGCTTCCTTTTGGTGGTATTTGATCACCTCTGCGCTTTTCATTTTTTGCGATATTTATAAAAAAATAGCCAAACTTTTGCGAAAAAATTGACATTTTCTACTATGACAGTTAAAAAATATCCAATATATTCAATTTTTGTCATATATTTAGGCCATAATGTATTTAGCTACATGTCTTTGACAAAAAAATCCTCAATGAGCGTATTTTTAACCGCTTTAAGACTGGAAGAATTTACCCCATTCCTGACAAGGCCATATTTTGCGATACGGCACTGCGTTACTTTAACGGACAATTGCGCGGTCATGCGACACTGTACCCAAATTAAATTTATGTCCTTTTTTCCCCCACAAATAGAGCTTTCTTTTGGTGGTATTTGATCACCTGCGTGATTTTAAATTTTTGAAAAAAAGAGCGACACTTTTGAAAAAAAAAAAAAACAATATTTTTTTACATTCTGATATGACATTCCCAAAAAAAATGTTAAAAATCAAAAAAAATTTTTTCAACATACATAAAAAACACCAAACATGATACAAAAAAAGAGCAACAATTTTGAAAAACTAACAATATTTTTCACATTTTTTTTATATGAAATTCCCCCCCATAAAAATGTAAAAATTAAAATTTTTTAACATTTTAGGCCAATTTGTTTTCTGCTACATGTTTTTGGTAAAAAAAAAAAAAATCACAATAAGCGTATTTTGATTGGTTTGCGCAAAAGTTATCGCGTTTACAAACTACGGGAAAGATTTGTCATTTTTATTGTTTATGTTTTTACTAGTAATGGTGGCGATCTGCGATTTTGTTTGCAGGACTGCGACATTGCGGCGGACAGATCGGACCCCTAACTGACATTTTTGACACTTTTGAGGGTACCAGTGACACTACTACAGTAATCAGTGCTATACATATGCACTGTTACTGTAATAATGACACTGGCAGGGAAGGGGTTAACTTTATTGGTGATGAAGGGGTTAAATGTATGCCTCATGCTTACTGACGTGTGTGGGGGGAGGGGATTGTGTGACACAGACACAGATCGCAGGTTCAGCTATGCTGAATCCTGTAATCTGTGACTGCCTGTCACATAGGAGATCCGCCCGCTTTGTTTACACAGACACAGCGGGAGTCGGGCCAGGGGAGGAGCGAGGAGTGATCACCGCCGCTCTTCCCCGATCATCGGGGATCGAATGAGAAAATCCGCCCACTTGTGTAAACAAAGCGGGCGGATCTCCTATGTGACAGGCAGTCACAGATTACAGGATTCAGCATAGCCTCCGGCGGAGAGGGGGTGTTGTCCAGTGACGTAGGTCTACGTCACTGGACGATAACGAGCCACTTTGCCGCAGTACCCTCCATGTGAGCGGTCGGCAAGTGGTTAAACCTAGCGGAGAATCCTGCTGCGGGATGACACCTTGTTTGTCCTCCCAGTGAAGTAGTGTAATGCTACTTCACTGATACAGCGGGAGCGAGCCTCCGGCGGCGCGCACGCGCCGCTGAGAGGGGGCAATGTCCAGCGACGTAGGTCTACGTCGCTGGACAATAACGAGCCGCTTTGCCGCAGTACCCTCAACGTGAGCGATCGGCAAGTGGTTAAATATGTGGCTTTGTTTACAAACAAAGCCGCCATCTTCACCTGTCACTGTGCCTTATACAGCCAATCACTGGGATAATTTCTTGCCAGCCGAATGAATCTTTGTAAACAAGGTGTGTGTGTGTACCTGCATACAGTACATTGCAGAGATGCTGGCGTCACTTCATCCATGCCGCGCTTTTCTACATCTTCCAGCTGTTGCAAAAATGACAGTTTGTAGAAAACAACACAGAGATCTCAGAGTTGCATTTCTATGGCAACACACTGCACAGCGCTCAGGATTTGCATGTATTACATTACAGGTTGCATCTGCATGGATGGATGAATAAAACCAAATGCAAATGAGGGAGTGATTAAAAACAAACACGTTTCAGTCTTGGCTGTAAAATACGCTGACATGAAGCTTTTCATTCCAAATGCTATTCAGTGTATAGCAGATAAAGAAAATGGCGCTTTTTTAGGTTGTGTGCTTCTCCTTGTCTTACCTTGTGGGCTGATTATGGGCAGACTGAACCTACGTGTGTGCAGGAATGTGTGTGGAAAATGTGCGTGACTGGCTGTGCACTGACAGATATTCTGAACGGCATCACAAGAAACCTACACAAACCATCCTGCACTACAGCACACAGCTTTGGTTGGTTGTACATGCATTGTGGTGTGCTCTGTTTCCCAAAAGTGGGGCAAGTGTTTTTTTTTTTTTTTTGTTCCCAAAGTAAACAGGCTGACTTAATGCAAAGCATTTTTTTGTTTACTTCCTCTTCTGTTGACCACACAGGAAGTGAGGGGCAATCACCCCAGTGTGGTCACGGACAACAACAGAAACCTTACATACTGTATATTAACTCTCCCTCATTTCCAATCTCTCACAAAAAACAGTTGTCCTATAAGCTTTCTCCGTTTATTGACCATACGTTAGTCATATATATAAACCAGGGGTCTTCAAACTACGGCCCTCCAGTTTTTCAGGAACTACAATTCCCATCATGCCTAGTCATGTCTGTGAATGTCAGAGTTTTGCAATGCCTCGTGGGATGTGTAGTTCCACAACAGCTGGAGGGCTGTAGTTTGAGGATCCCTGATATACGCTATATCAGTAATGGCAAACCTTGGCACCCCAGATGTTTTGGAACTAAATTTCGCATGATGCTCAACTACACTACAGAGTGCATGAGCATCATGGGAAATGTAGTTCCAAGACATCTGGGGTGCCAAGGTTCGCCATCACTGGCCTATATTATCAAAAGTATTGGGACACCTGCCTTTACATGCACATTAACTTTTATGGCATCCCAGTCTTAGTCCATAGGGTTCAATATTGAGTTGGCCCACCCTTTGCAGCTATAACAGCTTCAACTCTTCTGGGAAGGCTGTCCACAAGGTTTAGGAGTGTGTCTATGGGAATGTTTGACTATTCTTCCAGAAGCGCATTTGTGAAGTCAGGCACTGATGTTGGACAAGAAGGCCTGGCTCACAGTCTGTGCTCTAATTCATCCCAAAGGTGTTCTATCGGGTTGAGGTCAGGACTCAGGTTCCTCCTCCCCAAACTCGCTCATCCATGTCTTTATGGACCTTGTTTTGTGCACTGGTCCAAATCATTTGGTGGAGGGGGGTTATGGTGTGGGGTTGATTTTCAGGGGTTGGGCTTGGCCCCTTAGTTCCAGTGAAGGGAACTCTTAAAGCGGTAGTATACTCCGCCATTAAACTTCTATGATAAGGCTTACCTGTTGGTAAAATGAATATTTCCTAAACCTTCACAGTTTAGGAGATATTCCCCTTGCATGCAGCCGCTGACACCAGTGGCGCATGCGCTCTGAAGGTCCGGCGGACCTTCTGAGCTCTTTACCGTCTCCTTGCCGGAAAGTAACTCCCGAGCGCATGCGCGGGACTGACATCATCGCGGCTTCGGCCACTCACAGCGCCGGAGCTGCCGAACCCGGAAGAGACACTGAGGGAACATGACGGCTCCCTCAGCGGTGTCTGGGCGACCGTGTCAGGTCTTCGTTTTAAGGTAAGTATTTCATAATGAGCTAGTATGCGATGATGCATACTAGCTCATTATGCATTTCTCCTGCAGGGTTTTTTTTTTTTTTTTTGAGTATACAACCGCTTTAAGGCACCAGCATACCAAGACATTTGGCCCAATTTGGATGTTTTTATTTAGGGGTGTACTCACTTTTGTTGCCAGTGGTTTAGACACTAATGGCTGTGTGTTGACTTATTTTGAGGGACAGCAAATTTACACTGTTATACAAGCTGTACACTCACTACTTTACATTGTAGCAAAGTGTCATTTCTTCAGTGTTATCACATAAAAAGATATAATAAAGTATTTACACAAATGTGAGGGGTGTACTCTCTTTTGTGAGATACTGTACACAGTACATAGACTATGCACTAAGCATCATATTAAACTCTGCCCCTCTAGGTTGTGCACTGGTATGATGAGTAAAGTGGGACAACTTGTAATATGGAAGAAAGGGAATGCATTGACAAGATGGAGCCAAGTCGCCTCTGGGGAGTGTAGGCGCTCCTGTGGGGAACGTGCAGCCTCATCTGCATATTCTAATTGAAATGCTATCAGGTTTACCGCAAGAATGAGCAACACAAGGAAAGTTTCTGCTGATTCAAAGGCAAAAAGAGAGTTCGGTGGGCAAAGTTTATTCTGTACCGGGAGGAGGTGTGCGCAATATCCCCGGGCCGCACTAAATGAAAGGCGCTCAGCCATGTAACACTGATGAAGACGCAGTGAAACCTTAGCCTGGTTAATATTCCATCTGTCGGAATTGTATTCAGGGATAAATGGAGAGAAATAATATCAGACTTCAAGGGCTTTTTTCTTTTATGGAGACAGTGATCGTTGTTGCTGCCCCTTCAAAACTTGTGACTACATCCCTCCCACCAGGACCTCACCTGGTTAATATGCCCCTCCCACCAGGACCTCACCTGATTACTATTCCCCTCCCACCAGGACCTTACCTGGTTAATATGCCCCTCCCACCAGGACCTCACCTGATTACTATGCCCCTCCCACCAGGACCTCACCTGATTACTATTCCCCTCCCACCAGGACCTCACCTGATTAATATGCCCCTCCCACCAGGACCTCACTTGATTAATATTCCCCTCCCACCAGGACCTCACCTGATTAATATGCCCCCCTACCAGGACCTCACCTGATTACTATGCCCCTCCCACTAGGACCTCACCTGATTACTATTCCCCTCCCACCAGGACCTCACCTGATTACTATTCCCCTCCCACCAGGACCTCACCTGGTTAATATGCCCCTCCCACCAAGACCTCACCTGATTACTATACCCTTCCCACCAGGACCTCACCTGATTACTATTCCCCTCCCACCAGGACCTCACCTGATTAATATGCCCCTCCTACCAGGACCTCACCTGATTACTATGCCCCTCCCACCAGGACCTCACCTGATTACTATTCCCCTCCCACCAGGACCTCACCTGATTAATATGCCCCTCCTACCAGGACCTCACCTGATTACTATGCCCCTCCCACCAGGACCTCACCTGATTACTATTCCCCTCCCACCAGGACATCACCTGATTACAATGCCTCTCCCACTAGGACCTCACCTGATTACTATGCCCCTCCCACCAAGACCTCACCTGATTACTATTCCCCTCCCACCAGGACATCACCTGATTACAATGCCCCTCCCACTAGGACCTCACCTGATTACTATGCCCCTCCCACCAAGACCTCACCTGATTACTATTCCCCTCCCACCAAGACCTCACCTGATTACTATTCCCCTCCCACCAGGACCTCACCTGATTACTATTCCCCTCCCACAAGGACCTCACCTGATTACTATGCCCCTCCAACCAGGACCTCACCTGATTACTATGCCCCTCCCACCAGGACCTCACCTGATTACTATGCCCCTCCCACCAAGACCTCACCTGATTACTATGCCCCTCCCAACAGGTCCTCACCTGATTACTATGCTCCTCCCACCAGGACCTCACCTGATTACTATGCCCCTCCCACCAGGGACATGCGGTGAGGTCAGTGGCTGGTGAGGCACTGGCTGGTATCAGAGCCAGATACAACCCCCACATTATTTAGTGAATAAACCCCACATTAGGGGGCAGTCAATCAGATTCCCCCACACAAACAAGGGTCTGGAGTCTTTTGGACAGCAGATTATTATTATTTATTTATTTATTTATTTATTATTATTTATTTCTGCATTCTGTAACAGCCCTGTAAATGCTGAAATTTCACTGATCAAGTAGAGGGCTGGTACAGAATGCAGAAATAAAAAATAAAAATGACACTGTGCCCTATATAGCTACAGTCCTGATATTATTAAAATAAGTCCTTATGTTGGTTAAATCAGTAAACTATGAGAACTAATAAAAATGCCCTATATAATCTATATAATAAAAGAATAGAACCTGAACCATTCTCTGATTATATAGATTATATATGACACCTTCATCAGTTCTCATGGTTTACTATTTAACCAGCATAAGGACTTGTTTTAGCGTATGTAAACGGCGTTCAAACCACACATGTGAGGTACCTCCGCGACCGTTATTGCGAGAGAAATAATTCTAGCACTAAACCCCCTCCGTAACTCTAAACATGCAACCTGTAAACATGTTAAAGTGTCGCCTGTAGAGATTTTTAAGTACTGAAGTTTGGCGCCAGTCCACAAGTGTGCGCTATTTTAAAGTGTGACGTGTTAGGTATCTATTTACTCGGCGTAACATCATCTTTCACAATATATAATAAAATCAGGCTTTAGTGTTTTTTTTTATTCATGACAGTTTTTTTCCAAAAAAATGCGTTTGAAAAAAAGCTGCGCAAATACCCGTGACATAACGACCACCATTTTATTATATATATATATATATATATATATATTCCTGTTTTCACCTTACCCTGCTACTTTGCCTTCCTTCTGCTATGACCTTACCCTGCTACTTTGCTTCTTCCTGCTATGACCGTACCCTGCTACTTTGCTTCTTCCTGCTATGACCTTACCCTGCTACTATGCTTCTTCCTGCTATGACCTTACCCTGCTACTATGCTTCTTCCTGCTATGACCTTACCCTGCTACTTTGCTTCTTCCTGCTATGACCTTACCCTGCTACTATGCTTCTTCCTGCTATGACCTTACCCTGCTACTATGCTTCTTCCTGCTATGACCTTACCCTGCTACTATGCCTCTTCCTGCTATGACCTTACACTGCTACTATGCCTCTTCCTGCTATGACCTTACCCTGCTACTATGCTTCTTCCTGCTATGACCTTACCCTGCTACTATGCTTCTTCCTGCTATGACCTTACCCTGCTACTATGCCTCTTCCTGCTATGACCTTACCCTGCTACTATGCTTCTTCCTGCTATGACCTTACCCTGCTACTATGCTTCTTCCTGCTATGACCTTACCCTGCTACTATGCCTCTTCCTGCTATGACCTTACCCTGCTACTATGCTTCTTCCTGCTATGACCTTACCCTGCTACTATGCTTCTTCCTGCTATGACCTTACCCTGCTACTATGCCTCTTCCTGCTATGACCTTACCCTGCTACTATGCTTCTTCCTGCTATGACCTTACCCTGCTACTATGCTTCTTCCTGCTATGACCTTACCCTGCTACTATGCCTCTTCCTGCTATGACCTTACCCTGCTACTATGCCTCTTCCTGCTATGACCTTACCCTGCTACTGTGCCTCTTCCTGCTATGACCTTACCCTGCTACTATGCCTCTTCCTGCTATGACCTTACCCTGCTACTATGCCTCTTCCTGCTATGACCTTACCCTGCTACTATGCCTCTTCCTGCTATGACCTTACCCTGCTACTATGCCTCTTCCTGCTATGACCTTACCCTGCTACTATGCTTTTTCCTGCTATGACTTTACCTTGCTACTTTGCCTTCCTTCTGCTATGACCTTACCCTGCTACTATGCTTCTTCCTGCTATGACCTTACCCTGTTACTATGCCTCTTCCTGCTATGAACTTACCCTGCTACTATGCTTCTTCCTGCTATGACCTTACCCTGCTACTATGCTTCTTCCTGCTATGACCTTACCCTGCTACTATGCTTCTTCCTGCTATGACCTTACCCTGCTACTATGCTTCTTCCTGCTATGACCTTACCCTGCTACTATGCTTCTTCCTGCTATGACCTTACCCTGCTACTATGCTTCTTCCTGCTATGACCTTACTATGCTACCATGCCACATATGACCTTATCCCACTACTATAGCTCTTCCTGCTATGATCTTACCCCGCTACTATGCCTCTTGCCACCATTACCTTACCCTGCTACTACACCTCTTACCACCATGGCCTCACCCAGTTACTCTGCCTTTTCATACCATGAACTCACCCTATTACTTTGTCACCCCCCCCCCCCCACTACATCCTCACCTTGATACTATGTCTAGCCAAGGATGACCGCACCATAATACCATGTCCCTCCCAAAATGGCCCAACATGGCCAAACCCTGATTTTCAGGGTAGGTCATATTTTCGGGGAAACAACACCTAGGATGACCCCACCCTGTTACTATGTCCTCAGCAATATTTAAACGTGGGCACTTCCATTTGAATCAGAATGCCATGTACATATATAAAAACCATGATGCCCAATAAAATATTATTACAAAAATTATATCAATTTATTATTTATTTTTACATCCTGCTAGCTCAATTGAAGACTTCAAATCTATACATTTCCCAACATATCAGAATTCATTTGGAAAACATAGCCATTCTTTTGACATCTTTGATTCATAATGGTACCTAGAAGGACTAATAATGATGATAATGCTTTTGACAGATTGAAGAAGGGGGTACAGGGTCACATATTTGTCAATCTGTCATTGGGGTCTATAATTGTAGGGTTGAGAACCCTTGCACTAGATCTTAAAGGTGAGAAAATATTACTACAGGTGTAATGTAGTAATCAGGTCATATTCCAATAATCCTACTATGCCTTATGAATAATGGGAGTCTGTAAACACCTCAACCACAAGAACTTCCATCTGTAACCTTGGTAAGCACAGAAATAATGCACAGATGCCTTGGAATCCCTACTACAGCTCAATAAGGGTCATGGTTCAAGTACTATTAAGCTTAATCCTGTCCACCCACCTACCACTACAATCACTGGCTGCAGGTATAAAATAACTTTGAAGTACATTTATAGACATTCATGGAAAGGTGAAAAAGATATACAGAGACAACAGTATTTGGGCAAATTATTGGGTGGAAACAATTTTGTTACACACCTCTGGTTTCTTGTTCAGTAATCTTATGAGAGAATTTTGTAGTAACCATCTCCTCGGGCTGAAATGGATGGTAACATAAAGTAATGGGCTACATTTGGCTAAACATGTGACATCCTAAAACATGCTTATCTTAACCACTTTACCAAATGAAATTTACGTCCTTTTGTTCCCACAAACAGAGCTTTCTTTTGGTGGTATTTGATCACCTGTGGGATTTTTACTTTTTGCGCTATAAAAAAAAAGTGCGTAAATTTTGAAAAAATAACAATATTTTTCACATTTTTTTATATGAAATTCCCCCCCCAAAAAATGTAAAAATCGAATTTTTTTTTAATTTTTGGCCAATTTGTTTTTTGCTACCTATGTTTGGTAAAAAAATCACAATAAGCGTATTTTGATTGGTTTGCGCAAAAGTAATGGCGTTTACTAACTAAGGGAAAGATTTCTGTCATTTTTGGTGTTTTTTTTTTAACGAGTAGTGGCGGCAATCTGCGTTTTTTTGTTGCGGGACTGCGACATTGCGGCGGACAGATCGGACCCTTGACTGACATTTTTGACACTTTTGGGGGTACCAGTGACATTACTACAGTAATCAGTGCTATACATATGCACTGTTACTGTAAAAATGACACTGGCAGGGAAGGGGTTAATTTTATTGGAGAAGGAGGGGTTAATGTATGCCTGGTGCTACTAACGTGTGTGGGGGGAGGTGACTGAGTGACACAGGGACAGATCGCAGGTTCAGCTATGCTGAACCCTGCAATCTGTCACTGTCTGTCACTTAGGAGATCCGCCTGCTTTGTTTACACAAGTGGGCGGATCTCCAAACTCGATTCCCTGACGATCGGGGAATCACCGCCGCTCCTCCCCTGGCCCGACTCCCGCTGTGACTGAATACAGCGGGAGCGAGCCTCCGGCGGCGTGCGCGCGCCGCCCACAAGGGGAGGAGTCCAGCGACATAGGTCTACGTCGCTGGATGGGAACGAGCCACTTTGCCGCAGTAGAGCTCTAGTGAGCGGTCGGCAAGTGGTTAAACAAAGACCCCATTTGAGACAAAAGGTATAAAAAGGAGAGCACCAGGCCGATTGTTTGTGTCTAAAATATGATTAATTATTTGGAACATTACATAAAAAGCAGATGTGTTTCCTTGGATACAACAAACACCCCCCATCTTGTTGTAGAGTGCTCACAAAGTCTGCTTTAATCTCAGGTTAATAGAATAGAGCAAGATTCCTAAACACTCTACGACCGGATGAAGGTGGCCCTTGGATCACCTGAATCAAACTGGCTTTTGTAATAAATGCAGTATAAAATAAAACATATTCTGGACACAATCAGTATTGCACTCTTTTTTAGCCATACCGAGACAACAGCTGAGCCAAGGCTTCTGTTCTCTGGAGAGTCACCTTGAAAACCCCCACCATGTAAGACACTCAAGGTCCCCTAACTGAATCAAGAGATCCAGAGCTCCATATCTCCACTTTCCTATGTTGATCTAGTATGGTACTGTATCTACTGTATTGTATAAAGGCGCTTTTCCACTGCATGGTATGGCTCGGTTTGGCGCTTTTCCACTGCATGGTACCGCATGGTAAGGGTTAGAACAGTTCAGTATGGTTTGGTACAGCGGTGCTTTTCCACTACATGGTACGGCTCACTTAAACAGTACCACCTCGGTTGGGGTTCCAAGCAGGCCGTACCGATACCATATCCCACAATCCTTTGCATGCAGCATTGATTGTTTGTCACTACTAGCCACTGATTGGTCAGAGAATCGTTGTAATCCCACCCACTTAGTACTAATTACTACAACAGTGGAAAGGAAACCGAGCTGAGTAGAGCCTATACAGTGCTGAAAGGGGCCGACTCGTACCACGCATTGGAAAAGCAAACTGAGCCGAGCTGGGCAAGCAGTGCCGAGTGGAGCCGAGCCGGTACTTGCAGTGGAAAAGTGCCATATATGCCTTCCCCATTAACTAAATAATACGCATCATCAGGCTGATTTCTTAAATTTCATCGGGGATTTAGGAGGACACATCTCCTGACCAGAATTCTGACATATAGCATTAAACGACTTCACTGGGAGGACAAACAAGGTGCAGGATTCTCGGAAGAAAAACAGGCGCCGCTGAGTGTAGCATAAAAGTTTAATACATGAAATGATATAGCAACTCACATGGGAATTAGCTTGTGTCCATATTCCTAAATCGCTTCCTGTATTGGTATGTCCGCATGCCGACTGACCCGCAGCCGGGAGATGACGATGCAGGAAGGACTGTGAGGCATGCGGACATACCAATACAAGAAGCGATTTAGGAATATGGAAACAAGCTAATTCCCATGTGAGTTGCTATATCATTTCATGTATTAAATTTTTATGCTACACTCAGCGGCGCCTGTTTTTCTTCCTTGTTTGCCAGCGGGATTTCCGTCTTTTGCCTGCCAGAGCTGCCCTGAATCACATCAGCACCTGTAGAGCTTAGTCTCCAGCAGTCCCTGATCGTCTCAGCTTATCATCTGTGTTGGGTCCTTTCCCCTTGGCACAAGCGCCCAACACCCCTCCTGCCACAGCAGGATTCTCCGCTAGGTTTAATAAATTGCTAAACTCAGGAGCCAAGAGTGACAGTGTAACACCTTAATGGTTTGCATAGAGGATTGACAACAGTCATTATGGTGGTGCCATCAATTTTTGATAGACTTGATTTTTAAAGAACAAAACAAAGGTGCAATAGTTATTATTGAATTCTCAGTTAGTACCTGGTGATGACTGTGGTTGAGTTGCTTGTCTTCCACTAGCAATCGGATGGCGGCTTCCCATTTCTCAGGGGTTTGCTGGTCCCAGGCAGCCACCACGAAAACAGCTTGCTTTGAGGGGATCTGGACCTTGCGGGCTGTGTACACCGCCCCATCTGTGCCAACTTTAAAATCTGGATTGCTGGTTTCATACCAGATGCCCTGTGTTCCACTACTGCATCCATTGAATTTAACTGCAAAGACAAAAAAAAATAAAAATATGAAGGGTTATTATAAAATAAACAGGAGTGGAATCTAACAAGGGAATTTATTGGAGTCACAATTCTTAAAAGTTATATCCTTGTACGATCAAATTTATACCAAACAATAACAACCAGGAAGAAAATAAAATCCAATTTAGTGGGTTTATCAAATAGGAGTTGTGATAGTCTACAGTTATCTGAGCCCGTATCATAATCATCTTAAAGAGAAACTGTCATGTCTGGAGTTATGGAAGAATCTGAACATTCAGTCAATATATTGCTGTCCTGTGTAGGCTTACTTATGAAGAATGTATATTTACTTTTACTTAGCAGCACCTACTTTGACTGATCTTTAGGCTTGAGAGACATACGTGAGTAGATCTGAAGTCTGAGAGTTACCTGTCAAATGCCAGACTCTACACACCATTTCCAGTACCAAATAATGGAGCACTAAAGCTGTTTTTATTACTGTGACACAGTTATGCACTGTCAGGAGCTGGGAGACAGAAGGCCCCTTTCACACAGGTGGACCGTTCAGATCTGCCTGTCCGTTTTTTTGGCGGATCTGAACTGTCCCCCCATGCATCTCTATGGGGCATCGGATGTCAGCGGAGACATGTCCGCTGACATCCAATCCGATCCGATTCGTCAAATCTGGACGGATGGAAACCCTATTTTCCATCCGTCCAGCAGATCGGATGGGATGGGATGAGAACGGACCGACGGTCCATTCCCATCTGATTCCCCCATAGAGATGTATGGGGAACTGACAGCTGTATCTCCGCACACAGTGCAGAGAACAGCTGTCATTCTCCTGCTCAACGGGGGATCGGCGGATCGATCCCCCGCTGAGAAAAACGGAGTCTGTCCAACGGACAGTGTGTGTGAAAGAGCCCTAAGGCACTTTCAGGGCAGCAACTGTCAGACTTTGGATATTGCTATCCACTCTATGTTAGGCCTCTTTCACACGGAGCGGACCGTATTGCGGTCCGTATGTCCGCATATCATCCCATCCGTTTGCGGATGATATACGGACATAATGTATGTCTATGGGATTGCGGATGTCAGTGGATGACACCGCTGACATCCGATTTTGTGCCCTTTCCATTTTTTAAGCGGAAGAAAAATAGGGTTTTTTTTCCGTTCCAAAAAACGGAACAGAACTAAAAGGATGCAAATCGGATGTCAGCAGATGGTCATCCGCTGACATCCGCAATCCCATTGACATGCATTATGTCCGTATATCACCCGCAAACGGATGGGGTGATATACGGACATACGGAACGCCCGTGTGAAAGGGGCCTTAGACACCAGTGTTTGTGTCGTGCTAATTCTTTATCAAATGCAGGCTGTGATTTGCAGCAAACAAGTGATTCATCATGGATTAAAATATCAAACAGCGATCCCTGGACCTCCTTGTATCTTCCCATACATAATGACTATGATCCTTTAGTCAATTAAGAAGGCGTGTGTTTGTTAGATACACCTATTCTGTTCCCTACCCCCTCTTCCACAACGCCCTCACTCCATGTTTTCCTGATATATACGATTACACATTTTTAGCTACCCCTAGTTACCCTCTGACTCCAGATACTTGGGGGTAGGTGCAGTGTGGTGCGGCGGCAGTAAACACTTGCAGTAAACACTTGGAGTCCAGTTGCAGAGAACAGAACGTGTATTATTGTTAAAGTTCAGCAATTCACAACAAGCCCAGTAGAGAGGCACCTGACCGGGAACACTCACAAAATGCAACAGAAAAGTGTAGCAGGGCAGGTCTCAGATGTGCCAATAGCCTCTGTCATGAGGGGCAGAATGTGACCTGGCCAGTCCCTACCCAAATAGAGAGGTCTCCAGAAAGGATGGAACCTCTCGCTGCAGCTAATCACTGTCCCTGTCAGACAGGTGACCTGTCCCTACACTACCCACATGTAAAAAATGCTTGCAAGCCTGGCAGTCAGAGATTTAAATAGGCTCTGCCTGACCCCAGATGGCTGCCAGAGTCACATGAGGTGGCAGCATCCAATCAGATTCTCCAGTGACCAAGGAAACAATAGAGAAACCATGTTCCTCTTGACCAGTGTTGCCAACCATTAGTATTTTTACTGGCAGCCAGTAAATGCCAGTGACAAGAAAAGGTTGGCAGGTAAAAATATGGCTGTGATGCTTGGATCAGAACTGTGCATGCCAAGACCATCCGAGTGCTCGCTACAGTGTGCTCGGGTGCCACTTCCTGGGGGTGGGTCTAGCACAGGCAGTGCCTGAGCGTGTTGTGTGATGTCATGGTGCAAGGGAGCCAAGTGGAGCGGGCGGAGACTTGTGTGTGGGTCTGCGTGATGGGAGCAAGGCAAGCCGGGAGCAGGACTTTCAGTGCTGTTTGGACTGGAGTAGATTAAAAGGACCACCTGGCATGGACAGGGACTGTCACTGTGACTCAGGAGGGGACGTGTCGTGTCGGTGATCTGTGCTGCTCCACACTTCTGTCAAAGTCACTGAGAGTCAATTACATTCGTGTGTGGGCCCATTGTAATTTCTTGCCCTCCTGAGTCCTGTCTCTGAGCTACCTACTTACTATAATCGAAAATAAAATAAGAACATTTTCCCCTTAATAACTACTTTAAATCACATTGCTAATTACATATTGTACTTGTTTATAGGCTACATAAAGAAATTTGCATTTAAAAATAATTTTGTAACTTATGGAAATGCCAGTAAAAACTTGGCTGTGCAAGTACATTTTGGGTGTCATGTTAGTAAATTTCAGTCTGGTAGCTTGGCAAAATTGCTCCAACTCCAATGCCTCTGCGGTCAAGCGCCACCTACAGTGGACAAAAGAGGCTGCACCTGCATACATACTGAGTAACCTAAGATCACACCTAGGCCACCCCAAGCTGTCCTTTTACAATTTCAATTTTCAAACCCCTTTCCATCAATGCATACTATTAGGATAGCCCTTACTTATGTCATTGTTTGGTATCCTCCATGTCTAACCTATTGTAACTCCCCTTGTACATTGTACCTATTTTTCATTCTCTCCATTACACGCTACGCGTTTCTATTATTTTTTTCATACAAAAAGTTAATAAACAAAATAAGCAAAATATCAAATATCGCAAACAGAACCAGGACAAGGGGTGCGCCGGAGGGATGGTTGCCCTGGGCGCAATGGTTTACTGGGAGGAGGATCCTCTATGCTTGCACAAATGCTTAAATGAGGGAGGGGGGGGGGGCGCAGTTGGGCATACTTGCACTGGGCGCTGGATAACCTTGTCTTGGCACTGATCAAAAAAGGCAGTTGTCTGAAAATCTCAAATATGAGCAATCATAGCGATTAAAACCGAATCAATCTGTGTTCTGATTGGTTGTCTGGCACACACAAAGCTATAATTTTGAGTGATGAGGAGCTCTCTAAACCAAATGGAGGGTGTCTGGTTGTGTGATTTGACCAGTTTAGAAGCTGCAAATAATGGACTGAATGATCATAGTGACAGGTGTGTGGCTAAGAGACAAATGTACAATTTTGACCAACCACAGAAGAGACAGGGATGTACAGTATCTCACAAAAGTGAGTACACCCTTCACATTTTTGTAAATATTTTATTATATATTTTCATGTGACAACACTGAAGAAATGACACTTTGCGGGGGCCAAGACCATACAGCGGTTTAACAGGACAGGTTCCACTCAGAACAGGCCTCACCATGGTCGACCAAAGAAGTTGAGAGCAGCGTCATATCCAGAGGTTGTCTTTGGGAAATAGACATATAAGTGCTTCCACCATTGCTGCAGAAGTTGAAGGGGTGGGGGGTCAGCCTGTCAGTGCTCAGACCATACGCCGCACACTGTGTCTAATTTGTGAGGCAGAAACCAAGTGAGGAGTACAAAGACAAGTGTGTCTTGCCTACAGTCAAGCATGGTGGTGGGAGTGTTATGGTCTGGGGCAGCATGAGTGCTGCTGGCACTGGGGAGCTACAGTTCATCGAGGGAGCCATGAATGCCAACATGTACTGTGACATACTGAAGCAGAGCATGATCCCCTATCTTCGGAGACTGGGCCGCACAGCAGTATTCCAACATGATAACGACCCCAAACACACCTCCAAGTCAACCACTGCCTTGCTAAAGAAGCTGAGGGTAAAGGTAATAGACTGGCCAAGCATGTCTCCAGACCTAAACCCTATTGAGCATCTGTGGGGCTTCCTCAAATGGAAGGTGGAGGAGCGCAAGGTCTCTAACATCCACCAGCTCCGTGATGTCGTCAGTGGAAGAGAACTCCAGTGGCAACCTGTGAAGCTCTGGTGAACTCCATGCCCAAGAGGGTTAAGGCAGTGCTGGAAAATAATGGTGGCCACACAAAATATTGGCACTTTGGGCCCAATTTGGACATTTTAACTTAGGGGTGTACTCACTTTTGTTGCCAGTGGTTTAAACATTAATGGCTGTGTTGAGTTATTTTGAGGGGACAGCAAATTTACAATGTTATACAAGCTGTACACTCACTACTTTACATTGTAGCAAAGTGTCATTTCTTCAGTGTTGTCACATGAAAAGATAGAATAAAATATTTACACAAATGTGACGGGTGTACTCACTTTTGGGAAATACTGTATATGCTAGGGGGATTTTTGCTAGAATGGGGGATTGGGGAAGGGACTTGTGCTGGGGGTGTACTCACTTTTGGGAAATACTGTATATGCTAGGGGGATTTCTGCTAGAACGGGGGATTGGGGGGAGGGACTTGTGCTGGGGGTGTACTCACTTTTGGGAAATACTGTATATGCTAGGGGGATTTTTGCTAGAACAGGGGATTGGGGAAGGGACCTATGCTGGGGGTGTACTCACTTTTGGCAAATACTGTATATGCTAGGGGGATTTTTGCTAGAACGGGGGATTGGGGAAGGGACTTGTGCTGGGGGTGTACTCACTTTTGGGAAATACTGTATATGCTAGGGGGATTTTTGCTAGAACGGGGGATTGGGGGAGGGGATTTGTGCTGGGGGTGTACTCACTTTTGGGAAATACTGTATATGCTAGGGGGATTTTTGCTAGAACGGGGGATTGGGGGAAGGGACTTGTGCTGGGGGTGTACTCACTTTTGGGAAATACTGTATATGCTAGGGGGATTTTTGCTAGAACGGGGAATTGGGGGAAGGGACTTGTGCTGGGGGTGTACTCACTTTTGGGAAATACTGTATATGCTAGGGGGATTTTTGCTAGAACGGGGGATTGGGGAAGGGGACTTGTGCTGGGGTGTACTCACTTTTGGGAAATACTGTATATGCTAGGGGGATTTCTGCTAGAACGGGGGAATGGGGGAAGGGACTTGTGCTGGGGGTGTACTCACTTTTGGGAAATACTGTATATGCTAGGGGGATTTTTGCTAGAACGGGGGATTGGGAGAAGGGACTTGTGCTGGGGGTGTACTCACTTTTGGGAAATACTGTATATGCTAGGGGGATTTTTGCTAGAACGGAGGATAGGGGGAGGGGACTTGTGCTGGGGGTGTACTCACTTTTGGGAAATACTGTATATGCTAAGGGGATTTCTGCTAGAACGGGGGATTGGGGGAAGGGACTTGTGCTGGGGGTGTACTCACTTTTGGCAAATACTGTATATGCTAGGGGGATTTTTGCTAGAACGGGGGATTGGGGAAGGGACTTGTGCTGGGGGTGTACTCACTTTTGGGAAATACTGTATATGCTAGGGGGATTTTTGCTAGAACGGGGGATTGGGGGAGGGGATTTGTGCTGGGGGTGTACTCACTTTTGGGAAATACTGTATATGCTAGGGGGATTTTTGCTAGAACGGGGGATTGGGGGAAGGGACTTGTGCTGGAGGTGTACTCACTTTTGGGAAATACTGTATATGCTAGGGGGATTTTTGCTAGAACGGGGAATTGGGGGAAGGGACTTGTGCTGGGGGTGTACTCACTTTTGGGAAATACTGTATATGCTAGGGGGATTTTTGCTAGAACGGGGGATTGGGGAAGGGGACTTGTGCTGGGGTGTACTCACTTTTGGGAAATACTGTATATGCTAGGGGGATTTCTGCTAGAACGGGGGAATGGGGGAAGGGACTTGTGCTGGGGGTGTACTCACTTTTGGGAAATACTGTATATGCTAGGGGGATTTTTGCTAGAACGGGGGATTGGGAGAAGGGACTTGTGCTGGGGGTGTACTCACTTTTGGGAAATACTGTATATGCTAGGGGGATTTTTGCTAGAACGGAGGATAGGGGGAGGGGACTTGTGCTGGGGGTGTACTCACTTTTGGGAAATACTGTATATGCTAGGGGGATTTCTGCTAGAACGGGGGAATGGGGGAAGGGACTTGTGCTGGGGGTGTACTCACTTTTGGGAAATACTGTATATGCTAGGGGGATTTTTGCTAGAACGGGGGATTGGGAGAAGGGACTTGTGCTGGGGGTGTACTCACTTTTGTGAAATACTGTATATGCTAGGGGGATTTTTGCTAGAACGGGGGATTGGGGGAGGGGACTTGTGCTGGGGGTGTACTCACTTTTGGGAAATACTGTATATGCTAGGGGGATTTTTGCTAGAACGGGGGATTGGGGAGGGTACTTGTGCTGGGGGTGTACTCACTTTTGGGAAATACTGTATATGCCAGGGGGATTTTTGCTAGAACGGGGGATTGGGGGAGGGGACTTGTGCTGGGGTTGTACTCACTTTTGGGAAAAACTGTATATGCTAGGGGGATTTTTGCTAGGACGGGGGATTGGGGAGGGGTCTTGTGCTGGGGGTGTACTCACTTTTGGGATACTGTATATGCTAGGGGGATTTTTGCTAGAACGGGGGATTGGGGGGAAGGGACTTGTGCTGGGGGTGTACTCACTTTTGGGAAATACTGTATATGCTAGGGGGATTTTTGCTAGAATGGAGGATTGGGGGAGGGTACTTGTGCTGGGGGTGTACTCGCTTTTGGGAAATACTGTATATGCTAGGGGGATTTTTGCTAGAACGGGGGATTGGGGAGGGGTCTTGTGCTGGGGGTGTACTCACTTTTGGGATACTGTATATGCTAGGGGGATTTTTGCTAGAACGGGGGATTGGGGGGAAGGGACTTGTGCTGGGGGTGTACTCACTTTTGGGAAATACTGTATATGCTAGGGGGATTTTTGCTAGAATGGAGGATTGGGGGAGGGTACTTGTGCTGGGGGTGTACTCGCTTTTGGGAAATACTGTATGTGCTAGGGGGATTTTTGCTAGGACGGGGGATTGGGAGAAGGGACTTGTGCTGGGGGTGTACTCACTTTTGGGAAATACTGTATATGCTAGGGGGATTTTTGCTAGAACCTGGGATTGGGAGAAGGGACTTGTGCTGGGGGTGTACTCACTTTTGGGAAATACTGTATATGCTAGGGGGATTTTTGCTAGAACGGGGGATTGGGGGAGGGGACTTGTGCTGGGGGTGTACTCACTTTTGTGAAATACTATATATTGCCAACGTAAATAGACAAGGATAGCTCCTCTGCTTTCCTGATCATTTCATTACAATATCGGTGACAAGTGCTGTAGCGTCGCAGAGGATGGACGCTCCCTACATCCTGACAGTCTGGACCTAAAGCCGGAGAGCTACAATTAGTGGAGCCTTGGTACATTTTCCCCCTCCCCTCGTGGAGCAGCGGTGGTGGTGAAGGAAGGCTCCAGATGAATATTTATTAAATGCACATTAGGACACTCTCTATCTGCATGTGCGGATGGAAGTGTCAGCCGCTGCACTGTTATATCAGGAACGAGTGTCATTTTTCTCCCGCGGAAGCCGACAGGTAAAGTTACCCGGCATTTAGGAAAAACAGGAGAATTGAAGCAATTATCGGAGGAGGATTCGTGTCTCTGCAATTTCTCTGTCAGGTCCTCTATGATTTAATTACTATTTATTCAGAAGGAAAACCAACCAAAAAGCAGATTAATTTCTGACTGCGTTGTCTCCTACCCCACCCACTCAGCCGCCACCTTGATTTCCCTTTAGGTTTGTATGAAATGACTCCCCTGGCGTCTCCTCAGAGGCCCTCTGCTTTTTTCACCTCTGCAATTAAACTGCCAGCTCCCATAGGGCACCGCGACTGCCTGCGGCCTGCAGATGTGCTGCCTGTGAAGGCGCGCTGTGCTGACTGTCTATGTAAGCCTAGGAGAAAATGTGCTATCTATGGGTCAGTTATCAGCTCCAACACAACAGCACATTCCAGTGACTTTATTTACACACTAATAATATATATAATGTACATTCAAAGAGCAACCCAAGGTGCTAAACACCGTAGCTCTGCTAAAGTACGGGCTATTTTTTTATTTTTCTTGTAATCCCATGCAGTCAGATTCAGCAACCTTTTTCTATTTTGCTTTTGCATGGAACTGCAGCTTCTCCTCACATGATTCTGCACTGTGCAGCAGGGGCGTAACTACAGGGGTTGCAATCGCAACCGGGCCCCATGCTCAAGGGGGCCCATGTGGCTCCCCTGTACACCTGAATAGGAGGGGCGGTGGGGGCAGCATGTAGAGAAATCACTGTCCTCCTTTTTTCCTTCTGTAGCTGCAGGAGGAAAATGGAGATTGGTTCCTCTGTACGCTGCCCCCGCCGCCCCTCCTATCCAGTATACTTGTGTTCTGCTGTCTCTGGGCCCCTGTGTGCTCCCCTGGTCCCCTCCCCCCCTTCTGTGCTGCCCCCCACCCTTCAGAATGCTCCCTTCCCTCTCCTGCCAGCTGCTGCAGGGGATGTGTCACAAAAAAGAACCAGGAGGGGGTCGGTAAATATGTAATTTACCAGCTCCTTCCTTTTCTGAATGGACAGAGTCATAGTCAGTGACATTGTAAAAAAATTAAATAAAATGATAAAAATAATACAATTAAAATACCAAAAAAAAAAACTACCGACACCAGTGGGTGAACTTCCAGGATCGCAAAGGTCACACTTGTGACAGGGCCCTGGCATTCCACCACCGTGGGGAGGCCCCAAGATGGCAGGAAGGGGGCCCACTGCAGAACTTGTGAAAGGGTCCCGCTGTGGGACCATAATAAAGGGCCCCGCAACTAGAGTAAAGGGCCCCAGGGCGCCAGGGGTCCAGGGGGCCCTTCATGGTTTCTTGCACCGGGGCCCTGAAGGTTCTAGTTACGCCTCTGCTGTGCAGTCTTCTTCTTGGAGTAAAAAAAACAAAGGGGGCAGCGGGGGATCAAGGAACACATTGATTTGTATTTCTTGGGACTAGGCCCATTCACAAAATAACCACTTTACCCCCCCCCCCTCCCCTTTCATGACCACGCCATTTTTTGCTATATGACACTGCGTTATTTTAACTGAAAATTGCGTGGCCATGCGACACTGTACCCAAATAAAATTGAGGTCCTTTTTGTGGCGTTTGATCACCATTACAAAGAAAGGCCGACAATCTAAAAAAAAAAAAATATTTTTTACTTTCCGCTATCCAGTAAAAAATCTAATTTATTCATAGATATAGGCCGATATGTATTCTACTACATGTTTTTGGTATAACAAAAATCCTAATATGAGTATAAATTGATTGGTTTGCACAAAAGTTATAGCGTCTGCAAACTATGGGATATTTTTATGAAATTTTTATTTATTTGTTTTACTAGTAATGGTGGCGATCGGCAACTTATAGCAGGACACTTTTGGCTCTTTTTTGGGGACCAGTGACACTAATACAGTAATCTGTGCTAAAAATATGCACTGTCACTGTACTAATGACACTGGCTGGGAAGGGGTTAACATCAGGGGCGATCAAAGGGTTAAATGTGTTCCCTGGAAGTGCTTGCTATCTGCGTGGGGGAATGCTTTGACAGGGGGAAGACAGAGATCCGTGGTCCTGCTTATTGTTATTTATTTTACCAAACATATGTAGCAGAATACAAATTGGCCTAAAAGTTTGAAAAATTTTGAATTTAACATTTTTTGGGGAATATTATATAGCAGAAGGTGGAAAATATTGTTTTTTTTTCAGAATTGTCGCTCCCTTTTTTGTTTATAGCACAAAAAATAAAAATCGCACAGGTGATCAAATACCACCAAAAGAAAGCTCTGTTTGTGGGATAAAAAGGACATTGATTTTATTTCCATACAGTGTTGCACAACCGCGCAATTTTCCGTTAAAGAAACGCAGTGCCAAATCGCAAAAAATGGCCTGGTCATTAAGGGGGCAAATCCTTCCGGTCCAGAAATGGTTGCGGGGGCAAATCCTTCCGGTCCAGAACTGGTTAAGGGGGCAAATCCTTCCGGTCCAGAAGTGGTTGAGGGGGCAAACCCTTCTGGTCCAGAAGTGGTTAAGGGGGGAAATCCTTCCGGTCCAGAAGTGGTTGAGGGGGCAAATCCTTCCGGTCCAGAACTGGTTAAGGGGGCAAATCCTTCCGGTCCAGAAGTGGTTGAGGGGGCAAATCCTTACGGTCCAGAAGTGGTTGAGGGGGGAAATCCTTCCGGTCCAGAAGTGGTTGAGGGGGCAAATCCTTCCGGTCCAGAACTGGTTAAGGGGGCAAATCCTTCCGGTCCAGAAGTGGTTGAGGGGGCAAATCCTTCCGGTCCAGAAATGGTTGCGGGGGCAAATCCTTCCGGTCCAGAAGTGGTTAAGGGGGCAAATCCTTCCGGCCCAGAAGTGGTTGAGGGGGCAAACCCTTCCGGTCCAGAAGTGGTTAAGGGGGGAAATCCTTCCGGTCCAGAAGTGGTTGAGGGGGCAAATCCTTCCGGTCCAGAACTGGTTAAGGGGGCAAATCCTTCCGGTCCAGAAGTGGTTGAGGGGGCAAATCCTTCCGGTCCAGAAGTGGTTGAGGGGGCAAATCTTTCCGGTCCAGAAGTGGTAAGGGGGAAAATCCTTCCGGTCCAGAAATGGTTAAGGGGGCAAATCCTTCTGGTCCAGAACTGGTTAAGGGGGCAAATCCTTCCGGTCCAGAAGTGGTTGGGGGGGCAAATCCTTCCGGTCCAGAAGTGGTTAAGGGGGCAAATCCTTCCGGTCCAGAACTGGTTAAGGTTTATGTACATAGAGGGGTTGATCAGCCATGAAACTACAAACTGTCTGCCACCGCAGCCTGTGAGTCCATCATTACAAGGTAAGGCAAACAGACTAGAATTACACTAATACATAGTTAAACAATGTAAACATTTGAAAGCGTACAAAGCTTTTACCATTAATGGACTGCCTTAATGTAGTGCACTTCAATCACATGGATTTATTAATAAATTGCATAGTGTGAATGGACACTTAATAAGTCTAAGAGCCAGAGTCGTTTATATATATATATATATATATATATATATATATATATATATATATATATATCAGGAATAGAGGGATGGCCCTCTTTTCTGGACCCTGTGCAGAGTAAACCTCACACCTACCCTGAATGCATTGGGGAAAAACCTAAATCAGCAGAAGAGGATGCATATGCTGCAGTCTGTGCCACTCACTCATTCCTCCTCCTCCTCCCTCACTTCACCAGGCTTTGCATTCCTCCTGTCAGCCTGATATGAAATCTTCTTCTTTAAAATATACATTTTTTTTATAATGGAACACCCTGTCAAATCTCCTTAAATGATTGCCTGGAGATGGATTTAGATTTCAGGGAGTCCCAGGTGAAATGCGCAGCGCTGACAGCCCGGCGGTAATTAGCATGTCTTCAATGCAACCACACCCCGAATCCACTTTTTTTTGTTGAGATTCCTGGAATCTGAGAAGCCTTCATTCTGTAATGGGAGGTAAACATGCCCAGCGATGCACATGGCACGTCGGGGAACTGATTAAGACTAGACAAAGTCTTTTCTGAGGCCCTCATTAGCGGTCTGCTGGGCTTCACCCTTTAACCCCTTCAATTTTAATTACTCATAAAAGCTGCTTTTGGATAACAGGATCTGGAGGGGAATGGCAAACAGTGAGAGGCTTCACACAGCTCGCTGGCAGGTGCGGAGGAATCGCTCAGGGCTTATCACAGACTCCGACATTCCTTGGCCATACGGTGTAACCGAGATGATGGAGTGAGCTGTGATGTTGGTGAGGGGAGAAGGAATGAGATCTTGTTTACTATATGAAAATGGAAGAAACCACCTCAGGAAAAGAACCGATCACTGTGAATGTTTTCCAAGAGACGTGTGTCAAGCTTCTCAAGAGAGAAGCTCAAAAATAGTCCTTCTTAAAAAAATAATGTACACTGCAATTAAAAGCCATCAGTGAATTGTAAATGCTGCCGAGACAATGTGATGACTATGATAACAGAGAAAAAGTCCTGAATTTATATTAATTTATGGGCAGACAGAATTCTCGGATCACTGCAAGGGTTCTGGTAAGACCAAATGTTCTGGTCTCATCATTCAATGTTGTCTGAACCATATGGCTTGGATTCGAAGAGGCAGTGCTGGGGATATTTGGCCTGCATTCACACATGGTTCAACATACAGTCTTATAGACCTGCACCCATTCCTAATTTTGAATGTTGTGTACATTTAGGGGCACGTTAGTCCTCTAAAGAGTTTTGTCTGGTAGACTGCTCTTCATAGGGAATTTGGCAGGCTTTGAGAAGGCATCATGACTTCTCACCACCTATTTAACCACTTTCCGCAAACCGACGTACAGTACCTGTACCTCGGCTTGCATGAGTGGTTGTACCAGGATGATGCCTGCAGCTGCGGGCATCAACCTGGTACAGTTTTTTAGAGAAGGTGGTCTGCTTTTAGGAAATAACAGCCGAAGTGTCTCAGCAGCCGCTCGGCCGCTATCCTAGCAAGCGGGAGGGGACGTCCCCCCCCTTCCGCGGTGCTCTGCCCGGGTCTCCCGTCCCACCGGGATACCCGAGCAACCAGCCGGCACGTCCGCCAGCTGGTTGGAGCCCCGAACAAAGTCAGATTTGGGTCTCCCATCATGTAACCTGGAAGCGACGTCACAACGTCACATCCGGTTTACTCCAATGGGCGCCAATTTAAAAAAAATGGCAGTATTAAAAAATGCCGATTTGGGCATTTTGAATACTTTGAAGTGCAGTGGAGGGGTCTGGGGTCTATTCTGGTCTCATCAGACCAGAGAATCTTATTTCTCACCATCTTGGAGTCCTTCAGGTGTTTTTTAGCAAACTCCATGCGGGCTTTCATGTGTCTTACACTGAGGAGAGGCTTCCGTCGGGCCACTCTGCCATAAAGCACCGACTGGTGGAGGGCTGCAGTGATGGTTGACTTTCTACAACTTTCTCCCATCTCCTGACTGCATCTCTGGAGCTCAGCCACAGTGATCTTTGGGTTCTTCTTTACCTCTCTCACCAAGGCTCTTCTCCCCCGATAGCTCAGTTTGGCCGGACGGCCAGCTCTAGGAAGGGTTCTGGTCGTCCCAAACGTCTTCCATTTGAGGATTATGGAGGCCACTGTGCTCTTAGGAACCTTAAGTGCAGCAGAAATCTTTTTGTAACCTTGGCCAGATCTGTGCCTTGCCACAATTCTGTCTCTGAGATCTTCAGGCAGTTCCTTTGACCTCATGATTCTCATTTGCTTTGACATGCATTGTGATCTGGAAGGTCTTATATAGACAGGTGTGTGGCTTTCCTAATCAAGTCCAATCAGTATAATCAAACACAGCTGGACTCAAATGAAGGTGTAGAACCATCTCAAGGATGATCAGAAGAAATGGAAAGCACCTGAGTTAAATATATGAGTGTCACAGCAAAGGGTCTGAATACTTAGGACCATGTGATATTTCAGTTTTTCTTTTTTAATAAATCTGCAACAATGTCAACAATTCTGTGTTTTTCTGTCAGTATGGGGTGCTATGTGTACATTCATGAGGAAGAAGAATGAACTTAAATGATTTTAGCAAATGGCTGCAATATAACAAAGAGTGAAAAATTTAAGGGGGTCTGAATACTTTCCGTACCCACTGTATACTTTTTTGTAGAGAATGTCTGTAAGACCTCTGTAGCCCTAATGAAGCTCTTGGCCAAACGCGTCGGCTTCGAGGACCTGCATATTCCGTGATCAGGGGCATTTTTATGTTTTGAATTTCAAATATTCCTATTAGGAATATGTTTTATGTCTAATTATGTTTTGTTCAACAGTCTATGGATGTAATACATTTATATTTTTTAAAAATATGTAATCATCCATCCTTTGTGGCCTTGAGAGTCCTACTTTTCTATACATTTGGTTATTCTGTATTTAAATTGGAGGATTGCCAATAGTACACGGTATTTTTTATGGTCTCATTGGTGTCAGACATCTGTAAAAACTTAACTGCACAGGAACCAGAACTTGAGAAAAGCTTTGGCCCCTTTTTAAATCTGTAAATTCACTGTGTGTCAGCCAAGACTAATTTTAATAAAGATGCATATCAGCTTGTATATTTGAGCTACATCATCCCTGTACTGAGGTTCAAAGAGAACCCGTCTAAACAGAATTATGACAACTCTTATCTACCACCTGTTTTTAAGGGTCATGGGCCACTCCTGCCGCCAAGCATCTTTAGTTGCTAAGACGTAGGCGTCTGCTGCCACCTAGCATCCTTGGTTTCTAGGACACAGGCTGCCTCTGCTACCTTGCATCCTTGGTTTACTAGGACATTGGCCACTCCTGTCGCCTAGTGTCTTTGGTTGCTATCAGGGGGCTCCCGGTTGCTAAGACATAGGAGTCTACTACCACCTAGCATCCTTGGTTGCTAGGACACAGGCTTCCTCTGCCACCTAGCATCCTTGGTTGCTAGGACACAGGCTTCCCCTGCCACCTAGCATCCTTGGTTTCTAGGACACAGGCTGCCTCTGCTACCTTGCATCCTTGGTTTACTACGACATTGGCCACTCCTTTCGTCTAGTGTCTTTGTTTGCTAACAGGGGGCATCTGCTGCCTAGCATCTTTGGTTGCTAAGACATAAGATACTACTACCACCTAGCATCCTTGGTTGCTAGGACACAGGCTTCCTCTGCCACCTAGCATCCTTGGTTGCTAGGACACAGGCTTCCCCTGCCACCTAGCATCCTTGGTTGCTAGGAGACAGGCTTCCCCTGCCACCTAGCATCCTTGGTTGCTAGGACACAGGCTTCCCCTGCCACCTAGCATCCTTGGTTGTCAGAAAGTAGACAGCTTCTGCTCCCTTGCATCTTTAGTTGCACTGTACACTGTTGGTAAACGTTAGCATAAATGTTTACATGTGTACATTTTAAAATATGATCCAGGCACATGTTCTTGAAGCCAGATTTTTCCATTTTTGGTTCCCGCAAGCTTTTTGTTGCAAACCAGAATCTCTCAAACCAGACTCAGACAGCAAGTTTTACCCTTTCCCTACTCTAAAATGAAATTGATAGATATACTTGATACAAAAAGCTGCAAGAGATATAAGTAGCTGGTGTCTAACACAGCTTGCCAGCACCCACATATCACTGATATACAAGTTTTGGGTCAGGTTGACCTTTAATATACCGATCAGCACAGCATGATGGGAAAAATTGCTGTTACCTTATTCCGAGACAAAGCGAGACGATTTTTGCTCTAAAATTCCACATTCCTCCTACACTGTACTGTGCAGTGCTTATAAATAAGATAATAAAGTGGAAAATGTACTTTTGTGGCAAGAGCAATTGCATTTTTAATAACTAGTTATTTTTAACTGTGAAATACAGGCACATTAAAGAGGCTTTCGGCTTGGAACATAAATATCACAAGAGCGGCGCTGAATAATCCAGCAACTGCGCAAATTAGCAGGCAAAATATTTACCTCCGCCATCTATTTGTTCAAGAGGCCGTCATGGGTTACATGGAGGCCCCCTGGTCAGACTCAACGATTTTGGAAGGAACTAATTATGTTGGCCGGATGGCACATCCATCTGCCTGTGCCGAGGAATGAAAAATTTCACCCAGCACATAAATACCATAAAATGTTCATGACATTTTACTTTATGTGCAAAAGGAAAACTTCTGGAAAAGGTCAAGAAACAAGCGAGGTCCCTGTTATTATTATAGGAAAAACAACAAAGGATGCCTACTGGTAATGGAGAAGGAACAAGCAAGGTCCCCTTTATTGATTAAAAAGAAACCAAAGTGGTCCCTTTATTGGATGGAGGAAAAACAACAGCAGTCCCCTTTATTAATGGAGAAGAGATGGGAGAGGTCCTCGTTGTTTATGAAGAAGATACAAGCAAAGTACCCATTATTTATAGAGAAGAAATAGAGGTTCCTTTTTATTAATGGAGAAGAGATGGGAGAGGTCCTCGTTGTTTATGAAGAACATAGGTATGCGCAGCTGATTGCATTAGGATGTGCACCCCTAATGTATTAAAACATGGATGGTGTTAGTAGGGCGGTGGATGGTGTCAATAGAGCAGTGGACTTGTCAGTAGGGCAGGGGACAGTGTCAGTTGTTTTTTTTTTTTTCTTTATTATTTAATTTTTAGAAGCCCCATTGGGTGGCTTTGGCGAAATATCAGCAGGGTTAGTCTGCGCAGCACAAGATGATTAGCGTGTGCCCAGGCACACCTGGCATAACCCCTGCGCACACCTATGATGAAGAAGAAACAAACAATCAAGGTCCCCATTATTTATAGAGAAGAAAGAGAGGTTCCTTTTATTAATGGCGAAGGGAAGAGTGAGATCCCTGTTGTTTATAGAGAACAAACCAGCTAGCTCCCCAATATTTTTAGAGAAGATAGACACAAGATCCCCAATATATACGGAGAAGAAACAAGCGAGATCCCCTTTATTAAGAAGAAACAAAAGTGGTCCTGTTATTGATGGAGAAGAAGCAAGCAAGGTCCACATTATTTATAGAGAATACACAAGCGAGGTCCCCATTATTTATAGAAAAGAAAGAAGAAAGGTCACTGTTATATATGGAGAAGAAACAAGTGAGATCCCCTTTATTCAGAAGAAACAAAAGTGGTCCCTGTTATTGATGGAGAAGAAACAAGAGCAATCCCCTTTATTATTGGAGAAGAAGAGAAGAGTGAGACCACCTGATATTTATGGAGAAGAAACAAGCAAGGTCCCCTTTTAAGAAAAAACTAAAAGCAGTCCCCGTTATTGATGGATCAGACACTTGAGCAGTTTGCTGTTATTAATGGAGCGCAGACAAGTGAGGTCCCCATTATTTATGGAAAAGAGACAAGCAAGGTCCTTGTTATTTATGGGGAAGAAACAAGAGAGGTCCCAAAATATTTATGGAGAAGAAACAAGAGGGGTCCCCACTATTTACAGAGAAGAAATAAGAGGGGTCCCCATTATTTATGGAGAATAAACAAGAGGGGTCCCCATTATTTATGGAGAAAACAAGAGGGGTCCATATTATTTATGGAGAATAAACAAGAGGGGTCCCCATTATTTATGGAGAAAACAAGAGGGTCCCCATTATTTATGGAGAAGAAACAAGATGGGTCCCTGTTATTTATGGAGAAGAAACAAGAGGGGTCCCCGTTATTTATGGAGAAGAAACAAGAGTGGTCCTCATTATTTATGGAGAAGAAACATTAAAGGTCCCTCCCATTTATGGAGAAGAGACAAGCAAGGTCTCCATTATTTATAAAGAAGAGGCAAGTGGGGTCTCCAGTGTTAAAGGAGAAGGAACAAAAAGGTGGGATCACTTGTACACAATGACATAATGAAAAACATTCAAGCAGCGCTGTTATAAATATATGAAACAGTAAATAGTCCCAATCCAGCATGGATAAACAAGGTCCTGTGATAACATAGAAGAGATTCTCCACCCAGGTGCTAGAAGCATGCAACGGTGAGCCCGATCCTCCACCTCCACCACACACTGACTCTTACCAAAATATATGGACCACCGTTTCCACAATGGTCAGACAGAGCAGTGGGTGATTCAAAGGATCACTCAACCTTAGACATCCTGATCAATCAAGTGTTGGGAATCCTTCCGGGGACCAAAAGATACCTCAAGCATGGGAAAAGGTCAAGAAAAGAACCTCATAGTGTGATATGTTTCAAAGATTTTATTCAAAAAGGTGGAATATCACTCACCAAACAGCAGTAAAACAAAGCGCGTCTCACACTAATAGAGTTCTTGTTTCCAACCAAAGTAATGGCCGACTTCATGGCGTAAGGCTGGCTCCTCCCGACGCGTTTCGTCATTAAGACGTCATGCGATGACATAAAGCAGAGAGGAAAGAAGAAAGCCTCTGCATTCTGATTCGTAGATTTTATACAGATGCTTACCCACTCATTTAGGTTTACTGTCCCAATACTGTCCCAATATACAGCAACAGTATCATTCCCCCAAAAAGCTCTTCCTTTTATCATTAAGAGAAGTTCTTACATTCCAGTCAGGTGACTAGCCTGGTCTAAGATGATGTCAGTTTTCTGCACGTAGGAGAAAGCATATCTTCAGTCTCCTCTCTCCCAGTGATCAGACTGTACATTGCAAATATTAAGCAAGTCACAAGATGAGAGGCTGCAGCAGAAGCTGACTGGTGTCATATGTCTGTGAACACTTAACTGAACAGGAACCAGGATTTGGCCCCTTTTTAAATGTGTTTTCACTGTGTCAGCAAAGACTTATATCTAAAAAGATACATATCAGCTTGTATATTCAAGCTCCAGCATCCCTGTATTGGGGCTGAAATAGAACCTGTCAGGGCAGAAACATGGCAATTTTTATCTTTACCCTGTTTTTAGGAGTCCAGGTCTTTCATCCCCATCTTGACTTCACTACCTGGAAAAAGTATGCAGGTAAGGAGTCCTAACTTTACTGGCTGCATGCTTGTTCAAAGTCTGACTGAGCCCATGTTCACATGGTCTTCAGCAAGCATTTGCAAAGCTTTCAGCAACCAACGGGCAAAAATAAAATCTTTAGTTCCAGTTTGGAAATGCTCACCACAGGTCTTAATGGGGGTGCTAACGGTCCCTTTTAAAGACTCCACCTTTTGCACCATATTACATCTGTATTTAGGGTGTGACATGTAACATGGTGCCAAGTGGACACTACTTACCCCCCCCCCCCACCCCAGGACAGCGTGCAAGGGTTCTTCTCCCCCACTGCCACTTTTGACTTTTGATCTGTGAAGTGAATGAACTACAAGTCCCATCTTCCACCATGACAGACAGACTTGTAGTTCTCAATGTGACCACCACACTTGTAGCCAGTTGACACCACCTCCAGATCTCTAAATGAAAGACCAAACCTCTACATAGACCTACTGTAAATAGACATAGAGCTAGAGGAAGATTGTGCAGGAGCCTGACATTGCATCTGTAATCCATTGATCGTGGTTGCAATGCTTTGCAGATTAATTTGCAAATAAATAATAAATTCACATTTGTTTTGCTGAAAATATATGTGCATTTATTATTTTTCCCCCCAAAAGGTAGACTTATTCCAGGAATGGCCCAAGACATTGAACTGCCAGGGTCCAAAAAGTTGCTACCCCCCCATGCCCAACCAAAAGGTCTTTATTTTATATCATGATAATTAAAACTAAAATTACATTTATAAGAAAGTCAGATTTACATGCAACAGCACCTTGTCTATATGCAAAATCATATGACATGCCACCATGTTACTGCTCCCCTATCTTGGCACCCTAGGGCATTAATGGGTAAAGTGTGTGTCAGCACAGTGGGCCCCCCCTCCCCTAAGGGCCCCGTGTGCAGTACATGCATTGCACCCATGGATGATATGCAACTGGTAAAGGGCTGTATTGGGGGAGCTAGGGCAGAATAGGGACGGGCTAGGGTAATATACAGGTGGGCTAGGGTAGTACAGGGGTGGACTAGGGCAGTATAGGGGCTGGCTAGGGTAGTACAGGGGTGGACTAGGGAAGTATAGGGGCAGGCTAGGGTAGTACAGGGGTGGACTAGGGCAGTATAGGCACAGGCTAGGGCAGTATAGGGGCAGGCTAGGGTAGTACAGGGGTGGACTAGGGAAGTATATGGGCAGGCTAGGGTAGTACAGGGGTGGACTAGGGCAGTATAGGGGCGGGCTAGGGAAGTTTAGGGGCAGGCTAGGGTGGTACAGGGGTGGACAAGGGAAGTATAGGGGCAGGCTAGGGTAGTACAGGGGTGGACTAGGGCAGTATAGGGGCGGGCTAGGGCAGTATAGGGGCAGGCTAGGGTAGTATATAGACATGCTAGGGCAGTATAGGGGCAGGCTAGGGCATTATAGGGGCAGGCTAGGGCAGTATAGTGATTTTTGAGCATGGCAAGTTATGCAACATTTGGCCATCCAGCAGCAGCCACTACTAGAAAAAATAACGGACACCCTTTGTGTCCTGTTATACAGAACTAACTTATATTCCCTCTCTGTTGCTCTCTCCCAGTGCTCCCAAAGTCTTCAGTGTCTAGCCCCACGCATGCGCCAGAGCAGAAGAAGGCTGGCCACACCCCCCCTCCAGTTCCACCCAATAGAAATGCAAGCCTCACAAGCTGCGCCTGGACATTGGCTGCTGGCATAGCTGGTGGGGAAAGGATCTTTCATTGCTTTCTGTCTCCTGTGGGTACCCCGCCCCTGGCAGCACACACACCTAAGCTCTTCATGTGTGCTCGGGTGTTTAACAGCCGGTGTTAGGCTTTGTGTGAGCATCCTCCCGCCCAGCCACTATGAGTATGCGTGTTGAGGGCAGCAGGGCTGCCTTTTTACAGGGCAGAGGAGAGGCTGCCCCTAAATGACACACAAAACAGCTGGAAAAAAAAATCTTGGAAGTCAATTTACTGTCCCTCCTGTACCTTTAAAGTGTTTGTTATCCCAGGATTTCATATTTCTGATATGTGCCTGCTGTACCATGTACTTGTATGAGAAGGTATCCTGTTCTCTTTGTATTGCTTAATTTGTGTGAAATCCCTGCTGTTCCTGCCAGTCACTCTGCTTCCCTATTAAACTGACCACACTAAGCAAAGGAGCGCGCCATAGTCAGTTCAGTCTAGCTATGCTGGGACCTCAGCCTGCTCCCCTCCAATGAACAGACATGCCCTGACAATGCCCCGCTGTACAATCTTTCAATAGGAAGCCCAGTGTGTTGCTGTTTCTCACCCCCAGCTCTTATGTAGCTGAGAACAGAGGGAATGCAATCATTTGTAAGAAAGGGGGGAAAAGGGAATTTAGAATGTTTTTTTTTATTTTTATCCATACATTTGCCTTTCATTTCTATTGCAATGAAATCACTTTAAGACCTGGTTAACATTGATGGTACTTTTTTTTTTTTTTTTCATTTTTAGGGTGTAGGAAGAAAGTCAGTGCTGCTGTCCTGCTGTACCTCAGAGGGGTGGAGGCAGAGTTGGGGGGCCCATTAGGAGAGCTGTGTGGGGCACCATGATTTCTAACAGCAGCCCTGTTAATGTGCACAGGAACCTTTCCATAACATGCAGGCCTTTGGAGTTATAAAAAATCAAAATAAAATGTGAATGGCTAACTTTTTAACCAAATGGGGCATTACCCAACAAAATGTTGAGTTACTCTGCTGTATTTATTAATGCAAAACTCATGTTTCTGCTTTAAAACATGCTGCAATAATCACCTCCAATCCAGCAATGCCCCTCCCCCCTGCAAAAAATCAGCCCATCCACTAGATGGCACACCTCTTCTAGGTTAAATTATGTCCGTCCCTAAGGGATGTCATCACATCAGCCTGGGATCACAGTACTGGTGCATTGAACAACGCTCACATTTCATTGATTAGAAAGTAGCACTTAACCACTTAAGTCCCGGAGGATTTGGCTGCTCAAAGACCAGGGCCTATTTTGCGATTCGGCACTGCGTGACTTTAACGGACAATTGCGTGGTTGTGCGACGCTGTACCCAAATTAAATTGACGTCCTTTTTTTCCCACAAACAGGACTTTCTTTTGGTGGTATTTGATCACCTGTGTGATTTTTACTTTTTGCTCTATAAACAAAAAAAGAGCGACAATTTTGAAAAAATAACAATATTTTTCACATTTTTTTATATGAAATTCCCCCAAAAAAATATAAAAATCTAAATGTTTTAACATTTTATGCCCATTTGTTTTCTGCTACATATGTTTGGTAAAAAAAATCGCAATAAGCGTATTTTGATTGGTTTGCGCAAAAGTTATTGCGTTTACTAACTAAGGGAAAGATTTTTGTCATTTTTATTGTTTTTTTTTTTTTAACGAGTAATGGCGGTGATCTGCAATTTTTTTGGCGGAACTGCGACATTGCGGTGGACAGATCGGACACCTGACTGACATTTTTGACACTTTTGGGGGTACCAGTGACATTACTACAGAAATTAGTGCTATAAATATTCTCTGTTATTGTAAAAATTACACTGGCAGGGAAGGGGTTAACTTTATTGGAGATGCAGGGGTTAAATGTGTCCCTAGGGGCGTGCTTCTAACTGTAAAGGGGTGTGGCTTTTCATGTAACCACAGAAACATACGATCCTACATAGCAGGATCTTATAGTCTCTGCAGTTACATCAGGGAGAATGACAAGCGGCTTTGTTTACATCAGCCGTCTGCCTTTCTCCCTCTGCAGCCGACGATCGTGAGTGACCGGCGGACATCGGGTCCGCCGGTCACACGCGCGGGGATGTGCAGTGAACGAGCGGGGGGCGGGAGCGCGCCTCCGGCGGCGCGCGCTTGCCCGCTATTGGCTCGCAGGCGAGTGACGTATACATGCGTCACTTTGCCCAGGAGGGGCTGACTGCCGCAGTAAATGTACTTGCGGCGGTCGGCAAGTGGTTAAAGGAAAGTGTACTCCATGCGCCTAGTGTTAATAAATAATGTAATTTAATTTATAGAGAGGGAGCAGCAGCAGTAGTGTAAAAGGTAGAATATTTGAAAAAATAGTCCTAATAGTCCTAACTATTAGGACTATTTTTTTCAAATGCTCACATTTCATTACATGAGTGCTGTTCAGCGCAGCGGCAGGGACCTCCCACCATCTGTGACATCACCAGAAATTCCTGAACTACACTGAATGTATGGTATGTATATACTTTTGTTTAGTTGATGTTGCCAGGGTGAGTAATTGACAAAGTAGAAATGGGCTGTATTGGATAAACTGTGTGCGACACACATCCATGGTCTCTAAGTGTTTCTAACCTGGCAACACTGACAGTTTATTGCGCAGATACATTATAAGTTGGTGAGGTTTTAAAGAAAGGCCCGGAGTTAAATAAGTGAAACAATAGACGAAGGGCCGGCATGACAGGGGTTAAAGGGGCTTGGGTATAGGAGGGGTTAGGAAAGTTAAGACTGTAATATATTTAAGCTGGATACACACTATACAATTTCCTTTAGGGCTCTTTCACATGGTCCGCCTCCGTAGGCGGATCCGTGCTGCTCAGCAGGGATCGATCCGCCGACCCCCGCTGAGCCGGCGGATGACAGCTCCGTCTCCGCTTGCAGTGCGAAGAGGGAGGTGTCACAGCCCCGCTGCTCTCTATGGGGTCTCGGATGAGAGCGGACCGCTTGTCCGCTCTCATCCGATCCGATCCCTGAACGCATGGAAAAATAGGGTTTCCATCCGTCCGGATTTCACGGACAGGATCGGATACGGATGGCAGCGGGTGTCAGCGGAGGTGTCTCCGCTGACAACCGCTGCCCCATAGAGCTGCATGGAGGATCCGATCAGATCCGCCTAAAAAACTGACAGGCGGATCTGATCGGATCGCCCGTGTGAAAGTGCCCTTAGATTTACCAAAACCATATGAGGTCAAACCTAAACACTTTCAACTTGTATGCAATCAGGCAGGCCCTTGCACTACATAGTTGAAGGTAAATCTAAAAGAAATCGAACAAACAAAAGTTGTATAGTGTGTATCCAGCTTTAGGTAAAGAGAACTCGTTTGATTGGGGGAAAAGTTTGGGAAGGGAGGAGTTTGTGAGGAAGTATTGGCTAACTAAGGAGGTGGTCACCGCTGACATCCGCTGCTCCATAGGGGTGCATGGAAAAAACTGACAGGCGGACCTGATCAGAAAGCCCGTGTGAAAAGGGCCTTAGCTTTAACAAAAAAAAAACCTGGAAGCTGATTGGCTACCATGCACAGCTGCTCCAGATTTTTTGCAGACTCCAGTTTTAGTAAATCAACCTCATTGTATCCATTGGGGCCCATGTGACAACACAGGAGCACAACTGGGATACAGGAACAGAGTGTTGTCACCCTATAAAAGGAAGTGCCTGAACAAGCACCTTTATGGCAGGATCACCAGGGATTGTTTTAATGATAGCTATGCATTTAGAATAAAAATGACTGAATTGGCAGCCTATGTATGGATTTTAACGATTGGTTTTATACATATTTTAATATAAAAAGAGATGCCTTGTGTAGCAGTTATATATGTTTATTTTTTTTCCTTTAAAGTGATGAAATCTGAGTAGAGTCACGTCCGTCACAGCAACCCCCTGGCATGCTGACGTTGCCATTCAAACCATTTGTTTGCCGTGCAGGATGGCGCCTCCTTTTTTAAGTGAGATATTTACGAGCTCACGCCGACTGATCTCCAAATCAAGACGTTCCCATGTAAAACAGCAACCAATTTACGGCAAATTGCTGCTGCAACGGGGGAATAATTTCCAAATGGACCCATTATGGACATTTACATAAAATTAAAATTCTTAAAAATGAGCAACATGTTGAGATGGTGGATTAACAGCGGTGCCGAGGAGAGCAAGGCATTGTGGGTAAGAGGTGATAGTCTTCCCTTTCATTGTCTGCGCTGAATGAGAGTAAGCGGCTGGAGGAGCTCCAATAAAAGGCGATAAAACCGGGAAGAACACAAAGAGCAGGCAGCTCCAAACATAAAAATATAATCTATACTGTAGTTGCTGGAAATAAGACACACCGGAGATCACATGTGAGAACAGAAGGAAGAAAGATTAGTGAGGCACCGGTGTTCATTTTCTAACCCGCGCTAGAGAAACAACGGCTGGAAGGTGATTTATTTACTTACCATTGCTCCACAGAAGCCAAGCTTGGGTGAGATAGAACAAACATGAACATCTGTATACAAGTTAGAGAAATGGATCTATTGGCCACATTTGTCACCGCAACAGGTGTCCCCACTGGAAGATAACCCCTCGTTTCCTCTTGTTCTGGTTGGTGACAACTCAACACTTTTTTTGAATTTGACAATGGTCACCAGGACAAACCAAGAGAATCAAAGTGGGAGGGGTACATACAGCAATAAAACCCTGTCAATGACTGTAATTCATTCCTATGCAATCCAAAAATAAAACAAAAATGACATAAACTTCGGGGGGGGGGGGGGGAGGGCTCAGAAGTAGAGTCAGTCAGGAGGGAGCAGAGGACTGAAGGCAGTTGTAGGGTCAGCAGCGACAGTAGGTCCACAACGTCAATCGGTAGGTCTGTGCGGGAAAACCTCAGACCAAACAGGAATAAACATAACCACCAATTGCGCTCAACTTCCGTAAAACTAAGAGGGGTATATGCTAATGCCAGGAGCCTAGCTAATAAAATGGATGAGTTGGAAATATTAGTACATGAGGAGGACATAGACCTTGTGGGAATAACAGAGACTTGGTTCGACCCCTCACATGACTGGCTGGCCAATATCCAAGGGTATTCGGTGTACCGGAAGGACAGGGTAGGAAAAAGAGGGGGAGGGGTATGTCTCTATGTCAAGAACAATATAAAGGTGATAGAAAGGAGTGACATTACGGAAGGGATGAGTATGGAGTTAGAATCTGTGTGGGTTGAACTCCATAGGGAAGGAGAAAAGGGGAAAGTAATTGTGGGGGTTTGCTATAGGCCACCTAACCAAGGGGAGGAGGTAGAGCTGGAATTCTTAGCACTAATGAGTAAAGTGGCAAAATTGGGATCAGTCATCATATTGGGGGACTTCAATTATCCCGACATTGACTGGGATGAGGGGACTGCACACTCACAGAAGGCCTGCCTATTCACGGAAACCTTACTGGGTAATTACATGTCACAGTTGGTGGATTCTCCTACTAGAGAAAATGCAGTCCTGGATCTATTGATCACTAATGACCCAGACATAATCTCGGAGGTAGTAGTCCAGGACAACCTGGGCTCTAGCGATCACAGGATGATCACATTTAGTATAAATAACAATATAACAAGGCAAGTGGGGAACATAAGAACCCTAAACTTCAGAAGGGCAAACTTTCTAAAATTGTACTCATTGATGGAAAGGGTAAACTGGGACCAAACCCTGGGATCCCTGACCACAGAGGAAAAATGGGAATGCTTTAGGAACATATTAGGCAAAGGCATCTTGCAGTGCATTCCCATGGGAAATAAATTTAGAAGAGACAAAGCCAAACCTGGCTGGCTAAACCGTAGCGTTAAAAAACTTATTAGGGGAAAAAAATTGGCCTTCAAGAAATATAAATCAGAGGGCACAGTATTGGCTTTCGAGCAATACAAGGAGGCAAATAAGAAAAGTAAACACAAAATCAAAATGGCTAAAATCAACTTTGAGAGACAAATAGCGGAGGATAGTAAAAAAAACCCAAAGAAATTCTTTAAATATATCAACAGCAAAAAAACTAGGGCAGAGCATATTGCACACATAATTAGCGATGATGGGGGGATGGTTACAGAGGACACTGAAAAAGCAACCGTGTTGAATGCTTTTTTCTCCTCAGTCTTTACACAGGAAACGGAGGGGTACACTGACCATGACTGTATGGTTAGTAGTAATACACAGGACTTGCCACTACGGCTAACAGAGGGTGAAATCAGGGAAAGGCTGGATAAACTTAACACAAACAAATCACCAGGTCCGGATGGCGTACATCCGAGAGTACTCAAGGAACTCAGTAAGGTTATATCCAGACCACTGTTCCTGATCTTTGCTGACAGTATTAGGACAGGAGATGTACCAGGGGATTGGAATTGGAATGGGATTCCGATATTCAAAAAGGGCCAGAGGCATGTCCCGGGAAATTATAGGCCTGTCAGTTTGACATCAATAGTATGTAAACTTCTGGAGGGGATGATAAGGGACTATATCGTAGAGTTTGCTAAAGACAACAACATCATCAGCAGTAACCAGCACGGGTTTACAAATGGGCGTTCTTGTCAAACCAATCTCTTAGCATTCTACGAGGAGGTAAGCTGTGAGCTAGATAGGGGGAGACCAGTGGATGTGGTGTACTTGGATTTCGCTAAGGCGTTTGATACAGTTCCCCACAAGTGCTTAATTTATAAAAAAAGGTCTGCAGGTATCGACAGCAGAGTTTGCTCTTGGATACGGAATTGGCTTAAAGGGCGTGTCCAAAGGGTGGTAATAAACAGCGCATACTCAGACTGGTCTGAGGTTGTAAGCGGGGTGCCCCAGGGCTCAGTCCTGGGACCAACCTTGTTCAATTTATTCATAAACAGCATTGAGGACGGGATCAGTAGTTCGTTATCAGTTTTTGCAGATGACACAAAATTGGCCAGGGCAATAACTGCACAGCATGAAGCAGAAATCCTACAGAATGACCTGGACAAAATTACAGAGTGGGCAACGACATGGCAAATAAGGTTTAACTTGGAGAAGTGTAAGGTTTTGCACTTGGGGACTAAAAACATAAAAACACAATACAAGTTAGGAGGGGAACCCTTGGGGGAATCAAAAATGGAGAAGGATCTGGGAGTCTTGGTTGATGATAGATTAGGCAACAGCATGCAATGTCAAGCGGCAGCTGCCAAAGCCAGCAGAATATTAGCATGCATAAAGAAAGGGATGTATTCCAGAGATAAGACTATAATCCTTCCACTTTATAAAACTCTGGTCCGACCGCATCTGGAGTATTCTGTCCAGTTCTGGTCGCCAGTCCTCAGGAGGGATGTGTTGGAGCTGGAGAGAGTCCAGAGAAGGGCAACTAAACTAATTAGGGGATTGGAGGACCTTGACTATGAAGAGCGTCTACAATCGCTCGATTTATTCTCCCTGGAGAAGAGACGTCTGAGGGGGGACATGATAGCAATTTATAAATATCTTAATGGGGATCCCAGCTTAGAAAAAAAGCTGTTCATTCGAAGGGATTGCATGAGGACTCGAGGGCATACAATGCGATTAGAGGAGAAGCGTTTTAACCTCAGGCAACGTGGGGGGTTCTTTACTGTTAGGGCTACAAGATTGTGGAATTCTCTACCACAAGAGGTGGTTTCTGCGGGTAGTATGGTGGCTTTCAAAAGACTCTTAGACTTACATCTCAAGGATCAGAACATTCAGGGGTATGTGAGATGATTACAGCCACACACACCTACACAGGTTGAACTGGATGGACTATTGTCTTTATTCAACCTCACCTACTATGTAACTATGTAACTATAAACCGTAAAGGAGAAGAGTGGGAATGCTAAAAAATGTCCCCTGCCAGCTTTAAGCCTAAGAACTGAGCGATCACTTGACCGCTGATTACTTAGTTCTCTGGTCCACTCTTAAAATAAGCGGTGATTGCTCTGCCCCTCCAGTGCTCACTGGAATGCCGGGCATGAGACACGGTGGGAGCGGCCAGCTCAAGCTCTAAGCAACAAGCTAAGAGGCTGAGCCTGCTGCCTGTAAGGCATCTGGGTGGATCCTGACATTGTTGGGATCCCTCCAGAGTCTGGACCGGCTGAGTGACGTCAGCCGACAGCAGACTTTGCTGATTTTGGGTCACGTCAGAGCACAAGTAAATACACTCCTGTGACCCACAAGAGAAGTATGGCCAAAAGAGCTTTGTCCCTACTTCTCTTTTAAAGGTAAAGTCCAACATTTACAAAAATGGAAGAAATGCACATACACCTACCTAACTTTTTGCATTGGAGCTTTTAGAGCAAGGATAGGCAACCTTAGCAAACCAGCTGCTGTAAAACTACAAATCTCATCATGCATCCGCCACTTGAGAGGGTCATGCCTGTGGCTGTCAAAGTCTTTGCAGTACCTCTAAGATTTATAGTTCCTCAACTGCTGGAGTGCAACCATGATGAGTGCATCACCAGTGCAATGCACAGACTCCTACACTGTTTATATCTCAGCCCCAGGCCCGTGCTACTGTTATGGAGCTGGAGGAAGTAATGGTGACATCAATCAATGCACAATCTACAGTCCTACAATGGGACTTGTAGTCCTTCCATTCATGGATCCCTGTGAATGGATGGCAAGGCTGAGCATGCTCTGCCCGCACAGCCTTGCTAAATTAAAAAAAAACAACAGGACACTCTGGAAGAAGAAGCCCATGATCCAGGTAAGTAGTGGGGAATATGACTATGTTTCACATTAAACCTTACATATGGGTGCAACGTGGTCAAAAAGATAGACTAAGCCTTTAATCATTTTCAGGTATCATTCTAAATGAATGTCTCCCCTAAATACTCATTAGATTCCCCCAAAAGGAGGGAGTAGTATCTTTACTGGCAAACAACATACTTTGATCACAGCATACAAACCTTTTAGTTTAGTTGGTCTGCAGAGTAAAAAGGGTTAAGCCCCCCATCAGGTTTAATACGTCGCACGCTATCCACGAGGTCCATTTTTGCCGGGAGGGATTACTAATTGCAGAACTTCCATGTTCTCCCCTGCCCTCAAAATGCTGCGAGCCATAAACTGCTCCCGACAAATGACATACGGATAATTAAGAGGGAACGTTAAGGTTCTTCATTAGGCTGATCTGCCAGAAATGAGAATTTTGTGGGCTCATGCGAGGAAAAGGGGCAGAAGGGGTTTTGTGGTTCGAAAAAGAAAAGCCAAACAGCCGGGAGGAAACACTCACTCAGAAAATTCAAGATGAAAGTCAGCGGTGAACGATTTGGAAGGGGTTAAAAACCAGGTTCACTTTTCTCAAAACCTCTGTGTATTAATAATTTCAACCATTATATTTCATTACACTCACCCCCCCGTTCATAACAAATGGTCTTCGATGATCTTTAGACACAGAAAACTCTCCTTGCTGTACAATAATGGCTACTAGCTTATCATAGCATATAGCACACAACATTCTCCTGAATGTCCTAAAAAATTTCTTTCATAGCAGCCTCTTATGATGGAAATCTAAGAGTTGCAGTTCCTGACCTAAAAATTTGGATTTTTCCCACTCTATATTGGAGATGAAGGCCACCAGGACAAGGAGAGGGAGGGAATCTTCCCAGTGGGAACCCATATTTAGAGTGGTTGTAAAGGCACAGGGTTTTTACCTTCATGCTAAAAAAACCTTCTGTGTGCACCAGCCCCCCCAGCCCCCCAAAAACTTACCCAAGTCCCATCTCGATCGAGCCTTGCCTTTCCCAGGACTCGCAATCCTGATTGTTTTTTTGGAGAAGTGGGAGTCATTGACCCCCGCTGCCGTCAATCACAGCCATTGAGCCAATCAGGAGATGAAGGGGGCGGGGCTGAGCCACGGCTCCGTGTGTGAATAGAAACACAAAGCCATGGGTCAGGAGCGCGTCTGCTTGGGTGCCCCTAGAGCATGCTGCTTGCTGTGGGGGCACTCGGCAGGAGGGAGGTGCCAGCGTGTAACCCGAGAAGAGGAGGTTCAGGTCTGCTCTGTGTAAAATCATTGCACAGAGCAGGTAAGTATGACATGTTTGTTATTTTTTTTAAAAACGAGACTTTAATATAGCATTAAGGTGTAACATGTTTTGCATCTACCACTTCACTCTACATTCCCCCCCCCCCTCTCATGACAGTGGGCAGGGGACCTTCTCCCCGCACCTGCTGTCACAATTTGAAAACAGCGTGGTTGTGTGGGACTCCACCCACATGGTTGCATCATTCACTCACAGAGTTATGTGAATAAATGAACTACAACTACCATCAGCTATTGCAGTTGATGGCTTGTAGCTCTCAATGAACTACAGGGGCACTGGCAAGCACTCTCATAGTCCATTAGGCTTCCTGGCCTTCAGTATCCACCTACCCGTTTTTGGAGGTACATCCTCTGTACTTATTACCTCCAGGAATGCAGAGCTGACAGAGCCCAAGCACCTGGTTCAGAGCTTCAGCGCTTTAAAATCCCTGCTCTTTTCTGTGCAGCTCTTCCAGGAGGGATCAGAGTGATTCACTGTGCTGGTGTTGACCAATCAGAATCGTTCTGGTCCATCCTGGAATTGCTGCACAGAGAAGAGAGAGAAAAGAGAGGATTTCAAATCCCTGACTGCATGGGGACTGATAGCCCAGCATGCCTGGAGGTAAGAACATTGTTGGGGGGGGGGGGGGGGGAGAGGCAGGGTGTACAGTGTTAATTCTCCTTTCAGTAAAAATAAGGTGAACTAACACTTTAAATGGGAAAAAAAAAGTTTTAGCTTTAGTTAAACTTTACAATCTGTCTCACTAGCAGAAAGCTAATACAGCAGATAATTATACAAAATTCTCATGAATTGCAGAGTGAATTTATTATTACATCGTAACATTAATGTGGACGCTGACTCAGCAGAAGCCCGTTACTTTATCCTATTAGTCTACTGCTGTGTGTTGAATGGCTTTTTTCTTTGTGACAACTTTCCTTTAAACTCCTCCCTTATCTTGTATACATGTCACCAAGGTGGCTGCAGGATTTTATGCAGTGACAGGATGAAGAGCACACTTTCTTTCTAGTCTTCCCTCCTTTCTTTACTTGCAGCCTATAGTGACAGGTCCTCTTCATGCTTCCCTTAATATGCAGGATGGGAGCACTGTATGTACAAAGGTTCTGTGAGCAGAACCATAATTAGCCCACATACTCCATCTGTAGGACTGAAAACCATCCCTACGTCCCCCCCCCCCCTCCCCTGTTGAACACTAAAGCCAAGCACTTCGTTAATAATGTCTTTTCATTTATAATGACCTCCTCTCCTAATTTCCTTCTAAAGCTGCAAGAGTTGGTTAGGCTGCAGCAGTGCCTCACCTCACCTGCTAATTAGGAAGTGGTAAAGCATGTCATTAAAAAGCAATAGGTTGTTGGGGCTGGTTCCTACCTATTTCTTCTATGGCGGAGAGATGATTATACAAAAGGAGCTGAGATCAGTGCCATAGACCTGAAACAAAAAGTTCTCGGGGTCCCACTAACTTTATGACTAATGGGGCTGCATACAAGAGTTCGTCAAACAAGTGTATGTGTGGCTTTATCAGGAGGGGGGGAAATCAGTGCTGTATCTTGGCCTAGGCCGACAAGGCCCAGGCCTAGGGCGGCACTTTGCAGGGGAGCAGCAAAAAAAGTGGTTCACCGCAATAAAAAAACAGCCTCCTCCCGGCTCCCACATGAAATTGGTCCCCGACGGCTTGCGCTACACTTTTAGTTTAGTGCCAGTATTATGGGGCGAATTGGGCCAGAGGACAGGGTCCAGGAGGCAAATCAATCTGGCACCCCCATAAAGCAGTCACACTGCTACCTGCCAGTATGATAGGCTGCACTAATGGGCACTGATAGGCTACACTGGTTGCCACTGATGGGCTGTACTGATGAGGCCACACTGATATGCTGCACTGATGAGGCTGCACTGATGGGCAGTAATGAGGCGGCACTGATGGGCACTGATGAGGCTGAACTTATGAGAACTGATAAGGCTATGCTGATGGGCACAGATATGGCACTTTTCCACTGCAAGTACCGGCTAGTACCGGCTCGGCTCTACTCGGCCCTGCTTGGCCCGGTTTGCTTTTCCACTGCGGTACCGCATGGTATAGTGTCGGAACGGTTCGGTACGGTACGGTATAGGTTTGCTTTTCCACTAAAGTAGTACTAAAGTTAAGTGGGTGGGATAACAACGGGGTGGGTGTGATTCTCTGACCAATCAGTGGCTAGTAGTGACTGCATGCAAAGGATTGTGGGATATGGTACCAGTTTGGTACCTGTTGGAACCACAATCGAGTAGGTACTGTTTTTTCAGAGCCGTACCGTACCGTTCGGTTCCATGCAGTGGAAAAGCAAACCTATACCGTACCGTACCGAACCGTTCCGACCCTATACCATGCGGTACCGCAGTGGAAAAGCACAAAAGCGTGCCGAGCCGGTACGGTTCTATGCAGTGGAAAAGCGCCAATAGACTGTGGTTGTGGTCTGCGGTGTACAGATGACAGGGCGGGTCATAAACAGGAAGAGGTGTGGCCTTTACAGGAAGGGGTGGGTGATATTTAAATTATGGTGTGCACAAACTTAGTCAGGCCTAGGGCAGCACAAAACCTAAATACACCACTGGGTAAAATATGTTGTTTATTCCGCACATTAGAGAAAACAATCATCTCTGCCAATCAGCAAAGGTGGGATGAGTTTTTTCTAACAAAATATCCCATATCACTCCCAGGGGACTCAGAGTTGTCAAGACCTGATCTTTTTTAGATCCAGCACAGCAAAAAGAATGGTCTTCCATCTCCGAATTCTGTACCAACAAGTGGATCCAAATCATTGTTTTGCCATGATCTAGAGGACTAAAGTAGAAATAAAATCTTTTCATGGAAACGTACCACACAAAATCATATCCCGTCGCTCATGGAAGTTGATCCATGTGCCGCCCCTTGTTGAGATCTACTGGGTTCCATCAGCATCATGTTTACCACACCATAAGCCCAGGAGACAGGCCTTTCCCACCAAGAGGCGTGACTCCATTCCACCACCTATTCCAATCCCCAAGCCTAGAAAGAAGGAGCCACACCATATTAAACAGAAACAATAATCACCATCTCTGGCCCCCTCAGTTTCCCAAAAGCCCAGCTCCCAGAAGCCCGCCCATAAACCCACATCTAGTATCTCTGTGCCACAACCACTCTGTTCTAATCTTGATAATATGGTTACCAATAGAACCATAACAATGCTCCTCAACAATTCACAGAATCCATTGTTCAACTCAGCCCTCTCCTTTGGATCCAATAAACTTTCTGAATTGTCCATCATTATGATCGATCAGACAGAGCCATCTGTGGTCTCTTTTTTAGTGCCAGACCTCCCCGTACAAAGCCACAAAAAATAAAACGTGGCAGAGGATATAGGGGAAGAGGCGGCTGATCCAAGGCCAGACCTCAGAAAGAAGAGAGTACAGTGAAAATCTTCACCGTATCTACCCATACCCTCACAGCTGATTTAAACAAACTCATATTGCCAGCATGAGTATGTTCAAAATGCTTCAAAACATTTGACCTTTGTTCACTAATGATAGTGATTTGTTCACTAATTCTGACCCGCAATGAGCATGACGTGCAGCCCACATATTGTAGTCTGCATGATGTGCATTCTACAGCAAAGACCACATTAGAGGTGCTACAATTAATATAATTATGGATGGTAAATTATTTCCCAGTGGCACAAGCAGTAATGGGTTTATGTTTACAGCAGTGTTTGCACAAAAGCGGCAGGTGCCCGAGCCACATACATATCTGAACCATAGACATGCACCATGTCTTATTCTGACCAGAGGACAGAAATAAGCTCAGGGATAAAATGTTTCCTAAGGTATTGGAGTAGCGGCTTGAGAACCTGCAGTCCGCAGACAAAACAGGAATAAGATCAGGGTCTGCATACAAAACTGGCAAATATTTGGAGATAATGCTCTGTATGTTCTTACACCTTTCTTTCAGAACCAGCATTAGCTTTTTCAACAATTTCAGCTCCAGTAGCTCTTCTATTGGATCGCTATATGCAGGCCAACCTTCGCTCCCCTTGTACATCATTGAGCCCTGGCCACCCATGTCCCTATCGCTGGTTCTCTGGTTTTTCTCTGGTAAGTCCTGACCACAGCAGGATCTGAACATCCCACAAGAGACGCAGTTATGGAGATGCTCTGACCTATCTAACCATTACAATTTGGCCCTGGTCAAAGTCACTCAAATCCTTGTGATTGCCTATTTCTTCTATTTTCAACACATAAACTTCAGGGACAACATGTTCACTTGCTACCCACCCACACTTCAATGCCATTGCAAAAGATAATCAATATTATTACCTTTACCTGGCAATGGCTATAATGTTATGGTTGGTGTGTGTGTGTGTGCGACGTGCGTGTGTATGTATGTGTATGTATGTGTGTATATATATATATATATATATATATATATATATATATATATATATATATATACACACACACATATACATACAGGGCTTTTTTTTCAGCTGGAACATGGTGGAACTCAGTTTCACCACCTTTGGCTCAGGCCCTCTGCTCCCTGCTCGTCACTATCACTTGTAAACTCAGGGGTCGTGGTTGAGTTGCACCTTTTTCTGAGAAAAAAAGCCCTGTGTATATATATATATATATATATATATATATATATAAATATATATACACAGTACAGACCATAAGTTTGGACACACCTTCTCATTCAAAGAGTTTTCTTTATTTTCAGGACTATGAAAATTGTAGAGTCACACTTCAAGAGGTAGTCACCTGAAATGGTCTTCCAACAGTCTTGAAGGAGTTCCCAGAGATGCTTAGCACTTGTTGGCCCTTTTGCCTTCACTCTGCGGTCCAGCTCACCCCAAACCATCTCGATTGGGTTCAGGTCCGGTGACTGTGGAGGCCAGGTCATCTGGCGCAGCACCCCATCACTCTCCTTCTTGGTCAAACAGCCCTTACACAGCCTGGAGGTGTGTTTGGGGTCATTGTCCTGTTGAAAAATAAATGATGGTCCAACTAAACGCAAACCAGATGGAATAGCATGCCGCTGCAAGATGCTGTGGTAGCCATGCTGGTTCAGTATGCCTTCAATTTTGAATAAATCCCCAATAGTGTCACCAGCAAAGCACCCCCACACGATCACACCTCCTCCATGCTTCACGGTGGGAACCAGGCATGTAGAGTCCATCCGTTCACCTTTTCTGCGTCGCACAAAGACACGGTGGTTGGAACCAAAGATCTCAAATTTGGACTCATCAGACCAAAGCACAGATTTCCACTGGTCTAATGTCCATTCCTTGTGTTCTTTAGCCCAAACAAGTCTCTTCTGCTTGTTGCCTTTTATTTAGCAGTGGTTTCCTAGCAGATATTCTACCATGAAGGCCTGATTCACACAGTCTCCTCTTAACAGTTGTTCTAGAGATGTGTCTGCTGCTAGAACTCCGTGTGCCATTGACCTGGTCTCTAATCTGAGCTGCTGTTAACCTGCGATTTCTGAGGCTGGTGACTCGGATGAACTTATCCTCCGCAGCAGAGGTGACTCTTGGTCTTCCTTTCCTGGGGCGGTCCGCATGTCAGCCAGTTTCTTTGTAGCGCTTGATGGTTTTTGTGACTGCACTTGGGGACACTTTCAAAGTTTTCCCAATTTTTCGGACTGACTGACCTTCATTTCTTAAAGTAATGATGGCCACTCGGTTTCCTGTACTGCTTTTTTCTTGCCATAATACAAATTCTAACAGTCTATTCAGTAGGACTATCAGCTGTGTATCCACCTGACTTCTGCACAACACAACTGATGGTCCCAACCCCATTTATAAGGCAAGAAATCACACTTATTAAACCTGACAGGGCACACCTGTGAAGTGAAAACCATTTCAGGTGACTACCTCTTGAAGTGCGACTCTACAATTTTCATAGTCATGAAAATAAAGAAAACTCTTTGAATGAGAAGTTGTGTCAAAACTTTTGGTCTGTCATGTTTATATATATATATATATATATATATATATATATATATATATATATATATATATATATATATACATACACAAATTAAAGGGAATGTAGGAAGAGGAGTGAGACTAATTTGCACAGTGAAATTGCAGTGATAGTATGGGGCAGAGCAAAATGGAGAGACTTCCCTAAAGGACACCCTAAAAGATACTGGTTAAAAAGCCAATTTGTCAAACAAACCACCTGAAACCAATGAATAATTTAAAATATGCTTTAGGTGGAGCCATCCTTTAACACAAAGCTCCATACAGAGCAGCTCTATATGTAATTCCTTGGTTTAGCTATCGCACAGTTTTAATTAACCGTCTATTTAAAATAAGTATGAGAAAATGCCGGGCTACTGCTGTGAGCCCATCAAATATTCTGCAATAACTTGCAACAAAGCCCTGTTAATTTTTCATGAGCACCCCAATTATTTCTTCCCCCCACAAAACGCTGCTCTGTACATCCCCCTGCTTTACAGCTGAAAGACCCGCATTTTCTATTTTTCGCTCCCGCTGCTTCGAGTGCGATGGTGATAATGCTGATGTTGCAGCTGGGAGCTGAATAATATAAATATCTTCCTCCAGCGACTAGAATTACAATTAATTATTTATACCTCACCGACAAATTCCCAGTCTCTGTGCAGTGCGGAGTACTATACAGCACCCTTGTCCTGAGTGGGTCATTACTGAGGATTCTGGGTAACACGTCTGACCCAACCTCAGACAGAAGGATTGTATATGAGCAGGACGACACATTTAAAGGAACAATAAAAGATCTAATAATATCGCCCCAATTATATAACCGTTCCCTTATCTGACATATTCTGCATTTACACGAGGCTGGCTTATTGCCGTCTATTGTTCTGGATCAGGGTTTTTCAAGCTTTTTTCAGTCTAGGTGCCATTTCAATTTCTACACAATCTCGAGGCACCCCAATCTATAACGTAAAAAAAAAAAAACTTATAGTTTTACATATCGCAGCAACGTCCACACATGTAGGACACCCAACATTACAGGCAATTTATTTCTCCACCTTTGCAAACTGGTTCCAACTAGTATTCTCTGAGGAAGGGAGCGTGCCTCCCGAAATGCGTCAGTGGTCCTACTATAGGGACATGTTCTTTCCACATTGAGGTGGACTCGTTTTATGCAAATTTTGCTTTTCATGTTTGTATGTTTTTGGCATTTTAGTAAACATTTTAAAGGTGTCCAAGGGTAAGGCCCCGTTCACATACAAGCGACGCTACTTCACACCGCGACCTCCGAGGTCGCGGTGCGAGCAGCGCGCCGCGACCTCGGAGCGGCGGCCACGGACTTCATAACATTGAAGTCTATGGCGGTCGCCTCCAGGTCGCCCCAAAGAAGCTCCGGACCCTTTTTCTAAGTCAGAGCGACTTGTGTCACTCCTATTAGAACGGGTCCGCAGCTTCCCTATGGGAGGCAACCTACGGCGACCTGTGAGGCGACCAGGTCGCCTCACAGGTCGCCTTAGTGTGAATGGGGACTAATGCACTAGGTGCTTGTGCTTCCTTTCTTTTCTATATTTATAGTCTTTTCCCCATCTGAGGAGAGCATCACGCCTATTATTCCCACTGGAGTGAGCGCTTGGGTCATTCAGTAACTAGTATTCTTGCATTTCTCTTTCTCTCCCTCTGTCTGCTAATGTGACCCCAGTATGTGTGAATAGAGAGAATGAGGGACCAACAATGATGTCCTGCAGGCACCCAACGTCCTCCTTAGTAACCAATATTGTCATTAGTTGTTAAGATGCCAATGGCTGACCCACACAATGCCCAAAGTTGTAATGCTGCACAAAAAAATTGTGGCTTTGTGTATCAAAAAGGCAGGCCTGAGCAGCTTTTTTGGCAATTTTAGGCATTTTGACAAGGGACCCCTGAAGAACCCAGAAGGGACCCTTGTTGAAAAGGGATGTTCTAGTCCAGGGGTCTCCAAACTTTCTAAACAAAATGCTGGTTTACTTTGAGACACCACTGTGTCTCTCTGTGCACTTCAGTCTGTTACCTGCTTCTTTGTCCCACCAATGTGTTTCCCTGTGGGTTTCAGCCTGCCTCCCATTATTAGCACCTGTGCACCCCCAGTCTGTGTTTCTCCTCTGTATATCTATGTTCCCGTATACTCCTACTGTGTTGCATACTGCAGTGCTGCAAGGGACCCGTTATTTTCTGTGTGTGTCCACCTTGTTCTTTGTGTCCTGCCAGTACCTGCTCTTCAGCACATGTGTGATTTCCTGAGTGTTTCATCCAGCCACTTGTTGATAACACCAGAATACTCCTTGTCCACATCCTGTTTCGGTGAACCCAAGCACCTGCTTCCACTGCCCCCCTGTGACTCTGAACACCTCTATCCATACCCTGTGCCCTTTGTGTTTGTGGACTCCTACCTGCTTGGACTGTGTTACCCAATGACTGGTGAGTCATAAGCTCCAGCAATGCCAAATACTTTCTCCAGTGCTCCTACTCTGTTCCTAATGGCTGCCTATTCAGGTGAGTTGGAGGGCAGCAACCTGAATGTTGCCTGCAGCCAAACCATCCCCACCATTGGGAGCTCTGGTGAAGATAAGGTGGCACCTTAGACTCTGCACTCTGACTTCAAATGCCATGGAGTTTTCGGCAAGCTGACTTGTCTTCACCAGTGCCAGTGGCCAGAGCCATTTCTAGTCTCAGCTTCTGCTACTAACTTTTTTTTATGGAGCTCCATGGTGAGTGGGAAAAAAACCCCCACCAGAGCAGTGTAAGTAGCCAAGTGCAACTCACTAGGCAGGCCTTTTGGTCCATACAAAAGTTGCCCTAAGTTAGCCAAAAGGCCTGCTGAAGAGGTAAGCGCAAGAATAGCAATATGTGACATGAACCGAGTACCAGTAAAACTCAATGGGGCCCCAAACCCCTAGTATATCTCCAGCACCCCTGGGACACCACCCTTGAGGGGTCACATCACCAGAGCCTCCCACCCCATGACCAAATACAAAATACAGTCTCATATTCTTACCAGAAAGGCATTAGCACTTGGAGACAGCCTACCTGCAATGGAGGACAAGCCTAAGGCTGCCTACAATGGGGAACAAGCCTAATGAACCAAGTCTGCCCAACAGGAGAGCATAAGAAAAGCAATATGAGACATGAACTGAGTGTCAGTGAAACTCAATGAGGTCCCAAACCCATAGTGTATCTCCAGCACCCCTGGGACACCCCCCCCCCTGAGGGGTCACATCACCAGAGCCTCCCACCCCATGACCAGATACAAAATACAGTCACATTCTTACCAGAAAGGCATTAGCACTTAGAGACAGCCTTCCTACAATGGGGGACAAGCCTATCCTGCTTACAATGGGGGACACACCTAATGAACCAAGTCTGCCCAACAGGACAGCATAAAAAAAGCAATATGAGACATGAACTGAGTGTCAGTAAAACTCAATGAGGTCCCAAGCCCATAGTGTATCTACGGCACCCCGGGATGCCACGCCCAAGGGGGCAAATCACCAGGAGCTTCCAACCCCTGACCAGATACAATATACAGCCACATTCGGCATTAGCACTTAGGGACAGCCTACCTACAATGGGGGAAAAGCCTAGCGAACCAAGTCTGTCCAAGAGGTGAACATAAGAAAAGCAATAAGAGACATGAACCAAGTGCCAGTGAAACCCAATGAATTCCCAAACCCATAGTGTATCTCCGACATCCCGGGATGCCATGCCCGAGGGGGCACATCACCAGAAGCTTCCAACCCCTGACCAGATACAAGATACAGCTACATTCGGCATTAGCACTTAGGGACAGCCTATCTACAATGGGGGAAAAGCCTAGCAAACCAAGTCTGCTCAAGAGGTGAACATAAGAAAAGCAATAAGAGACATGAACCAAGTGCCAGTGAAACTCAATGAATTCCCAAACCCATAGTGTATCTCCGGCACCCCGGGATGCCACGCCCAAGGGGGCACATCACCAGGAGCTCCGAACCCCTGGCTAAACACAAGATACAGCAACATTCCTACCAAAAGGGCATTAGCACTTAGGAACTGCCTGCCTACAACTGGGGACAAGTCTAGCGAACCAAGTCAGATTCAACCTGGGAGGAAAGGATCACTCCCCCAGTACCCACCTGATTAAATCAGGAATTACTAACCAGCCCTGGCTGCCCAGTTGGCCCCATAAGCCATGACAAAGCAGTACATAAGATTGTATTGATTGGGTTTACACATACTTTAACTCATTCAGAATTCTGAAATGAAATGTAAAATTGATCAGAATGTTAAGGTTTAGCTGTTCCCCTTAATAATAGACGCTTTTGTGTTGTTCATCCCTTTTAAGTAAGGATTTGATAATAGTATTGCTGGCATAAGACGATCATTTAACCAATAAAACCCACAATACGCAGACAAAACAAAGCAAAAAAAAAAAAAAAGCCCTATTCTAATAACCCTGTGCGAGGATCGCTGTAATTTCATGACAACAATTGAAAGCCGCTGTTTCTAGATTATAACTTGGAGTTTGCCTTGCCTCTTTTCTGTGTCGGCTCTCTGGGGATGAGAGGGCGGTAATATTTGCACTAATGCTATGTAATTCCACCTGCTTTATGCTGCTTTAAAACATATATACACAAACAGGAAGTACAAATCAAGGGAATGAGTGACTCCATTATAATGGCGGATTGTCAGCCGGCACAGCGGGGATCCTGTGTGTAGCGCAGAGCGCTGAATAGGAGGAGGGGCGAGCGACGCTGAGACTGACTGACAGGCATATTAATGTCGCCGTGACGAGCCGCTGCCGCTGTGACAGCTGTAATTCTACTGCTCTCTGGTCGAAAATGAGATAAATGGAAATTATTGTTGTTCTCTCTCGTTTTTTAATTGTCTAGTAATTACATGTTTTTTTTTTTTTTTACGGCGTTTCTAAACAAGGCCTTGTGTAAGCACGATTGTTAAAGCAAACATTAACGTCTCCATATGTACGCCTTCAGATTAGTTTTGGTACCTTCTCAATAGGAAACAAACATTTCGCCAGAATGGCTGGCTTCAGAGAGATATACATGTATCCATTTCCTCCGGTCTTCACAAAAACATATCCTATACACAGAGCTTTTTTTCTCAGAGAAAAGGTGCAGGAACTCCCCCTTTTAAATCTTCTTATCTCCGCTCCCATACCCACCTCTGGGCAACATCCCTTGGTTCTGCCCCCTACCTTCCTCTGAGCAACACTCCTTGGATCCCCTCCCTACCCACCTCTGAGCAACTTCCTATGGTTCCACCCCTTATCCAGCTCCCAGTGCCGCCCCTTTTTAGAGAATATAGAACCAAGTAACATTTTATGGTGATAAGTAATTTGTATGGAATTTGTTAACAACAAGAAAAGTAGTAAAGTAGATCCCCTGCAGCCAGCAGCAATAGATCCTTTCCAACTAAAATCAATTTTTTTTTCCAGCTAAAATGGATCCCAACAACAATAGACTCGGCAGCAACAACAGATTTCCCAGCATCAATAGACTCTCCAGCATCCAATAACAATAGACCACTTCCTCAACAATAGTTCCCCCACCAACAATAGATCTCCCCAACAAAAATAGATTGCCACAAAAATAGATGCTCTCCAGCAACAATAGATCCCCCAACAGCCAGCAAGAACAGATCCCTCTCTCAACGGTAGATCCCTTCCAGGAACAACTAAACCCTACCAGCAACATAAGCTCCCCCCCGCTGAGCTAATAAGTGCGGATTGAAGATAAGGACAGGCCTCTCCCCCCAGCATGGATGGGGTAAACTTCGTCTGAGCAGAGGCCGGTTCCATGCCCTACTGGAGACTCTCCTCCTCCAGCCCCGACCGAGCTGTCCCAGCTCCCCCCCAACCGCCCTCTGCTGGCCAGGTCCGGAACCCGGATTCAGCCACTGAGTAGAGAGGATCCGGGCCACTCTGTGCAAAACCAACTGCCCAGAGGAGGTAAGTATAACATGTTTGTTATTTGTGTTGGGAGCATATGGGGAGAGGATTTGAGCTGGTGGGGTTTGAGGGACAAAGACTTATGCTGGTACAGGAGATTTCAGCAGGGGGCAGATTTGAACTGGGAGATGGGAGAATTTATGCTTAGGTGGAGAGCATTTAGATTAGTGATCAATTTTTTTGGCATGCTCGCCGTGGGCTCTAGGCGACTTCATCCCAGCTCTGATATTATGCATTAAGATAAAAAAACCTTCTGTGTACAGCTGCCCCCCTCAATACTTACCTAAGCCCCATCTTGATCCAGCGATGTTGCATGAGAGCATCAGTTGTTCAGGACTCTACCTCCTGATTGGCTGAGACACATCAGCGGGTGCCATTGGCTCCTGCTGCGGTCAATCAAATTCAGTAAGCCAATGAGGAGAGAGTGGGGGCGGGGCCAAGCCATGACCCTGTGTCTGAATGGACAGAGCAGCAACTTTGCTCGGGTGCCTCCATTGCAAGCTGTTTGCTGTGGGGGCACTCGGCAGCGGGGAGGGGCCAGGAGCACCGGCGAAGGACCCGAGAAGAGGAGGATCCGGGTCACTCTGTGCAAAACCAACTGCCCAGAGGAGGTAAGTATAACATGTTTGTTATTTATAAACAAAAAAAACAAGAATTTAATATCACTTTATTTGAAACAAGTACACACTATAGAGGGATATGCTTTGTTCAGATTTCATGTCTGAGGTTTACAATCATCATATTCTTTTACTGATTACACTGCCTGTATCCGGATCTGTGAATGGAGGAGAGAATCCTGTAACCCATCAGACTCTCCCATTCACAAACTGTGTTACAGGCAGTTAAAGCAATGAAAGAACTCAATGGAAGAGAGGGGAGCGAGTGCGTCCCCAATGCAACATTTCCCAGCAGCTCTGAAGCCTGAAGCTACTGCATTAACCACTGCAGCACTGGAAGTTCAAGAACAGGAAGAGGGCGGGGCTTCCCTGCAGTGAAGATTTCTACAGGACCTATTTGCCTGCACATCATAGGAGATACATCATTGCTGGAATGTAATGTGACTGAAACCCTACAGAAAAATAAATTGTAGCTAAACTTTAAGCATCTTCCCAGCGAGAATAGAAAAATGGGAGTTTCTTGGTAAAAATGAGAAGGTCAAGGAGGTGTGTGCCATTGGTGATACAGGGCATTACCCAACACCTGTAGCTGCAGTGCTAGGTCTACTGTACATACTAAAGTGACTGACACAGATTTGCAAATATTCCCAGTATAAAACGACTGTATATATACCTACCTCACCTTTCCTCAACAATATACTCCATTGTAAATCAAAGCCACCAACAGAATCTTCAGCATCCAACACAATAGCAGCTAGCTCAGATTCCTGGTGGCCTTCTGCATTGCTGTCATTCCACCCCCCTGCCTCTTCGAATGCACTGGCTGATCTTTGGCCTGCTATTGAATAGTAAATAGAGCTTTCAACTTGGACCGCAAAGACTTTTTTCCACAATTAAGTGAAGATTCCCTTTACATTCCATTTTGTCATGCGATAAAGTCACATGACAAGTGGTATCCCATGTTTTCCGATGATAACTATTTATATACACTATATTACCAAAAGTATTGGGACGCCTGCCTTTACACGCACATAAACTTTGATGACATCCCACTCTTAGTCTGTAGGGTTCAATATTGAGTTGGCCCACCCTTTGCAGATTTAACAGCTTCAACTCTTCTGGGAAAGCTGTCCACAGGGTTTAGGAGTGTGTCTATGGGAAGGTTTGACCATTCTTCCAGAAGGGCATTTGTGAGGTCAGGCACTGATGTTGGAGAGAAGACCTGGCTCGCAGTCTCCGCTCTAATTCAACCCAAAGGTGTTCTATCAGGTTGAGGTCAGGAATTTGTGCAGGCCAGTCAAGTTCCTCCACCTCAAACTCACTCATCCATGTCTTTATATACCTAGCTTTGTGCACTGGCCCAAATCATGGTGAAAGGATTATGGTGTGGGGTTTTTTTTTCAGGGGTTTGGCTTGGCACCTTTAGTTCCAGTGAAGGGATTTCAGCATACCAAGACATTTTGGACAATTTCATGCTTCCAACTTTGTGGGAACAGTTTGGGGATCGCTCTTTCATAATAACATAACTGTGCAACAGTGCTCAAAGGGTGGGCCAACTCAATATTGAACCCTACAGACTAAGACTGGGATGCCATTAAAGTTCATGTGCATGTAAAGGCAGGTGTCCCAATACTTTTGGTAATATATTGTATATGTGACTTAGTCGTTCATGCAGTACTTTGGTCTGACTTTCATATAACTTGAGGGCCATAGACTTCAATGTTAACCCTCAAAAGTTGCATGACAGTCATACCTCAATGTTTTAGGCTGGGTTCACACTTATGTGAATTGGAGGTGGGTTTTCCCGCATACAATTGGCATGACAGGAGACTGTGACCAGCTCTCAATGGAGCCGGTTCACATAGCTCGGGGTGGCTGCGGTCCATACTGGAAAGGGGTCCTGTGCGTCTTTGGCTCAGTTTCAGGTGCGAATTCAGGCAAAAATTCAGACCTGATTCACACCTGAATCGGTGTACAGGGACACAACGGACCCACGGCCAGGGGAGGACTGGGCCTGAGGGCAGGAGGGGAAATTGCCCCCTGGGCCACTCTGATGCCCCATAAAAAGGCTGCCCCGCTTCTGCCACAGACATGCCTAAAGGTTTCCTGGTGAAGAGAAGTAAAAAGTCCCCGGCACTGACCTACTGAGTGCGGGACGAAGACAAGGACAGAGCGCACATCCCCCCCCCCCCCAAAGCATGGATGGTGTAAACTGTGCCTGAGCAGAGGCCGGTTCCATGCCCAACTGGAGACTCTCCTCCGGCCAGCCCCGACCGAGCTGTCCCAGCTCCCCAACCACCCCCTGCTGGCCAGGTCAGGAACCCGGATTCAACTGGTGAGTAGAGAGTACCTGGAGCAGAGCTTCAGCCTGGAATGGGGGTCAGGAGGAGGCCGGGAAGAGAGAGAGTGGGAGGGGGGCCGATTAGCTGCACCATGGGCCTCTGGTTTGTACTTGCCCCCTGGGCCAAAAGTTGACAGTCAGCCCCTGCCCACGGCGGCATCAGTGTGAACCCAGCCTTACATTTAACCGTGGGTCCGACTTTGTAGAAGAAGAATAAGTCACATCCAAGCAGAGGTATACTGGCAACTTTCAGCCCAGGTGGCAAGTACAAACCAGAGGCCCATGGTGCAGCGACTCGGCCCCCCTCCCACTCTCCCTCTTCCTGTCCTCCTTCTGACCCTCATTCCAAGCCGAAGCTCCGCTCCCGGTGCTCTCTACTCACCGGCTGAATCCCGGTTCCCGTCCTGGCCAGCAGGGGACAGTTGGGGGGAGCTGGGACAGCTTGGTTGGGGCTGGCTGGGGGAGGAGAGTCTCCAGTGGGGCATTAAACCGGCCTCTGTTCAGACACAGTTTACACCATCCATGCTGGGGTGGGGGGGCCTGCGCTCTGTCTTTGTCTTCAACCCGCACTCAGTAGGTTAAGCAGTGGGGACATTTTACTTCTCTTCACCAGGAATCCTTTAGGCATGTCTATAGCAGAAGCAGTGCAGCCTTTTTACAGGGCATCAGAGCGGCTCAGGGGGCAATTGCCCCCCTGCCCCCTTGCCCAGCCCTTCCCTGCATCCAAGTGGTGGGACTTTGGAGTCATACAAGTGTGAGTGATATACTGCCATCAACCACATGAATTGGTATTGCAAAGTGTCCACAAAGAAATGTGTGATACAACTGGAGAGAATGGTCGTTCTCTGGATTTTCAGGCTTCCTGATAAGGAATTTAAGTGACAATTGTTCTCCACTTTGGAGACAATTGAACACAGACATTTCTACCAGACTGGGTAAAGGGCCGTACACACTTGACGAAAATCTGACAAATTATCCTCCGATTTTTCTCTGTCATCTCAGCGTTCATTACCGTTTTTAGTTGACAGTGCATAAATGTTCACGAAATTTCTCATCCGATTTTTCTTCTTCTTGGCACATTTGTTCCTAGACTTCCGGATTGTCAGCAACTTCAGATCATGCGCGGTCTTTCGTATCCGATTTTTCACGGACGTACTGCATACACATTAAACGAAAATCGGTCGTCTGGGGACGGACGAAAAAAATTTTGGTGTTTGTCGGCATCGGCTGCTGAAAGTTGTGTACACACTAGGCGAAAATCGTACGATTTTACCTTGGACAGGAATTTTCGGCAGATTTTCTACTAGTGTGTACCCCACTTAACCAGCTCATGATTCCTATAGCTGGATGATTTGGAGCAAGGGAGATCAGACAGGTTACTGTCTCTATAAGATGAGCTGATGTCAGGAGTTATATACCTGTGCTGCATGTATAAACATGCACACTAGGCAGCCCTAAGAATTAATGTTTATGCCTAGAAGTGAAGCAAGACACATCTTCATAATCAGAAGCCTCCGAAAGTCATTCAGCCTTCAGAAAGTGAAACGTCACTCACGTAAGATATTTGGTGAGTTAGCAAACTCCCACAGGCTGTAATTAGAAATTTCAGAAGCACGATCACCAATCCCCCCCCCCCCCCCCCCCCCATCGTCCAGGACAAAAGTTTATGGCCGTCCCTGCGATGCGGGCACACAGACATAGGAGCTGTGTAATTACAAACTGTTGTTTTACCCCACTGGTTAATTGCTACATTGCCAAATCAATGCCGGCCACGACTTTCATTTGCAGCAAAGTAATTAATTGCAACACGGAGATGTTTGGAGACGGGAGCGGTGACACCCGCTACACAGACGTGCTCACAAAGGATTCCATGCAGGCAGCTGTACGTCTGTAATTAAGAAACATCAAAATCAGAATTAACCCTTCTATAGGACTCAAAAGGAGCAGGGCCTTATAGCTAGGAGTACCACTTTATAATAGTAATGGACTCGTGTTTTACACCCCTCCATTTCCACAATCCATTGGGGTAACATTGTCTTCACTTAGCTTAGTTGTATAAAAACATTTCTTTTTAAAGTGTTACTAAACCCACAACAGTAAACCCAGTCTGTATATGTAGTAAAGCATGCTTGTTATACTCACTGTGGAACCTAAAGGGTTAATCCTGTGCATTGTGTAAAAGCTGTTTGATCCTGTCTTCTCTGATCATCCCTTCTTCCACTGTCCCCAATTTATCTCCGGATAGTACAGAGGGTAGGGGACGGGCTGCACATGCTAAGTTTGGTGTGTGTTGCTAGAGATGTTTATTTTTTTTTCTTGGGAGGGTGCATGTGATCAGCACAGGGCCAATCAACACTGTCCAGACAGAGGGTCAGGGGTCCTGCAGCTTCATAGGACAGTCAGGGGAGAATGGAAGCTCCTGCAACAAGCTTTAACCAGACACTGATAGAAGTCACAAGACTGCTACATACTGCTGATCAGAAAAGGTATTTAGCAGTTGATATTTACTAAAAATAATTGCTTTTCCATGTTCTGTGTACTGTGGGAGGCCAGATATAGTGACTGCAAGCTCCTGGTTTACTAACACTTTAAAGCTATTATGTATCTGTGGCCTCTGATGATACAATGTATTATGTGATTCCTCTTAGTCCTGGTTCACACTGCCATGACTTGTCAGACTGACAAGTTGTGCTCCATTCTGTGCAATGGAACCGTTCTAATCAGAGCGACTCAAGTCGCTGCGACTTAGAAAAAGGGTCCTGCACTACTTCGGGGCGACATCGGAGCCACTTGCATTGACTTCTATTATAGAAGTCGTTTGCAAGCCGCGATGGAGTTGTGCTGCACGGGGCGACTCAAAGTTGGGGAGACTTTGAGCCGCCCCAGTATGAACCGGCTCTCAAGGTTTTGTATGTAACATTTTAGAAAAGTCGTGTTAGGTCAGATTTTTCTACATGAAAAGTAAGGACTTGTCTAGTCCAAAAGCTGTAGTAAATGTTACTTCTCAGTTGCTCTAACAAAGTCCTGTTATACAGTATTTCCCTGGAGTGCTGATCCATTTGTATGTCCCTTCATAATCCCGCACAAAGGGGCAGAACCTAGAGGAAGATGGAGGTAGCTAAGCTACCCCAGGCCCCAATGCAATGGTAGACTACCCAGAAAGAGGAGCGGGAGAAGAGCTGAGCATTGACTGCGCAGTGCTTAGAGCTAAGGCTCTGCTCACATCTAGGCGTTTTTGGGCGATTTTCTGCTCTAAGCCTCAGCTCTAAATACGCCCAACAAGACAAATCCCATTCATTTCAATGGCCCCTGTTCACATCTGAGCGTTCTGCCGCCTTAAGCAAAACACTTGTTACTCAAAAAAGTACTCGAGCTTCTTTTTTGGCAGATTACAGGCATTTTTTTTTTTTTTTTCATTGGTCACTTTTTAACCTAAAAACACCTGCACAAAAACGCTACAACTGTACAACACCCGAAAAACATCTGGAAAATTGCAATGCCTAGATGTGAACGTAGCCTTAGGCCCCTTTTACATGGGCTTTCCGATCCGATCCGCCTGTCAGTTTTTTTAGGCGGACCTGATCGCAGGGCTGGCCCAAGACATTGTGCTTCCTGGGTCCAAGAATGAAATGCTGCACCCCCCCAAAAAATAAAAAATCATGCCTAACAAAGGCCCCCACATCCATTATTCTATATAAATATAACATTTAGAAAATATTATGTATACTGTTATCTTCTTCCATAACTCACCACCAGACGGGTCCACCAAACACCCACTGTCTGTCCTCAGTCCTCTTGTCACTCCTGTGTCTGCTGTGCCCACTGCCCAAGAAGATCCAGCTTGCCCTGCTTGAGATGGAGTGCGCTGATGTCTGAGGTCATTGCGCACATCACGATCATGTGAGGGAAGTTCCCCGGAGGAGACACTCCACCTCCTTATACTTTTCAGTTTGCACTACGGGCGGCAGTATGAGATGGGGAAATGCCACCGTGTAAAAAAAAATCTTGGGAGTCAATTTGCTGCCCCTCTCCAAGTGCTGCCTGGGTCCAATGGACCCAGTGGGACCCATGGTAGGGCCGGCCCTACTTGATCGCATCCTCCATGCAGCCCTATGGGGCAGCGGATGTCAACGTAGACATCTCCGCTGACACCCGCTGCCATCCGATCCGATCCTGTCTGTGAAATCCGGACGGATGGAAACCATATTTTCCATCCATCTGGAGGATGGGATCAGTTAGGATCGGATGAGAATGGACAGGCGGTCTGTTCTCATCCGATCTCCCATAGAGGACAGCGGGGATCTGACAGCTCTGTCTCTGCACACAGAGCGGAGACGGAGCTGTCATCCGCCTGCTCAGCGGGGGTCGGCGGATCGATCCCCACTGAGCAAAACGGACTCCGTCGGGCGCACCACCTGTGTCGAAGGAGCCTTAGAGTCGCTTATGCCTCGTTTCCACTGAGCGGATCGGTTCGGAACGATTCGGTACGGTATGCTATTTTGAGTGTTTTCATTATGAAAGTGGCCCATATAACCGAACCAAACCGCACCATTCCTGGTCCTCCTTCAGATGTAGGACCATAGGAAATGGTACGGTACGGTTAGGGCGGAGCTACTGGCGTCATACGATACATTCCACTGATTGGCGGACAGAAAAACGTCAATGCTCATGTCAAACGAAAAAGCTCAGTCCAGATAATTGTCCAGACTTGCAGTGGAAACGCTCACCTGAGTAGGCCGAACCATTATAACCCTTCCAAACTGTACCAACCCGAACCGTTCCGCTCAGGGGAAACAAGGCATAAGTTAGTACATACCAGCACATTATGGCATAAACTTAGTTAACAAAAAACATAATAAAAAACTATAATGGGAATTAATTCCAATTGAAGACCATCATGATGAATCATCTGTACGTTTTCTTGAGTCAGGGTCAGCCCTGCCCCCCTTCCCCTTAGCTATGTGGTTGACTGCTATTTGTTGGATCCTTCTTCCTACACCTCTATAAAGACTTCCCTTTAAGAATGTGAATTCTGCAAACCTCTAATATTAAATGTTGACTAAACCAAAGAACAAAAAATGTAAAAATGTGATATGTTGTGGCTTATGGTCCTTGGTTGTTATGGTTGCATTAATTTTTCTATTCTTTTTTTTCAAGCAGAGACCATTTTCAACAAATACCAAAAATAGCTGTTTATCTTCCCTGAAATGTGGTGTCCTTGTCACTTCCTTGGAGCCACACTGAAGAATATCTTCCTTCCTAACTATCTTCTGTAAACTACTAATTGCCTTGCATGTGATGGAGATGAAAAGATATATGGACAAGTTTGTAGTCCATATCAGGAAAGCAGCCTGGGGTGCAGGGCCGGGACAAGGGGTGGGCAGCAGGGACGACTGCCCTTGGCGCTGTGATATCATGTGAGGTAGGGGGGCACTGCATAGAGAGTGCCTACCCAAACGCTGGCAGGAATACTGGAAGAGGGGGAATTTTTGTTTGGGGAGAATTTTGTCTTGCAAAGGGAATTTATGCTTGGAGGTAATCAATCGTGGAGATTAGTGCTCACATTTTTTTGGAGGAGGAGGGGATTTTTGCTGACACAAAATGCTCATACATTTTAGGGAGGGGGTGCCGTTTGGCATTTTTTGCCCTGGGCGTTATATGACCATGTCCCGACACTGCTGAAGTGACAACCATGGCTCCCTCCACAGATACAGTGGAGGAATGATATAGCCACCCAGGGGCAGGAAGTCATTTACAGGATTATCAGGTTAAAAAAAGCAAAAGGAGCTTGAAAAATTAAAACAAATCAAGCTACCACAAAAAGACTAGCAATTTGCACTTTATTAGTTTTGGTTTTAGATACACATTAAAGAATGACATGTCCAAGCATGTCCCCCCTCCCCCAGGACTGCTTTTAGAAATTACGGGGCCCCGTACAGTCCACCTGGCAGGGCAGCCTCCCCGTAAGGTCTACCTGTCAGGGCCGCCTCCCCGTACAGTGTTCCTGGCAGGGCCGCCTCCCCGTACAGTCTACCTGGCAGGGCCGCCTCCCCCTACAGTCTACCTGGCAGGGCCGCCTCCCCCTACAGTCTACCTGGCAGGGCCGCCTCCCCCTACAGTCTACCTGGCAGGGCCGCCTCCCCGTACAGTCTATCTGGCAGGGCCGCCTCCCCCTACAGTCTACCTGGCAGAGCTGCCTCCCCGAAAGGTCTACCTGTCAGAGCCGCCTCCCTGCACAGTCTACCTGGCAGGGCCGCCTCCCCGTACAGTCTACCTGGCAGGGCCGCCTCCCCGAAAGGTCTACCTGTCAGGGCCGCCTCCCTGCACAGTCTACCTGGCAGGGCTGCCTCCCCGTACAGTCTACCTGGCAGGGCCGCCTCCACGTACAGTGTACCTGACAGGGCCACCTCCCCGTACAGTCTACCTGACAGGGCCGGCTCCCCGCACAGTCCACCTGGCAGGGCCGCCTCCACGCACAGTGTACCTGACAGGGCCACCTCCCCGTACAGTCTACCTGGCAGGACTGCCTCCCCGTACAGTCCACCTGGCAGGGCCGCCTCCCCATACAGTGTACCTGACAGGGCCAGCTCCCCGTACAGTCTACCTGACAGGGCCGCCTCTCCGTAAGTCTACCTGACAAGGCCGCCTCCCCGTACAGTCTACCTGACAGGGCTGGCTCCCCGTACAGTCTACCTGGCAGGGCTGCCTCCCCGTACAGTGTACCTGGCAGGGCCGCCTCCCCGTACAGTCCACCTGGCAGGGCCGCCACCCCGTACAGTGTACCTGGCTGTTTTTTTGTGCACTACAAATAAAATATGCGCATTGGAATTCGTTCATATTTTTTTTCAAACTATAGTCCGGCCCCCAACAGTGTCTGAGGGACCGTGAGCTGGCCCCCTGTTTAAAAAGTTTGAGGACCCCTGTTTTAGATCATTCATTTTTTATTATTATTTTTTTAGAATTTAATTTTTTTATTTTTTTATTTTGTTTACATTTTTTAGCTGCCCTGTTGGGGGCCTTTAGTAAAATATCAGGGGTCCAGACCCCTGATGTCTCACATTTGAGATTCCCCAGTCCCTTTCTCTGCAGACTGAGTTGCATTGGACAGTGAATGAATGGAAAGTACTATTTGCCAAGCGGATTCCTGTTTATTCACAGTTTACTATGTTTACTATGCTTCAGTGAGGAATATGTACAGGAGTGATCAGTACCAATCGCTCACTGTGTTCATTCAGGAAAAGAAGGGGGTCAATATAGATAGGACATATTTACTGCCCACTCCCTATCTTGAAACAAATCTCCTGTGTGCCTGCAGCAGCTGTTGGCAGAAGGGGAGAGGAGGAAATTCAGAAGGGCTGCAGAGTCGTAGGGTGCCCAGACAGCAGGGGAGTAGGGGCAAAATACAGATCCCCCTGCAGTGCAGCCGGAGGGAGAAAAAGGAGAAGGGGGGCTGCAGGCGTAGCTACAAGAGTCGGCAGTAAGTCAGTACAGCCAGTTGCCTGGGCCCCCCTTTTGAAATGATGGGGTCTGGGTCCAGTACAGGAGGGCTGGCTGTACTGTCTTATCAGCGGACCTGTAACCATTAGTTCTCAAACAGCTTGAAAGCCACACAACCGACAAAGCTTGTCCCCAGTACAGCACACAAAGGGTTAAGTCATAAAACAGTAGCGCCTGTTAATGTAGAGACCTTTCCTGCATTAATTTCCATTAAAATCCAGATACATCATGATAATAGCAGTAAGAATAATCCCTGCTTGGGACTGATGGGCTTCCAGGCACCATAAAGGAAGATATATGGCCGCTTGCTCGACACCTGCCTTGTTACCGGACACATTACAGCCGCCCGAATTTTGGGCATTTTTCAAACTTTTGGCTCCTGTGCAGATGGATGGAACAGAGGAATATCCAGGATCTGGATGTCGGCCTGAGGCACATTAACTATTTCTGACGGGATTGGGCTTATTTAATAAGGCAAAGTGCAAAAACCCAGAGGAGCTGCCAACTCTTCCAGGTATGAAAGGACCAAAAGTCACAAAGATCTGTCCCTGGAATGTCTGCTTTTCCATTTTTTTTTCTGCATATTAAATTCAGCGCTGCTGAATATTAACCAATGGCCGACCAGCCGCCTAAGTTTACTGCGGCAGGTTGGCTCCGTTACGCAAAGCAAAGTACATGTACGTCGTTTTGCGTAACGGAGCCAACCTGCCGCAGTAAGCTTAGGCGGCTGGTCGGCCATTGGTTAAAATACATGTACGTGGCTTCGTGTAGCAGTTAGTATGGGCATGCGCCGATTGGCTAGAGGGGGAGCCAATCTGTGGGTCCGGTGGATACGATGTCCGCCGGGCACCTACGATCGCTCCCATGGACACAGAACGGCGGCGATGTAAATACGGCAGACCGCTGTACTGTCAGAGATGAACACAGGGATCCTGTGTTCCTCCCATTTAGGAACACAGGTCCCTGTGTTCATCCAGTGAGCCCATCCCCCACACAGTTAGAAAGCACCCCCTAGGGACACCTTTAACCCTTTGATCGTCCCTGGTGTTAACCCCTTCCCTGCCAGTGTCATTATTACAGTAACAGTGCATATTTATAGCACTGATTACTGTAGTAATGTCACTGGCCCCCCCAAAAGTGTCAAAAGTGTCAGTTGGGGGTCCGATCTGTCCGCTGCAATGTCGCAGTCCCGCTTAAACTCGCTGATTGCCACCATTACTAGTAAAAAAAACTAGTTTGTAGACGTGATAACGTTTGCGCAAACCAATCAAAATACGCTTATTGGGATTTTTTTTTACCAAAAATATGTAGCAGAATACTAATTGCCCTAAAATGATGAACAAAATTAGATTTTTTATTTTTTTTATTGGGAAAGTTATTTAGCAGAAAGTAATATATATATATATATATATATATATATATATATATTTTTTTTTTTTTTTTTTCAAAAATTATTTTTGTTATTTTGTTGCTCAAAAAATAAAAATCGCACAGGTGATCAAATACCACCGAACGAAAGCTCTATTTGTGGGAAAAAAAGGACATCAATTTGATTTGGGTATAACCTTGCACAATTGCGCAAATGTCCCTTAAACTAACGCAGTGCCGTATCGCAAAAATTGGCCTGGTCATTAAGGGGGTAAATCTCTAGTAAAAAAAATAAAAAAATAAATAAAAATAACATAAATCTTTCCCCTAGTTTGTAGACGCGATAACTTTTGCGCAAACCAATCAAAATACGCCTATTGGGATTTTTTTTTTTACCAAAAATATGTAGCAGAATACAAATTGCCCTAAAATGATGAAAAACATTTATTTATTTTTTTTTTTTTTTATTGGGAATGTTATTTATCAGAAAGTAAAAAATATTGTTTCTTGTTTTTTTAAATTATCGGTCTTTTTTTGTCTATAGCACAACAAATAAAAATCGCAGAGGTGATCAAATACCACCAAAAAAAAAGCTCTATTTGTGTGGAAAAAAAAAAGGATGTATTTGGGTACAGCGTCGCATCGCTTATTGGGATTTTTTTTTTACAAAAAATATGTAGCAGAATACAAATTGCCTTAACATAATGAACAAATTTGATTTTTAATTTTTTTTTTTTTTATTGGGGATGTTATTTAGCAGCAAGTAAAAAATATTTTTATTTTTTCTTTTTTTGTTTATAGCGCAAAAAATAAAAATCGCAGAGGTGATCAAATACCACCAAAAGAAAGCTCTTTCTGTGGGGAAAAAAAGGACATACATTTTGGGTACAGCGTCACACGACCACGCAAATATCCGTTAAACTAACGCAGTGCAGTATCGCAAAAATTGCCATGGTCATTAAAGGGGGTAAATCTCCCGGTCCAGAAGTGGTTAAGGAACCCAAACCTACATCTGGATGGACAGACAGACACGTTAGGTCGCCCAGTTCTATGGAGGTTTTGCTGATTTTCAGAACCTGACAGCCACAAATTGGAGAGGCGCGAACATTTTGCGCACATCCTCTTCATGCGTCCTTTCTATCACTAATACAATGGCCTGTCCCCCCATATAAGTGATGTGTATTTATGTTGGTGTGGAATACATCCATCTCCTCCTCTCTCTATCTCCTGGTGGAAATGCTGTGTGTCCCCTCGTACAGCGATCATCCGCTGCCGGTATCTCTCCAGGACAGAGAGTGTCACAAATCTAAACCGGTGACACGCAGCTTTACAAAGCAATGTCTACACAACCACAGGTTGCATGGCGGGACAATAAGCATCTTATCTGACGCCAATTAAACAAATTGCACTCCGCTATCTGTCCTCCTTCAGACCCCGGCATCTTTGTGTTGCCAGGGTAACCCATTTCTGGACCAGTCACAAAGCCAAGGGATGGCAGGGCTGGTACTGGGGCAACAAACTCCATGCGGGAGGAGGGGGGGGGGTAGAACAATACTCCAGATGAGGCGGATAGCCTGTGAATAGAAAAATCGCCTAATTTCTAGCCTAGAACTAATGTTCTGTTTTCTAAAGTACAAAGCAACTGGGTTACTAAGACATCTTGTGAAAAAGCTTATTTTGTGTGCTGGGGATGGAGGTAATTGGCTGCCTTACATGCTGATTGTGTTTGGGAAGATTCAGGTTTGCACAAATAAAGCATTTTCTTCAAAGGGAAAAGAATGGTTACAGAGCAAGGCTAGCACATCTACATAGAGGAATTGTCATTTAGAGAAAAATACATGTCAAATGGAAAGGATGCAGACTTTTTTTTTTTTTATAAATAGCAAAATCTGAGATCAATAACTTTAACCAATTAGAGCGTTCGCCTCTGCGAACTGCAAAAGGAGAATAGCAAATATGGCCTAACCTAAGCAGTGTTGTGTCTGTGACCGCCCTGTGCACCACTGTTTACTAAATGGCTGAACATCTTACAGGAAGAATGGGAAAGCTATTTTTATTTTTATTTTTTATTATTTTTTTATTATTTTATTATTTTTTTTATTTTATTTTATTTATTTATTTATGTATTTATTTTTTTTTTTTTTGGAGGAGACGCGGGTGCATGCAGATCCCTCATTTTTTTCCTTATAAAAGAATGTGAAGTTAAATATGTTTGTGACCAACAGTGGTCATCTTTTCAATTTATTCACCTTTTATGTGACAGTAAAAATATTTAGCACCTTCAAAAAGTATGTTATAATAATTAAAGTGTTACTAAACCCAGGAGCCTGCATTCACTATATCTGATCTCCAACAGTACACAGAACATCGAAATGCAATTATTTTAGTAAATATAAACTGCTAAATACATTTGCTCATCAGCAGTATATAGCAGTCTTGTGACTTCTATCAGTGTCTGGTTAAAGCTTGTAGGAGGAGTTTTCATTCTCCCCTGGCTGTCCGATGAAGCTGCAGGACCCTCGACCCTCTGTCTGGACAGTGCTGATTGGCTCTGTGCTGATCACATGCACCCTCCCAAGAAGAAAAAAAAAATTCTCTAGCAATACACACCAAACTGAGGATGTGCAGCCCATTCCCTACCCTCTGTGCTATCAGTTTCTGGTTAAAGCTTGTAGGTGGAGTTTTCATTCGCCTCTGACTGTCCTATTAACCACTTCTGGACTGGAAGGTTTTACCCCAGGCCATTTTTTGCAATTCGGCACTGCGTTACTGTAACGGAAAATTGTGCGGTCGTGCATTGCTCTACCTAAATAAAATTGATGTCCTTTTTTCCACAAATAGAGCTTTCTTTTGGTGGTATGGGGTCACCTCTGCGGTTTTTATTTTTTGCGCTTGAAACAAAAAAAGAGCGAAATCAATCAATATACACTTATTGCTACTATTCCCATTAAAAAAAAAAAAAATTTAATTTAATTTTTTCATCATTTTAGGCCAATATGTATTCTGCCACATATTTTTAGTAAGAAAAAATTCCCAATAAGTGTATATTGATTGGTTTGCACAAAAGTTTTTGTCTACAAACTAGGGGAAAGATTTATGTAATTTTAATTTTTTTTTTACTAGTAATGGCGGCGATATGCGATTTTTAGCGGGACTGCGACATTGCGGAGGACAGATCAGACACCTGACATTTTTTACACTTTTGGGGGTACCAGAGACATTACTACAGTAATCAGTGCTATACATATGCACTGTTACTGTAATAAGGACACTGGCAGGGAAGGGGATAACATCAGGGGTGATCAAAGGGTTAAATGTGTCCCTAGGGGTGCTTTTTAACTGTGGGGCTGTGGGGGGGCGACAGACCGCCGTTCTCTCTCCACAGGAAGCGATCGCGGGTGCCCGGCGGACATTTCACCACTAGCGGTCCCGCGAAGCGACATACAGGTACGTTGTTCCGTGAAACAGAGCCGACCTGCCTCCATAAACCTACGGTGGCTGGTCGGCAAGTGGTTAAGCTGCAGGACCCCTGACCCTCTGTCTGGAAAGTGCTGATTGGCCCTGTGCTGATGACATGCACCCACTCCAAAAAGACAAAAAAACTCTCTAGCAATACACACCCAATTGAGCATGTGCAGAGTGCCCCCAAGGCTCTGATCTGTCAGAAGGTGAGGAACAGAGAAGACAGGATCAAACAGCCTTTTTACACAATGTGTAGGATTAACGCCTTAGGTTCCACATTGAATATTACAAGCATGCTTTACTGCGTATACAGACGGATTTTACCATTGTGCATTTAGTAACACTTTCAAAAGAAATTTTTTTACACATCTAAGCTAAATGTATGAGTGGGTGAACTGAGGAAGAGGAAAATCCTTGGAACAAAGGTATGTATGAAGCTCATTTTGAACAGTCACACAGGAGGGGGTTGGGGGTGGGAGATTGAGGAAAGTATAGGACTTTTAAAACAGCATATGAGAAAGGAATGCCAATTCACTTCTTCCATAGTGAAATCCTCACCACAGAAGGAAGTGATCCATTGTCCTATACACAGGTCAGGACAATAGTGGACAGATATGCACCATTTGCAAGCCCTGCATCATATACATGGTAAAAATTACATTACAAGACTTATTCTGGCCCTACAACCATCAAATTGTCATCCAATCGACCATTTGATTTGACTGACTATCTAATGCCTCATACACACGCAACGATTATCGGCCGACCGATCTGCCGTCTTTTGTCCAGTGTTGTTGTGTTGGTTGGAATGTGCCTAGACTGCACACCAATTTTCTCGGCCAACAAAAATCTACTTCAGAAGTGATGTCATGTGCTGGTTTACTTTCCATGTGTTTTTTCTTCTCTGAGCATGCCCTGTCTTGCTCATCAGATTTTTGTCTTTCCCGAAATCTGTACTGACTGACGGAAAATCGGCCGTTGTGGTGACGGCCAACAAAAATTTTATAGCCTGCACACCAGATTTTATTCAGCCGAAAATTCGCAGTCGGTTGTCGGAAGAATCATACTAACAAGCCGAAAATCGGCCGATCGGACGTTGGCCGAAAATTCCCGGCCAATAATCGATGCGTGTGTACGAGGCATTACTGGATGTCAAAAGTGATCATTCAATACGACATCAACAGTACATTTGCCTGCATGGACTTGATTGATTCTTGCTGAAAAAAAGTCAATTGGAAACTGTTCACTGAAAAATGATCATTTTATGCTTCGATCAATCTGTTTTGTTTGACTTGAAATGACACAAAACTATTTCTTTCGGGTTTGGAACAATATTGGAACATCATTTTCCTCCTGAATCTAATGCTGTGAAATCCATCCAAAGGTCTATATTCTGTAAAAATATGAAAATAAAAACACAAAAGAAGGGTGCACCGACCTAGCGCATTATCCTCAATATAGGCTTTAACCGGTTGCCGACCGCCGCATGACTATATACGTCGGCAGTCAGCCCCGGCCAGGCAAAGTGACATATATATATACGTCACTAGCCTGTCACTTGCTTGGGAGCCAATAGCGGGCGAGCGCGCGCCCGCGGAGGCGCGCTCCCGCCCCAGCTCGTTCCCTAGCAAGTCCGTGCGTGTGACCGGCGGACCCGATGTCCGCCGGCCACTCGCCGATCGTCGGTGCAGAGGGAGAAAGGCAGGCGGCTGATGTAAACAAGCCGTCTGTCATTCTCCCCTGTGTAGGAATGGTGATCATACGGTTCTACTATGTAGGACCGTTGATCACTGTTCCTACACTAGAAGCCACAGCCAATCACAGTAAAAAGCACGCCCCCTAGGGACACACTTAACCCCTCCTTCCCCAATAAAGTTAACCCCTTCACTACCAGTGTCATTTTGCAGTAACAGTGCATATGTATAGCACTGATTACTGCAGTAATGTCACTGGTAACCCCAAAAGTGTCAAAAATGTCAGTCAAGGGTCCGATCTGTCCGCCGCAATGTCGCAGTACCGCAGAAAAAAAACGCAGATCGCCGCCATTACGCGTTAAAAAAAAACACCAAAAATGACAGAAATCTTTCCCTTAGTAAACGCAATAACTTTTGCGCAAACCAATCAAAATACGCTTTTTTCGATTTTTTTTACCAAACATATGTAGCAGAAAACAAATTGGCCAAAAATGTTAAAATAATTTTGATTTTTACATTTTTTTTTTGGGAATTTCATATAAAAAATGTGAAAAATATTGTTGTTTTTGCAAAATTTACGCTCTTTTTTTGTTTATAGCGCAAAAAGTAAAAATCGCACAGGTGATAAAATACCACCAAAAGAAATCTCTGTTTGTGGGAAAAAAAGCACGTCAAATTCGTTTAGCTACAGCGTGGCACGACCGTGCAATTGTCCGTTAAAGTCACGCAGTAAAAAAATCGCAAAAAAAACCCTGGTCAGGAAGGGGGTAAAATCTTCCAGGGCTTAAGTGGTTAATATTAAAACATAAAAATGGCTACTCACAAACGCAGGTGAAAATCAATCACATCAGACTCATATACTTGAGTATCAGAAGTAGTCCATACAGGTGTCCATAGTCTTATTAGGATGACGGCTATAAGGCCCCTTTCACACACGCTGTCCGTTTGTCCGTTTTCCATCCATCCGTTGATGGATGAAAAACGGACATCAATGCATCTCTATGGAAAAACGGATGACAACGGATGAAAGACGGATAACAACTGACGAAAAACGGATAACAACTGACGGAAAACGGATGACAACTGACGTTGTGTGAAAGGGGCCTAAGGGTATGGTGAGGCTTGATACATTCATAAGAGTGTATTGTCTTTTGTTTTCTAACTCCAATTGACATGGTTTATCAGTATAGTATGTTTGGCAGAACCAGTGTATCTTGTCCATAGCAGCCTATTATATTATCCCTTTTGTTCTCCAAATGTAACCTACAAGCCACAGGTTGTCAAGGCCAGTGCCGGTCTCCTTTCACACACCTTCATACTGAAGGCCCTTCAAGATTGTGCATAGTACCTGAAAGGAGACCGTCTTGCTTTACCTTCAGCAAGTAGACCCTGAGCTTCATTGTGTCTAGAAAGGTTAGAGAAAAAAAAGGAGAATAGCCTCTATCCATAAATTCATTTGTTGCCCATAACCACCCAGAAGCACCTAAAAAATGTGCGTTAATTAGAATAAAATAGCTGATGGCGCAAAATGGATGGTATCACTGTATGATTGGGGAATAGAAAGGTTCATTTTGACAACTGATTTCTTTCCTTAGGCATTTTATAAAAGATATGGAATGGTTTCCGCTTTGAATTTCCCAGGGCTCTTTACAAAAGGACACCAAGGAGATGATTTAGAGTTCACACTATGGCGACACGACTTCGGGGCGACTTGAACAAGTCAACGTGCACCGCGACTTCGGCGCGACTTGCACGGACTTCCCATAATGGAAGTCAATGCAAGTCGCTCCGACTTCGGACAAAAGCAGTGCAGTCGCTCCTATTAGAACGGTTCCCATAGCACAGAATGGAGCACGACTTGTCAGGCGACCAAGTTGCCTGACAAGTCGGAGTAGTGTGAACCGGCACTTACTAATACTGGACAGTGCAAAATCTGGTGCAGCTCTTCAAAGGAACCAATCAGGATTTTTTTGTCAAAGCTAATTTGAAAAAGCTGAAGTTAGAAGGCTACCATGCACAGCTGCACCACATTTTGCACTCACTAGTTTTAGTAAATGAACCCCCAGGAATCTTCTTGCTATATTCAAAAATTTCCTTCTTGACACTTCTTCAGTAAGACAGAAGTATGAAGGTCCCACATCTTTTGACTCTTATTTTGGCTGGCAGGACCCAGTCCAATGCGTTTTCAGGCGTGTCAGGGGTCCTGCAGGTCACTACAATGATTGAGCAGTTATTGGAGCTGCGCTCCTGGGCAGCTTAGGACCCGTGTACACAAACTTTTGTTTGTGTCAAAAGTGATTTTCTGCCTATACAAGTTAATGGGAATGCAAAAGCAGTTTGATGCATCTTATGCCTCGTTTCCACTGAGTGGTACGGTACGGTTCGGTTCAGTACGGTATGGTTCGGAATGGTACATCTTGCGTTTCCACTGCCAATAGTACCCTTACATGATGGGCGTGGTGTAGCAGGAAAGCTGTGATAGACGATTCTCTGTCAACCAATCAAAGTTCTGCAGAGTGTAGCTCCACCCTGTTGGTACGGTACTAATGTGCTTGGTACCCCAACGAAAGGGTCCCAAAAAAGTGGTTCGGTACGGTTCGGAATTAGGGTGCCATTCATAATGGAAACAGCATAAATAGCGTACCGTACCGAACCGAACCGAACCGAACCAGAAAGCTCAGTGGAAACGGGGCATTAGAGGTTCAAAAGAGGTCATCTGCTGATCAAATTCTCCCACAAATGAATGGTCTAGCAGCACAGAGGAGTAAATTAATACAGTAAATCTTCTTTTATGTGCTCCAAATCCTAAAGCCAACTGTAGATGAATTCGAAAACCAAATGTTTTGACGATGAAAGAATTGAAATAGCTCTTACGATTGTGCCATCATTGGTTTCATTTTTCTAAAATAAAATCCAGCATGTTGGATCAGGCACTTTCAATTGCCCCGTGAAAATCGCGTGTCGCAGCTGGCAAACGAATGATGTGAAAAGGGAACAATTCAACGATCAACAAGAATTTTACTTTTTTGACTCACCTATGGCTGGCTTAAGCCTGCAGTTGACCCCTGTAGTGCAGGCACAGCCCCACTGCAAGGAAGAGTTTTCGAGGTTCCTCGGCTTCAAATATAAGCTGAATGCTCAGCTCCCAACTCTTCCTCATTTTAAGAGAACCAAATCCCCTTTGTCCCATTTTCTCCCCAGTTATCCCTCTGTTAAGTCTGGTGCATAGACCTACAGTATATAAAAATGCATTATGGGTTCTACTACACAAACCTTTCATCCAACTTCAAAGTGGTTGTATTTGCTAAGGCTATTAAAGGAGAAAGTGGTGATAAAAAGATTGAAGGTTGTTGTTTGTGTTATTTTCCATGGTCTGCATGACTGACTGCCCAGCACCGACACAAAGGATCGTTCTGATCCTTCCTGCTAGTGCTGCAGAAAGAAGAGGGAGAAGAGCAGAAATTTCAAATCCCTGGGTTTGCTGCACCAGATGCCTTCATCACCCACAGAGGTAAGTACAGCGGGGATTGGGGGGTGGGGAAGGTGTATGCAAATTCACCTTTTCACTTTTTCTGAACTAATCCTTTTAGCGTACATCTATGCAAAGGGCGCTGTTTGTCTGCATGGGATGCACAGGTGTCCTGTGCATTCAAGTGCAGGCAGTCCCAGGCATTTGCACACAGCTGCTGCACGCAATTTGACATCTGTGCAGGTGCCGATGCATGTCCCCTAACTCACAATGTCTGCGATCGGGGACACACATCCGCACAGATGTCTGATTGGGAGCTGCACCTGTGTGCAGTTACTGCATTCCAAAAGACATGAATGGGTCTGCCTGCAGACAGAACACCTGTGCACCCCATGTGGGCAAACCCACAACTGCATATGCAGTAAAGCATGCTTGTTATACTCACTGTGGAACCTAAGGGGTTAATCCTATGCATTGTGTACAAATACTGTTTGATTCTGTCTTCTCTTATCCTTACCTTCTTCCACTGTTCCCAAACCATTTAAGGATAGTACAGAGGCTGGGGGGCAAGCGGCACATGCTCAATTTGGTGTGTATTGCTAGAGAGTTTTCTTTTTCTTGGGAGAGTGCATGTGATCAGCAGGGCCAATCAGCACTGTCCAGACAGAGGGTCGGGTGAGAATGAAAACTCCTCCTACAAGCTTTAAAGGATATGTCCAGGCAAAACCTAACTAACACTAAACCTGCTCTGTGCCACATTATAAACCTAATCTATCGAACCCTGTAAAGCAAAAATCACTGTATTTATCTATTCTGCAGCCGATCCGGTCCGGTCCCACGCTGAGCTGTCAGGAGGTGGGTGAAGAAGAGGCAGCCGATGATGGAAGCCCTATAGTAAGTATATGGGTGATGTCACTTCCCATTCATTTCACAGCCATTGTCGGTCCTCTCCTGCTCACAGGTTCCGTAGCTGAAGACCGGACAGGATTGGGTGCAGAAAAGGTAAGTACAGCGATTTTTGCTTTAGAGGGTTAGGTAGATAAGGTTTAGAATGGGGCACAGAGCAGGCTTAGCGTTAGTTAGGTTTTGCCTGGACTTATCCTTTAACCCAGGGGTCTTCAAAATATGGCCCTCCAGTTGTTTAGGAACTACAATTCCCATCATTCCTAGTCATGGCTGTAAATGTCAGCAGGTTGCCTTGCTCATGCCTCATGGGATGTGTAGTTCCGCAACAGCTGGAGGGCCGTAGTTTGAGGATCCCTGCTTTAACCAGACACTGATAGAAGTCACAAGACTGATTTATACTGCTGATGATAAAAGGTATTTAGAAGTTTGTATTTACTAAAACTATTGCATTTCCATGTTGTGTGTACTGTGGGAGAGCAGATACAGTGAATGCAGGCTCCTGGGTCCTGTAAATGAGTCCTGAAACGTCAGGTGAAATTTCCTCATCTCCCAGGTCATAGTGATAGGAAGCTCCACTCCTCCTAGCTACAGCCTCCTTTTATTGTGATGTAATGAGAGATGCAAAGCATTGTTCCACCACAACACCACAGGCAACAAAAGGACAGATCATACGTCTGACCCACCGTGGCTCATGCATACAAAACTCTAAGAACAGAAACTTAAAGGTATAGCCCACGGCAAGCTGTGAAGGTGTTCTTTCAATCTCTACCTTGCACTAATGACAGTTGAGATTTTTTGGCGTTAGCTGTTATCCACGGGTAAGCAGTGCTTCTTATAATTCACGTTGCTAGCTGTACATTCCTGCCAAGAATTACATATCAGGGCCACAACACTGCTTGTATGAAGCCTATCCCCGGACAAAGCTGACTGTCATTACCCATGATCCCTTGCTCCATGCTGCTGGCACAGGCTGTGTTGGTGCTAGGATTGGAGACTGACAGTGAAATATTTCTTTCCTACAACTCCTGGGCATATGGCATCAAGCAGGGTGTGAAAGATAAATTTTATTCGGAAAGGTGCCGATAAAAAGCGTCCAAGATTGTATTTTTATTTTTTTATCCGCCCGCCTGTGTGGAAAGCTCTCAGCTGCCGCAGTTTGGAAAGGAGGGCTGTTAACTGGTTTTCTGCCGGATGCAGATGGTTGCCACGTTCCCTGCCTGCCGGGAGCAAAGAAATTTGCTGTTTTTATTAGGGTGAGGTGTGAGTGACAGCAGCTTATTAACCCCCTGGCAATTTTTATATTCAGACAGCAGGGATGACAATCATTAGCTATATCACACCGTAGATAGATGGATGGCTGTAAATCTGCTGTCGAAGAATTCTTCTATTCATAAACTCCAAGCTTAGTAGGATGAAAATATATGATGCCAGAGCGATGTGCTGTATAGCCACAACTACCAGCATGCCCAGGCTCTCGCCTTTAATGTTCTATAATGATCTGTCTATGTAAACAAGGCAGATTGCAGTTTTGTCAATAGGGAAGGCATTGATCCTGTGTTCCTGCAAAGCAGAAAGGCTGGGTTCACACTGGGGTGGCTTCAAATTTGCCCGACTCTGAATCCGCCCCATGGAGTGTGACTTCAGCGTGGCTAGCAAATGACTTCTCGAATAGAAGTCAATGCAAGTTGCCCCCAAGGTAGTGCAGGAACCTTTTTCTAAGTTGGGGCGACTTGAGTTGCTCCGATTAGAACGGTTCCATTGCACTGAATGGAGCGCTACTTGTCAGGCAGAATGGACAATTTTAAAGTATATCTTAACCTGTTGTCGTCTACGTAACACATTTGTGCGGCAGCAAAATGGTGGGCTTTAACACCCACACATCAACCATATGTGTCACTGGGTGGCCGATGTTGCTGTGCTGAGAACGTGCACAATGTGCGCTCCCAGTACAGAGACCGAGCTGTCAAAGACAGATAAAAGTTTCCACTAACAATCAATAGCCGGTGGGACCAACTTTTCATCAAGTGAACACTGTGACAGCCAATCAAAGTGGTCACATGATCACCAATCCTTCCAGTCCCTTCGGCGTTCAGAACTTTTCCAAGGTATGTCGGGGTGAGTGGGAAGGGGTTAAGAAATTCTTATTTTTTCGTTTTGGATATAGCCAGGATTGGTTAGAACCTCTGTCCGGTTTTTATGTCTGTCTATGATTCACGCTCTTGTTCTTGTGACAAGAGGAGATAAAGTATTCATCACTTTGGAGAGACCTCCTCCGACTTCCTGTTATGTCTCAAAACTGGAAGTAAAGGAAAATGCCCCCAAGTGGGCTTTGAACCATTTCCTACTCTATCCAAAAACAACAAAAGAAAAGTTGGCTTTGGATGTACATTAACATTTTGTAATGCCAAGAGTGAATACCGTATATACTCGAGTATAAGCCGAGTTTTTCAGCATGTTTTTTCATGCTGAAAATGCACCCCTCGGCTTATACTTGAGTCAATGGCTAGAGTGTCTTTTTAAAAATGGCGCCGCTCGGCGCCGACGTGTCACTGCGCATGTGCCGCATGCCCGGGAATAGCTGAACATGTTCGGCCTTTCCCGAGCATCGGCGGCGCATTTGCGGTGACGTATTAGCGGCGCCGGGTGGCGCGATTTTTAAATCGAAGACGGCGCCTCACCGACAGGTAAGTGAGACCTCCGCAGCCCCTGTATTTCCTCATGCAGTGCTGCGGGCATGGCACAGGACATTCCCCTGTACCATGCCCGCAGCACTGCATCTCCTGTGCCATGCCTGTACCTACTGTGCCATGCCTGTACCTACTGTGCCATGCCTGTACCATGATCTGTGCCATGCCTGTACCATGATCTGTGCCATGCCTGTACCATGACCTGTGCCATGCCTGTACCATGACCTGTGCCATACCTGTACCATGACCTGTGACATGCCTGTACCATGACCTGTGCAATGCCTATACTATGACCTGCGCCATCTCCTGTACCATGCCCGCAGCCCCTGTTTTGTGTCTCGTGTTGGTCCAGTAGCTGCTGCATTTCCCACCCTAGGCTTATACTCGAGTCAATGAGTTTTCCCACTTTTTTTGGTAAAAGTAGGGGTCTCGGCTTATATTTGGGTCGGCTTATACTCGAGTATATACGGTAAATAGGTCCACTGTCCTTCCACCACCAAATGCTTTATAACTGTATTCTACCCTGAAGGACTATTATGTAGAACAGAGGTCTCCAAACCATGGTCCGTCGGGCCATGTCCAACCCGATACAAGATTTTATCCCACCCGCAACTAGGGTCAGTGGTGTATCCTCAGACCCTAAGGATTCAGATCAGTTGGTCTTAGCATCTCATGGGGACCCTGATGTATGGGGGAGCTCTAAAGTAAGGTGGGTACTAAAATAATGGGATGCTTTTAATGTTATGGGAAGACTTCTTTTCAGTCTCTGAATGATTGTAAAATATAAGCTGTAGCCCTCGTACTGAAAACGTTGAAGACCACTGCTAAAGAATAACACGTCACCTACAGTAGATCTACGACCCTAGTATTGGTGTGAGAGCCTCATATCTCCAGCTTAGCCTCTAATATCCATATCTGTCTAAATCATTACCACCTTTTTTATATAATTCAACAGTTCCCTAATACCTCCTTTTGTTATGGCCCCATGCCTTTACAATCCAAAATATCCATTTACGACATAAACAAACAATAACCGGGTTTGCACTAAATCTCATTGAAAATCCTTTATAATTTAACAACAGGTAATATGCTGAAAATGTGGCTGTTTATTAACGCAAACAAGTCATAAAATCCGGCAACGGCCGCCTAGAACGCCAGAGGACAGGATTAGAACGTAAAACAGACTTCTACAAGAAGTCAACAATCAAACCACAGACAGCATAATCTGCACTTATTTGGAAATGGGATTAGGTCAGCCTTCAAATAAGTCTAAATTCTGTATATGAAACAACAATAAAGGAATTATGTGTGATAAAACTCTATTTAAAGGGGAAACTTCAGGCGGAAAGCTAAACACACAGCCGGGACAATTTTTTCCTATCTGTTTTACTGGGAAGAGATACAGCGTTTATTTCATACCGTTCTCATCCACCCACCTTGATATTACTGCATTAGGGAAGGAGAATGGATCCTATGGACACTGTGCCCCAGCTTTTTTCTATCAGTGAACTCTACCACACTGCTGACACTCGCCCTGGGCTGTCTGCCTTCCATACACCCACCTAAGTACATTGCCTTCCTACCCATCATCCTACAGAGCTGCAACTAGCACTGCAAGCCTTTTTTAATCCTCGACATGTACTTTGCTAAAGCACTACATTTTATATACAACTGACAATTTTTTTTAAATAAAACATGTTTTTTGCCTTTTATTTTAGTGCCTTATTACATTTTAATGTTGCTTGTCTCCTACAGCCTCTGCCAGATCCTGTCTACATCCATACCAGCGATGGCTGCATAATATTTCTTAGGATGGGTTCCATGATGCTGACAACAGTGGGCTATGCCTGTGTAATGTGTGTTGAAATGACCACTTCCATTAGATGCCTTGGAACCCTTGAATTCAACTTTTTGGCTTCAGGGAACGCCTGCTAATATTAACTATCCTATATGTTTCCATTCTGTCTTATTAGGGTTACTTTTGACCTATATTTATCTCTAATGCATGCTTTACCCCTTGAAGCTCCTCTATGCATGGTTTATTTATTACTATTCATCTATTATTCCCTTCTGGTGGCTACCTCTATGTAGTATATAGCCCTTACCTACTTAGCTTTGGCACAAACTCCGGGTGCATTGCATGGGCTTTAACCAGCCCGATTTTATTGACCCCATACGCATGTATATATATTTATATCTTGATTGAATGCAGACGACAGCCGAGCACTTGCCAATCCTTGGTCGCTACAGTTCCAAGGTTCTCTACTTTTTACTAACTACATGAGCTTCCTGAATTCCACGACACCCTCCCCGTTAGTTACAAATGATGCTGATGCACATGTCATGTTCTACAACATTGCACAGGTATGTGTAAATTATACTCATGATTGTTGTACTAAGGGACACCCTCACATACTATTTATACTGTTAAAAATCAGGTGCTATAGTGTGGACCCCCACATACAGCCATCGCTAGGCCGCCTTGGTCTTTTGTTCGCTGCTCCCCTTGGCTCTTGGTATGATAGCTTGTTAAATGGCAGTCTTTTATTGGTACAAAGAAATGTGTATATTCAAAAGATAACCCACTTTGTAGCTGTTACTTCTATGAAGTTGCAATTTTTGCAACGAACTAATGATATGCTATATTGATTCTTAACCCTCCTCTTGTGTTAGGGTCAAAACTGACCCGTTTTCAGGTTTTGAATGTCTATAAGTATCACATAAATTTGTTTATTGCATCAAGATTTTTTTACTTTGTCAGGAACCTCTATTTAAACAATGTAATAGAAAAATAATCCTTTTCACTAAATTATAAAATACTGTGGTGAAAATTAAGACGTTCATGGTGTTAGGGTCAATTCTGACCCAGTTATAATATAGGATTTTAGGACACTAATAAGTTCCAAAACTGAAATCATAAACACTCTCTCTGCTTAGTAACAGTGACAGCCAATCCCCTCTCAACCCTGTGAGCTGTAGTTAGGGAGGGGCCTATCTCTTTTCCTGCTTGTCTGCTTCTCTAAATAAAGTGAAGAAACATAGGACAAATTCATTTCAGAGTTGCTGACTTTATTTTACCATTTTTTAAATTTGACAATGAGAGGTATGCTATCAAAAGAAAGGTGTAAGGGGTCACACCAAAAATATTAAAACCAATCTTTTCAAGGATAAAGAAGCCTAACAAGGTAACCAAGAGGTAAGAAACAAATTTGATGATAAATAATTATTCAGAGGGTATTTTATGGCTGATTTAAAACACGGGTCAAAACTGACCCTAACATCATGGATAGTAACGGAATTCTAACATAAGAGGAGGGTTAAACATGTATGTTTATTACACAGAGTATCCTATTAAATGGCTCCAGATGAAGCTTTGAAAAAGGTGAAACTTGTTGAGCAATGTTGAATTGGTATATATGAATTTCTGAATACAGCATCAGTTAGCCTGTTTAGACGGTAGTCCATATCCTCTGGCATCCGTCGACAGGATTCTTCTGATGTGAAGTATTTGCCTACACAAAAGCTTGTAATACTCTCTGTATATTTTGTATGGAATTGATGTTTAAACCAACTGTTACACAAGTTTGTATATACTATTTGGGCCTTCCATTAGGTCACTTTTTACATTAAGTGTTCTCTTTTTGATTTTATTATGGATTTATAAATAAAAATTAAAATTTTAACTTTGTTGTGCCAAAAATTCCTTGTCTCCCAATCCTTCCTTTTCTAACATTATTTTAAGGATTTGGCATCACCAGTAAGGATGATCGAACGGTTCGGGTCGACCATCGGTTCGACCCGAACATTGGATGTTCGATATTCAGCCGAATACCGAACTTTTTGCGGCAAAAGTTCGGTATTCGGCCACCAGAACCGCCCAAAATGCACTGGGGCTTTAAAAGCCCATGATTGGCCCAGAAACGTCTGCAAAAGCCAATGAGGGGGCAGGAGTCTCCTAGGAACGTGATTGGAGTGACTACGGGGACCAGAGGCCAATCAGGAGTGAATACGCCCCACACTATATAAGATGGCCCCGCCTAACCCCTAGCACAGTTATCCAGATCCTGTTGAAGAGAGTTGAAGCAGTTCTGTCTGGCTCCTGCTTGCTACACTACATTTCCTATATATCGAGTGGTTCTAAAGCTCCATATAGCAGAATTGTATTTAGCTTACAGCCAGTGTAGATAGATACAGCGATTGTGCTGGTTCTTAGAGTTACAAAAAAAAAAACAAAAAAAAAAAACTTAAGGGACAGTGTCAGTCTTCTGCTGTATGGAGCTTTCTATTTAGTGGAAAGGGATATCTAGTGTAGTTAGGGAACTTTGTACTACATTAGTTAGATTTGAAAATTGAGTTTCTGTAGGGAAAGTGTGAGGGTTCTGTTTAGTGAGCACGTGGCACAGTGCTGCACTATCACAGCAGGTATACGTGCTTGCTAGGCAGCAAAATACAGTGACAACTTAACGCCTGTTGTTCAAAGCGTTAGGTGCACTGTACAAAAGCCTTTGCAACTGTGCGTGACACGCAACTGCTGTGCTGTATCCAGCGACAACTGTGGGTCGCATAGCAGTGTGCGTTTTTCACTGCACACAGTTGCCAACGCATCAGTGACAACCTAACGCCTGTTGTTCAAAGCGTTAGGTCCACTGTGCAAAAGCCTTTGCAACTGTGCGTGACACATCTGCTGTGCTGTATCCAGCGACAACTGTGGGTCGCATAGCAGTGTGCGTTTTTCACCGCACACAGTTGCCAACGCATCAGTGACAACCTAACGCCTGTTGTTCAAAGCGTTAGGTCCACTGTGCAAAAGGCTTTGCTACTGTGCGTGACACGCAACTGCTGTGCTGTATCCAGCGACAACTGTGGGTCGCATAGCAGTGTGCGTTTTTCACTGCACACAGTTGCCAACGCATCAGTGACAACCTAACGCCTGTTGTTCAAAGCGTTAGGTCCACTGTGCAAAAGCCTTTGCAACTGTGCGTGACACATCTGCTGTGCTGTATCCAGCGACAACTGTGGGTCGCATAGCAGTGTGCGTTTTTCACCACACACAGTTGCCAACGCATCAGTGACAACCTAACGCCTGTTGTTCAAAGCGTTAGGTCCACTGTGCAAAAGGCTTTGCTACTGTGCGTGACACATCTGCTGTGCTGTATCCAGCGACAACTGTGGGTCGCATAGCAGTGTGCGTTTTTCACCGCACACAGTTGCCAACGCATCAGTGAGAAATATGCCTGGTAGACCAAGAAAAGGCATACGTGGCCCTGCTGCGGAAAGGGGCACAGCTTCTAGGGTGTCTAGAGGCCGGGGTGGACGTGGTGGTCAGTCCTCAGCCAGGCCACCATTTGGATTGTTCTCCGGCAGTGGCCAAGCTATACGTCCACAGTATGTACAGGAGGTGGTGGACTATATGACCAAACCCTCATCATCGGCATCATCTGCAACTACAGTGACCCAGGCAGAGAAAAGTGGTCAGTCTTCTGCAGTTGTCAGAACAAATACAGATGAGTCCATGTCCACCTCATGTCCTCCCTTAGACCCAACTTCAGACATGGCAGAGGAGTCAGCTGAGCTGTTTGACCACAGTGTCGGCCATCTACTCCAGCCTGATGCTCAGTCCTTTATGGAGTCAGATGTTGGGTCTGAGTTTGAGGAGGAGGCAGAGCAAACAAGAGGGGAGAGCAGACGGGCCGCTCCATCTAAGGCCGCACCTGTTGTCTCCCGGGCCAGGCCTGATGCTCAGTCTTTGATGGAGTCAGATGTTGGGTCTGAGGTTGAGGAGGAGGCAGAGCAAGCAAGAGGGGAGAGCAGACGGCCCGCTCCATCTAAGGCCGCACCTGTTGTCTCCCAGGCCAGGCCTGATGCTCAGTCTTTGATGGAATCAGATGTTGGGTCTGAGGTTGAGGAGGAGGCAGAGCAAACAAGAGGGGAGAGCAGACGGCCTACTCCATCTAAGGCCGCACCTGTTGTCTCCCGGGCCACTATACACACCTCATCTTGCTGGGCCTTTTTTGAGACATCCCATGCAGATAAAACAGTTGCGATCTGCAAGATTTGTAAGAAGGGTATAAAACGTGGCAAAAATGTCAACCACCTGGGTACAAGCTGCCTAAACAGGCATTTGACAACCCACCACTCGGCCCGTTGGCAGGAGCATTTAAAGAACCCACAAAAGGGCCAAAGATCGGTCAGTCGGCCTCCTAGTTCTCCTCGCGCTCCTCCTCATGCTCCATCTGCTCCACCTGCACATCAGTCTGTTCCTGGCCCTGCTATAGTCACTCGTCACCTGTTGGCAGCCTCCACTGGCAGGGATGATGATATAGCAGGCAGTGTCGCATCTACCTCCAGCACACCACCAGCTGTAACAGCTCGACGCCAAATTTCGATTCCACACATGCTGGAACGAAAAAAAATGTATACTCCCCGCCACCCACATGCCCAGCGTCTAAACAGTAGTTTGGCTAAACTACTGGCTCTGCAACTATTACCATTTAACCTGGTAGAGTCTGCTCCCTTCCGTGACTTCGCAAAATGTGCAGTTCCACAGTGGCAGGTGCCAAGTCGGCATTACTTTTCCCGTAAGGCCCTGCCATCCCTATACCAACATGTGGAAGGCAATGTAGTGTCGTCCCTGGCCAAGTCAGTCAGCCGTAAGATACACTTGACGGCTGACACTTGGTCAAGCAAACATGGGCAGGGACGGTACATTTCTGTCACTGCTCACTGGGTGACACTGCTTGCCAGCGGAAGGGATTGTAGCCAGGGCTCGGTGCTGCAGCCAGTGTTGCCCCCACGTCTGCAAACAGCTGGTGGTGTCGCTGATCCGGGTAGATCGATCACTTCTACCCCCTCCTGCTCCTCCTCCTCTACCTCCTCCATGCCCTCCTCTGCAGAAAGGTCCTTTGAATATGATGAGGTACCACGTAAACGTTCAAAGGGCTATTCTATGTCTCAGGCCAAAAGGTGTCACGCAGTGCTGTAGCTTGTGTGTCTAGGGGACAGGCAGCACACTGCCCCTCAGATTCTTGGGGCTCTGCAGGCACAGGCCCAGAGGTGGTTGACACCACGCCAGCTGCAGCCAGGGATGGTGGTTACTGATAATGGGTCAAACCTCCTGGCCGCCCTTCGTCAGGGAAAGTTAACCCATGTGTCATGCCTGGCGCATGTCATGAATCTCGTGGTACAGCGGTTTTTGAACTCGTACCCGGGAATGCAGGATGTGCTAAGGATGGCAAGAAGGGTGTGCAGTCACTTCAGGCGGTCGTACAGTGCCACTGCACGTTTGGCCGAAGTGCAGCGCGAGTTTCACCTGCCGGTACACCGCCTCATCTGTGACATGCCCACCCGCTGGAACTCCACCTTGGCTATGCTGCAGCGCCTGTACACGCAGCAGAGGGCCCTCAATGAATACCTATGCGAGTACGGCACCAGCACTGGCTCTGCGCGCCTGGGCTTCTTTTCACCACGGCAGTGGCTTTTGATTAAGGATGCATGCGCTGTCCTCTCTCCATTTGAGGAGGCCACAAGGATGGTCAGCCGGGACAGCGCATGCATCAGTGACACCCTACCGGTACTGTTTTTGTTGGAGCACACTCTGCGTGGCCCCCTTTATCCTGAGAATCCTGACCCCATTATGCCTAGCTCCCAGAGGCCCGAGCAGGATCCAGGGGTGGAAGAGGAGGAGGAGGAGGACGATTCTGCGGGAACTTTTGCAGGGTTTGAGGAGGAGGAGGAGGAAGACATGCGGCAATCTGCAAGGCCTAGTTTGACTCCCTCGGGACACTTTGGAGTAGTGCGTGGCTGGGAGGAGGAGGAGCCCGTTGAAGATAATGTCGTTATGAGTGACCCCGAGGAGTCAGCTTCTCAGGCCTTCGCTAATTTGCGACGCATGGGAAACATCATGCTTCAGAGCCTGCAAAAGGACCCCAGAATCAAGGCCATTAAAGAGACTAACCACTATTGGTTGGCCACCCTACTTGACCCCCGGTACAAGTGTAAAGTCTCTGAGCTTTTCCCATCCACCCAGAGAGTCCACAGGATCAAATCCCTTGAGGACAGTCTCAAGAGGAATCTGGTGAACACGTTCCCCGACTCCCGTAGGGTGCAGGGGCGGGGACAACCTACCATGGATTCTACTGGTGGTCACGAGAGGAGCGTTGGAGAAGGCGTGCGGTTGACGGATGCCTTTCGGTCTTTTTTTAGTCCTCACCGCCCAGGCCTCTCAGCTGCCACATCGCATCGACAGCGTCTGCATCACATGGTGGACGATTACGTGAGGGCACAAAGTGACACAGAGGGCTTTTCATGTGACGAATCCGATCCACTGGCATACTGGGTCTTAAGATTAGACCACTGGCCAGAACTGGCCCAGTATGCCATGGAGTTGTTGGCCTGCCCTGCTTCCAGTGTCCTATCGGAACGGGCATTCAGCGCAGCAGGAGGATTCGTCACAGACCATCGAACGAGACTCTCCACCGACTCAGTCGACCGTTTGACATTCATTAAGATGAATCAGTCGTGGATATCAAGCTTTGATGCACCTGATGCAGACCTTGTAGACTAGGCTATCGTTGTGATGTGGCAGTTGAGCCTCAGTTTAAGCCTGGACCATAGTGCCACCCTCAAACCCTTCTCTCATTCTCTTTACGTTCACAGAACCTCATTTTGGTTATAACAAAAACTACAATGTTTGCGCACCTGTTCCACAGGTGCACACCTTTACAATTTTTGGGCCTCCTTCAACACCAGCTCTTTGGGGTTAAGGTGGGGAGGCTATGCTAAAACAAAAACTACAATGTTTGCGCACCTGTTCCACAGGGGCACGCCTTTACAATTTTTGGGCCTCCTTCAACACCAGCTCTTTGGGGTTAAGGTGGGGAGGCTATGCTAAAACAAAAACTACAATGTTTGCGCACCTGTTCCACAGGGGCACGCCTTTACAATTTTTGGGCCTCCTTCAACACCAGCTCTTTGGGGTTAAGGTGGGGAGGCTATGCTAAAACAAAAACTACAATGTTTTCGCACCTGTTCCACAGGTGCACGCCTTTACAATTTTTGGGCCTCCTTCAACACCAGCTCTTTGGGGTTAAGGTGGGGAGGCTATGCTAAAACAAAAACTACAATGTTTGCGCACCTGTTCCACAGGTGCACACCTTTACAATTTTTGGGCCTCCTTCAACACCAGCTCTTTGGGGTTAAGGTGGGGAGGCTATGCTAAAACAAAAACTACAATGTTTGCGCACCTGTTCCACAGGTGCACACCTTTACAATTTTTGGGCCTCCTTCAACACCAGCTCTTTGGGGTTAAGGTGGGGAGGCTATGCTAAAACAAAAACTACAATGTTTGCGCACCTGTTCCACAGGGGCACGCCTTTACAATTTTTGGGCCTCCTTCAACACCAGCTCTTTGGGGTTAAGGTGGGGAGGCTATGCTAAAACAAAAACTACAATGTTTGCGCACCTGTTCCACAGGTGCACGCCTTTACAATTTTTGGGCCTCCTTCAACACCAGCTCTTTGGGGTTAAGGTGGGGAGGCTATGCTAAAACAAAAACTACAATGTTTGCGCACCTGTTCCACAGGTGCACGCCTTTACAATTTTTGGGCCTCCTTCAACACCAGCTCTTTGGGGTTAAGGTGGGGAGGCTATGCTAAAACAAAAACTACAATGTTTGCGCACCTGTTCCACAGGTGCACACCTTTACAATTTTTGGGCCTCCTTCAACACCAGCTCTTTGGGGTTAAGGTGGGGAGGCTATGCTAAAACAAAAACTACAATGTTTGCGCACCTGTTCCACAGGGGCACGCCTTTACAATTTTTGGGCCTCCTTCAACACCAGCTCTTTGGGGTTAAGGTGGGGAGGCTATGCTAAAACAAAAACTACAATGTTTGCGCACCTGTTCCACAGGTGCACGCCTTTACAATTTTTGGGCCTCCTTCAACACCAGCTCTTTGGGGTTAAGGTGGGGAGGCTATGCTAAAACAAAAACTACAATGTTTGCGCACCTGTTCCACAGGTGCACGCCTTTACAATTTTTGGGCCTCCTTCAACACCAGCTCTTTGGGGTTAAGGTGGGGAGGCTATGCTAAAACAAAAACTACAATGTTTGCGCACCTGTTCCACAGGTGCACACCTTTACAATTTTTGGGCCTCCTTCAACACCAGCTCTTTGGGGTTAAGGTGGGGAGGCTATGCTAAACAAAAACTATCATGTTTGCGAACCTGTTCCACAGGTGCACACCTTTACAATTTTTGGGCCTCCTTCAAAGCCAGCTCTTTGGGGTTATGGTGGGGAGGCTCCGCCAACACCAAAACTACCATGTTTGCGCACTTGTTCCACATGTGCACACCTTCATAATTTTTACGCCTTCTTCAACACCAGCTCTTTGGGCTTACAGTGGTATGGCTCCGCCAACACCCAAACAACAATTTTTGCGCACCTGTCACACAGATGCATATCATTGTAATTTTTTTCCTTACAAAGGCAATTATTGCCTTCATTACCAGCACTTTCATAGGGATATGGTGTCAAGGCATCGTCCGCACCACCAAATGCCCAATTTTTAAGCATCCTTTACTTCTATTCAAAGTCAAGAGACAACAGTATTCATCCAAAACATCTCTAATCTTGTTCACTGTGCACTACATTGTGGCCCCTACCCCTAACCCTAACCCTCAATGTATCCGTGCATATATGTCTGTTTCCTGTGAGAATTCAAGTTAAAGTGCACCAAACACCATTTTACATGAAATAAAGTGCAATTACATACATCTTTGGACTTCTTGAAACATTTGGTAATAATAGCCCCATTGTGGAAATACACCCGTTAATTATATGCACATTTAAAGAGACAGCACCTTTTTCCAAAAAAAAATCTAATCTTGTTCCCAGTGCACTGCATTATGTCCCCATCATACACATTGGCTGAGCCGTTGATTAGGAGCAAAAGAAAGGTGCGGTTAAGCAAAAAAGTCATTTTTGAAGGTTTGGTATGCTGTAATTCTGGTTCTGGACATGCTACAGAGCTGAAACTTCACAGATACACCTTTTAGACCCCCCAGACACTAAATCCAAAGAAATCTCTTTTTTTTTTTTTTTAATTTTTTCAATAATTGGCTCTCTATCAAAAACGACAATTTTTAAGAACTTTTTTTTGTGTGATTAATAGTCCCTGGGGCATGACCCAGAACCCTAGGCACTTTTTAGGGGCATTTATTGGGTTTTAGGGCTTAAAAATTGTGTTTTTTGATTCCAGAAGTTCGGGTCCCATTGATTTCAATGGGGTTCTGAAATCCGAACCGAACTTTCGGGAAGTGCGGGTGTTCTGGTCGAACCGAACTTTTCAAAAGTTCGATCATCCCTAATCACCAGTATTTACTACATATGCTCAGATTGCTGCTATCTGAAGGCATATCCCCCTTTTTACTTAATACCTGCTAATAATTATTATATTTACAGCTCACAGTACATTTATGTGATGGTCAGTGGGACGAGTGTTCCTTCCATTTGTGGTCATTGGGAAGAACTCCACCATTACAGATAGCTTAAAATATCATTGGTGTCACTGGTTACTCATCTGAGAGGCAGAAAGTGCCTATTGCTGTGGGAACCCCTAGCAACCTTAGAAGGAACCTTAGGGTTTCACGGAACCCTAGTTGAGAAACCCTGACCTAGACAGAAGGTGATGGGAAATCCAAAAAGTTACAGTTGTTACCAGAACAAGTTAAATGAAAACCTGACTTTGTAGAGATTTAGGGGTTGATTTACTAAAGGCAAATACACTGTGCACTTTTGCAAAGTGCAGTTGCTCCAGAACTTAGTAAATGAGCAGAAGTTCTGCTGACTTTTATCATCCAATCATGTGCATGCAAAAATCAGTTTTACAATGCCTCATGGGACGTGTAGTTCCGCAACAGCTGGAGGGTCGTAGTTTGAAGATCCCTGCTCTAGAGCTTAGTAAATGAAGTAAAGGTTCACTTTGCAAAAATTACCCAATCACATGCAAGGAAAATTAAAAAAAAAAACATATTCACAGACATGACTAGGTATGATGGGAATTGTAGTTCCTGAACAACTGGAGGGCCATAGTTTGAAGACCCTTGCTCAAGAGTAACTGCACTTAGAAAAGAGCAGAGTCTTTTTGTTGTTAGTAAACCAAGCCCTTACTAATGTATTTTCTGGACAGGAAGTGAACGGGACAAAGAAAGCAAAAAAAATAAAATCACCCCATGGGGATATACTCTACCCCTTTTTGAAAATGGGTTTTGAAGTTAAACAATAAAGATGCGATTTCAGTGATTGGGCTCACATCTAATTCATAAAACTACGAGCTGATTATACACGGACTTGAAAAAAGTTCCCCCACAAACCTGAAAATATTTATTGACGTTTTCATGGTTCACGCTGTGCTGGTGCTGATAAAAAATAACACAGCATTTGCAAATGAATACATAAGGATAAATATGCTTGTATTTGTTGGTTTCTGCCAATGGTGTAAAGGGGGGGTGCAGGGAAGAGCGGCAGATCCTTCTGTCACTATAAGGATATATCTCATTGCTGTGGGTAGCAGATGCAATGGAGGCAGAGATAATACAGAACGCACAGGATTCCCAGCAGGAGATGGGACTGTCACACCAGCCAGAAGCAGTCTGTAAATCTGCAGGAGTTATGGGGGAATTTGCATCCTGAAGTGAAAGCAGTCAGATCGGTATATCAGCTTCAAGGTTATGTCCAAGGAGAGGTCAGCCTAGCAGCCTGCTCTAATTTAAAGTGCAAGCAGTATGGAGGATTTAAAGGGAAAAGGTCACTTTTTCAGGAAAAACAACCAACTCCAAATATGTTGGCCACCCCTCCGGACCCCACTGCACACAGCGGCCATAATGCCCGTGATGCTGGTGTAGCAGTCCATACACCTCAGTACACCGCCCTGGAGTGAGTATCCATCATAAAGCTCACAATGACAAGCATTCATTGGTCAACTGGTCAAAACAACATGACTATGCTGACCAATTACAGGCACTTCTTTCTTCTGGGACACTTTACCAAAAGAAGAAGCCTCAGATTTGCTTCTCATTGGTCATGTTGTCCAATGAGTGCATTATGATGGATACTCACTCCAAGGCTGTGTATTTTGGTGTACAGACCACTATGGGACATCACAGCCACTATGTGCTGAAGGGTCCAGAGGGCCAGGGTATTGGAAGTGAGCTCACCTTTTCATTTTCTGAAAAAAGGTGAACTAACCCTTAGGGCTCTTTCACACGGGCGTTCCGTATGTCCGTTTTCATCCCATCCGTTTGCGGATGAAAAACGGACATAATGTATCTCTATGTAAATACGGATGTCAGAGGATGATCATCCTCTGACATCCGTTTTTTGTCAGTTCAGTTCAGTTCAGTTTTTTTGAACGGAGGAGAACCCTATTTTTTCTTCCTTTCAAAAAACGGAACTGAAGCAAAAACGGATGTCAGTGGTGTCATCCGCAGACATCCGTTTTTACATAGACATGCATTATGTCAGTTTTTCATCCACAAAAACGGATGGGATGAAAAACGGACATACGGACCGGATGACACAAGTGTCATCCGTGTCCGTTACAAAAAAAAAAAAAGGACCCGATCGGGCAAAAAAAAAGGAACGCCCGTGTGAAAGAGCCCTTAAGGCCCCTTTCACATGGGCTTTCTGATCAGGTCCACCTGTCAGTTTTTCAGACAGACCTCATCAGATGCTCCATGTACCTCTATGGATCAGCGGATGTCAGCAGTGACATGTCCGCTGTCACCCACTGCTTTCTGATCGGATCCTGTCCGTGAAATCCAGACGGATGGAAACCCTATTTTCCATCAGTCTGGAGGATCGGATAGGATCGGATGAAAATGGACGGTCCGTTTTCATCCGATTTCCCTTAGAGGAAAGCGGGGATCTAACAGGTCTGTCTCTGCAAAGTAAGCAGAGACGGACCTGTCATCCGCCTGCTCAGCGGGGATCAACCAATCCCCAATGAGCAAAATTGAGTCCGCCGGGTGGAAAGCCCCTGTGAAAGGATCTTTAAAGTGATTGTAAAGCCTTGGTTTTTTTTTCCCTTTCAGGGCTTGTTCACACCAAATCTGCATGAAAACTGATGGGAAAAACATGCAGATTTCATTTGAAGAGACATCAGTTTCACATCAGTTTTCATGTGTGTCTCAGTCAGTTCTTATGCACGTTGACATCAGTTTTCATGCCCATCAGTTATGTGCCCTGTTCACACCAATGTTGATGTCACGTCAGTTTTTCTTATTGTGCAGAAAATTGCATACATGTTGCAGATTCCTGAGCAGAAATAAATCTGCACATTGTGGTGTGAACAGGGCACATAGAGAACAATTGTTTTTTGTGCCCTTGCAGAACGCGTGCAGAAAAACGTATGTCTCTGCACCATGGTGTGAATGAGGCCTAAATACCAAACCTGCCCTATGTAATAGATTTGCCAGGAGCAGCCTCGATCTTCCTCTTCTGTGGTCCCCCACCTGCGCTCCTGGCTCTACCCCAAACCTCCCTCCTCCTGGTGAGTGTCCCCACCACCCCACTTGCTACAAGGGGACTCTTGTAGGCTCCCTCCTAAACCCCGCTCTGAGTGTCTATAACAGTGATGGCGAACCTTGGCACCCCAGATATTTTGGAACTACATCTCCCATGATGCTCAGCTACACTGCGCATGAGCATTATGGGAAATATATAGTTCCAAAACATCTGGGGTGCCAAGGTTCGCCATCACTGGTCTATAAGACACACAGAGCGGGGGCTCAGCCCAACCCCCCCGCTCACTCCTCACTGGCCCTGATTGACACCAGAGGGAGCCAATGGTTCCTGCTGCTGTATCTGAGTCAGTCAGGAGCGAGAGACCTGGGAGAGCCTTGGCTCACGTGCACATTGCTGGATCAAGATCGGGTTCAGGTAAGTATTTAGGGGGGACTGCCAGGGGAGCTGCGTGCAGAAGTTTTTTTTTTACCTTACTATATAGAATGCAGTAAGGTAAAAAAAAAAAAAAAACCTTCTGCCTTTACAAACACTTTAAAACAAAACTATAAAGCTGAAAATAAAAATTGCCAGACATTTACAAAACACGTCTCTGCTTCAATAAGGAAAGAAAACAAATTTGATTGCTCATGCAGATGCTGCTGATTAGTAACTCTCCCTGTCTAGCAATTAGCTTCCGTACATAGATTCACAAAGGAAAGTCTTATTTTAGGTCTATTCAAGGTTCTTATTTAAACTGAAGCCCAGATGAAGGCCTTCTGGACCCTAAAGCCCCATGCACACAGGGCGTCAGAAAAAACGGGCTGCAAAGCTATTTCTGACGCCTGGAAAAAGCGGCGTCAAAAGCGCGCCTTTAGCAGCATTTCGCATTAGGCAGCGTTTTTAAATAAACACAGCCCTCTTCTATTTGTGACCAATCACATTTCTCATTTTTCACATTTTAAAAAAACGCCTGCCGCTGCTAAAAGCCAATATACAGCATTAAGCCGTGTTTAGGCACGTTTAGCAGCGTCTGGTGTTTTTACAGCTTAACGCTGCTGCTCCTGAACGCACTGGCCCTGGGTTTTTTTTGCAGCTTAAAAACGCCTATGCCACTTGGAGCTCCAAAAGCCTGTGTGTGCATGAGGCCATAGAATAACATGGAGGGGCGTTTTTAACCTGCAAAAAAAAAATGTCTGACGCTCCTAACAGCAGCTGCAAAAATGCCATGTGTGCATGGGGCCTTAAACATGCTGGCTGTTTTTTTCTTCCTTTTTTTTTTTTTTTTTTAAATTTAAGCTGTTGTAAACCGCTGCACTTATATACTGCGGCAGGGCGGCTCTCCCTTGCGAACCAACGTAGGTCGCGTGCCTGCAGCTAGGGGACTCCGATGCATGGGGCAGGCGGTTCCGATTGCCGCCGGCCACCCGCGATCGCTCCCTGCTGAGAGAGAAGGACGGTCAGCTGTTGTAAACACAGCTGACCTTTCTCTCTGGAATGATCACAGAGCGCCTGTGATTCTTCTGTATAGGAACACATGTCTCTATGGTCATTTCACAAGTCCCCCCCCCCCCCCCACAGTTAGAATCATTCCCTTAGGTACACATTTAACCCCTTGATCACCCACTGTGTTAACCCCTTCCCTGCCAGTGCCATTACTACAGTAACAGTGCATATTTTTAGCTCCGATTACTGTAGTAATGTCACTGGTACCCCCAAAAGTGTCAAAAATGTCAGTCAGGGGTCCGATCTGTCCGCCGCAATGTTGCAGTCCCACTAAAAATCACAGATCACCGCCATTACTAGTAAAAAAAAAGAAACAATAAAAATGACATAAATCTTTCCCGTTGTTAGTAGACGCGATAACTTTTGCACAAACCAATCAAAGTACACTTATTGCGATTTTTTATACCAAAAATATGTAGCAGAAAACAAATTGGCCTAAAATGTTAAAAAATTTTGATTTTAAATTTTTTTGGGAATGTTATATAGCTGAATGTGAAAAATATAGTTTTTTTTCCCGGAATTGTCGCTCTTTTATTGTTTATAGCGCAAAAAATATATAAAAATCGCACAGGTGATCAAATACCACCAAAAGAAAGCTCTGTTTGTGGGAAAAAAAGGACATACATTTTATTTGGGTACAGAGTCGCACGACCGCGCAGTTGTCCGTTAAAGTAACGCAGTGCCGAATCGCAAAATATGGCCTGGTCATTAAAGCGGAGTTCCACCCTAAAATTATACTTACCTCCATCTTCTCGCTCCGGGTCACCTGAAAAACAAATGGATAATCGCAATTTTTTTTTTTTTTTTTTACTTACCTGGTTTAGAAGAAAATATACTCACCTTACTTCCTCTTCCTCCCCTCGGCGGCCACGGCGATTCGTCACTTCCTGGCTTTGCAATGATTCCTGGGAGTTGAACGTCATCGCTCCCAGGAATCAATGCGCCTGCACCGGCCCCGACGTCAGTTCCGGTGCAGGCGCCGTCATACCTTGCTAAACATCTTCTGGGCATGCCCAGAAGCTGTGCAGGGATGACGCTGCTGCACCGGAAGTGACGGCGGGGCCGGTGCAGTGCATCGTGGGACCGAAGAAGACGGAAGAGGACCCACAAGAGGATCGCGCTGGCTTCAAGCTGCCCACACCTGAGATGGCAGCGCTGGAGAATACATTTTCAAGGTAAGTATTTTTTTTAAAAGGTAAGTGCAACCCGGGACAGATCAGAGGCTAGCCATTGTGGAATGCACTAGCCCTGACTGTCCCGGGGGTATTTTTATTAAAAAAAACCTTCACTGGGTGGAACTCCGCTTTAAGGGGGAAAATCTTCCGGTCCAGAAGTGGTTAAAGTAGAACAAAACCCATCCAAATTGTTTCCCACAACAGTTCCATTCAAGGTATGGGGAGAATGACAACTGTCACAGTTGCTTGTGCTGACAACTGAACTGTCAAGCCATCAAACAGATCACATGTGCAGCACCATGGCAAATACATATCAAACAGAGGCCAAGATGGCAGCTTTTTTGGCTGTAAAGGATAGGATTGTTTAGTTCCTCTTTAACTCCCTTCACAACCCAAAAAAAAAGAACATTTTTGAATGGAGTTGGATTTTACAATTACTTAGAAGCAAAATTACCCTTAGCAGTCTCAAACAATCTTTTCGAAGTTGATAAAGTTTCGTCTTTCAGTTTGGGCCCTGTCGGAGACGTGGAGTGATGCTTTAAATGACAGATTCATCTGTCACATCCAATCCAGGTTCTTCCTTATTACAGCCAATTATACAGACATGTTTGTAAAGTCTAACAGAGCAGAACACTGAGAAGAATGGGTGAAGCGAGTATGTGGGTAGGAGAAATTACAAAGTTCCATGAAGAGAAGCCACAGTGTTTAGCATATGTGTCAAGTTTTTCTACGGAACCTGGAAAAACCTGCCGCTTTTATCACCCGGTGGGTGGTCTGCAATGCAGATTATCCTTCAGCGCTTGAGTACGATAAGAGTAGCTGGTAGTGCTGAACTTGGAATACAGGGATAATTGCAGAGCATGGGGCTGGTAGAGAGGATGTCAGTAAGCAGTTAATAATAGGGTGCTGGAGTGCTTCTTACAGTAAGTGCTGCACATTAATTATACATACATTGTCATTGTGAAAATGTACATTGTTTGCATTATCTGCATCAAGCCATCGGTCCTTGGGAACTGCACAGATTTCTTCCTAAGGAGTCGATCTGAAGAACAGCAGGCTGCCTGAACAACACAGACTTGGCGGAGTTCAGCTAATGCGTCTGTAGCCGTGTTTTCAGGGGGAAATCTACAGGCTTGTCATTAAAGCTGCACTCCAGTCATAATGAAAAAGCATTGAATCGCGTACAAGGAACACAGCCCAACCGACCTTCTGTTCTTCATCGCTGCACCAGGCCACTTCACTGCTTAAAGCTCAACCCCAGACAGAGATAAAATTACATCGAATGCAGTTATGAATTATAAAAATAAAATAAAAATAGGAAATGTATTTTAAATGAAGCCACTGCAAGTATCTGAATTTGACTTGATTTTAGCTGCACATCAAAGAATCATGTGACATGAAGAAGAGGTCCTACCTAGTTGACCATGCAGAAAAATACATGTGATGAGACAGGCATAAAACAAGGTGAATGATCTTTCTAACTTATAAAAATTTGCATTTCTTTCCTGTGAAGAATAAACAGATCACTTACCTACCCAGATGTCTGTAGATACTCATTGATAAATATATGCTAATCACAAGCAATGCAAAGGAAGGATAGGCTGAGACTGGATGTGCCAGCTACACAGATAAAGAGAACCTATTTCCCATGCTGTTCTGTGGTGTGTATACATTCTGTTATGTTGTCTTCCATGAAAACATCAACTAGCTGAGCAAAAATATTTTAAATATGGGAGGTTTAAATTGCTCATCTGGATAACTGACAAGGGTAACTGACAGATTATTTGAAAGTGAACCCACTTGGGCACATGCACCAGTATTTTTCAGCGCCTACCTCCTCATTGGTTCAAATTGGTCATGTGTAGTTTAGTGTTATAGCTCTTAACATTATATTTTATGATGAACAATGCGGACCACCTCCTACATACGAGCACTGCTCCTTACACACACACTCCTGAATGAAAAAAAAAAAAAAGCGCCACACTTTGCTGCTCTCTCAGGACTGGGGACACCCCAATAGCATACTACAAGGTGCACCGGCCTTGTGCATTATCCCAATAAATCATTTATTAATACCTAAAATGGATATACTCACAAACCACTGTGAAAACAAAGCTCATTGAAAATAGTCATCAATGAAAATATAGCTTGATCCAAAGGCTGAGGAAAAGGGGAATCCCTCAAAACACGTAATCCAGCAAAGATCCAGGTGGCGTGTTCCTAAGCGAAGGAGAACGTGCAGTGGAACGAGCTATATTGGCTCTGAGAAAGAGGGGACACCCCTAGAAATGTTTAAGCCAGCTAAAAGATTCAGGTGGTGTCTTCCTAAGGGAAGGAGAATGTACAGTGGAACAAGCTATATTGGCTCTAAGGAAGAGGGAAAAAACCCTAGAAATGTGTGAGTCAGCAAAGATCCAGGTGGCGTCTTCCTAAGCGAAGGAGAACGTGCACTGGAACGAGCTATATGGGCTCTGAGAAAGAGGGGATACCCCTAGAAATGTGTAAGCCAGCAAAGATGCAGGTGGCGTCTTCCTAAGCAAAGGAGAACGTGCAGTGGAACAAGCTATATTGGCTCTGAGGAAGAGGGGACATCCCTACAAATGTGTAAGCCAGCAAAGATCCAGGTGGCGTCTTCCTAAGCGAAGGAGAATATGCAGTGGAATGAGCTATATTGGCTCTAAGGAAGAAGGGACACCCCTAAAAATGTGTAAGCCAGCAAAGATCCAGGTGGTGTCTTCCTAAGCAAAGGAGAACGTGCAGTGGAATGAGCTATATTGACTCTGAGAAAGAGGGGACACCCCTAGAAATGTGTAAGCCAGCAAAGATCCAGGTGGCGTCTTCCTAAATGAAGGAGAAGGCGCAGTGGAACAAGCTATATTGGCTCTGAGGAAGAGGGAAAAAAACCCTAGAAATGTGTAAGCCAGCAAAGATCAAGGGGACGTCTTCCTAAGCAAATGAGAACGTGCAGTGAAAAGAGCTATATTGGCTCTGAGGAAGAGGGGACACCCCTAGAAATGTGTAGGCCAGCAAACATCCAGGTGGGGTCTTCCTAAGCGAAGGAGAACGTGCACTGGAACGAGCTATATGGGCTCTAAGGAAGAGGGGACACCCCTAAAAATGTGTAAGCCAGCAAAGATCCAGGTGTTGTCTTCCTAAGCTAAGGAGAACGTGCAGTGAAACAAGCTATATTGGCTCTGAGGAAGAGGAGACACCCCTAGAAATGTGTAAGTCAACAAAGATCCAGGTGGCGTCTTTGTAAGCAAAGGAGAACGTGCAGGGGAATGAGCTATATTGGCTCTGAGGAAGAGGGGACACCCCTAAAAATGTGTAAGCCAGCAAAGATCCAGGTGGCGTCTTCCTAAGCGAAGGAGAACGTGCAGTGGAATGAGCTATATTGGCTCTAAGGAAGAAGGGACACCCCTAAAAATGTGTAAGCCAGCAAAGATCCAGGTGGTGTCTTCCTAAGCGAAGGAGAACGTGCAGTGGAATGAGCTATATTGACTCTGAGAAAGAGGGGACACCCCTAGAAATGTGTAAGCCAGCAAAGATCCAGGTGGCGTCTTCCTAAATGAAGGAGAAGGCGCAGTGGAACAAGCTATATTGGCTCTGAGGAAGAGGGAAAAAAACCCTAGAAATGTGTAAGCCAGCAAAGATCAAGGGGACGCCTTCCTAAGCAAATGAGAACGTGCAGTGAAAAGAGCTATATTGGCTCTGAGGAAGAGGGGACACCCCTAGAAATGTGTAGGCCAGCAAACATCCAGGTGGCGTCTTCCTAAGCGAAGGAGAACGTGCACTGGAACGAGCTATATGGGCTCTAAGGAAGAGGGGACACCCCTAAAAATGTGTAAGCCAGCAAAGATCCAGGTGTTGTCTTCCTAAGCTAAGGAGAACGTGCAGTGAAACAAGCTATATTGGCTGAGGAAGAGGAGACACCCCTAGAAATGTGTAGGCCAGCAAAGATCCAGGTGGCGTCTTCCTAAGCGAAGGAGAACGTGCAGTGGAACGAGCTATATTGGCTCTGAGGAAGAGGGGACACCCCTAGACATGTGTAAGCCAGCAAAGATCCAGGTGTTGTCTTCCTAAGTGAAGGAGAAGGTGCCGTGGAACGAGCTATATTGTCATTGATGACTACTTTCGACTAGCTTTTTTTTCAGTGATTTGTGAGTATATTTGTTTTGGTTAATAACAAATGATTAATTAGGATAATGTGCAAGGCTGGTGCACCTCTCTTCTTTGTTCTTACATTATATTTTATGTGCAGAGAAATGTGGGACAATTTAGAGTACCTGCTTCTCATGACAGTTCTTTGTAACATTTAGAGCTGAAGATTAGACTGCGCTCCAGCGACCCCACCCCATGGCGCACATCCCTGCTTTTTTAACCATTATACATACCTTTTTTTTGCAGCTGTCATTGGTCCAGCTTCATTTTCTTCCAGTAGTGTGTTCTGAATACTAGAGAGAAATAGACCACATAGTAACATGGGACTGCCCTCTGCAGCAGTATTTTCCTGCCAAGACACTCTTCCAGGGGGCGGGTCCCTGACAGCCTCTGCTCACAGGAAGTGGGTTGAATGATGCTGGATATCCAACCTAGAAGACTGGCAGCATCAACTGGTGGAGAAGAAGTACAGCAGGAGACAGCTCCTACGTGAAGATGAGTATTGCAGGGGAAGCTGCTATTTTATTTTTACATGCCATGTTTTTAGTATCTAGACTGCAGCTTTAATAAAATATATACATTTTAAAGGAGAAGTACAGCCATAGCTAGTTTGTCTAAAATTCCCGTATGGATCACAGGAGTGCAGTTCGTTCTGCACTCCTGTGACTCATTTTCAGCAGAGAGTGGGCTGAAGTCCGCTCTCTGCTGACATCACAGACGTCAGTCCAGGCACCGTGTCATCACGACAATGGAAGTCAGGATCCGACAGGTGCCTGGACCAACACCCGGCTCAGGCTCTCAGTGAGCCACTGAGAGCCTGAGCTGGTCACTCCCACCCCTCCACAGCTCAGCACTCCAATGAGTGAGGAAAGGGCAGAGCAGAGAGCTGCTGATTGACAGTCAACAGCTCCCTGTTTACCGATCTGTCAGAACCGAGCGATTGGCGGTCTTCGATCGCTCAGCCCTCAGTGTAGAAGTGCTGGGGGACAGATGCAGCATCAGACTGATGCTGCATCCACGTAAGTAAGTATAATACTGAAAACTATTTTAAAACCATACTTCTCTTTTAACTTGTATGTGCAACATTTAAAGCGGAAGTAAACCCATAGATTTAACAGTTTAAAAAAACAGTTACATTTCCGGCACATGCCGGGAATATAGCTGTAACATTGGGTGTGTTCTCAACCAAACTTTCAAACCATCCAATGGCTGGTGTCATCACATGTGCAGCATTATGGAAATTGAATTAAACCGAGGCCAGGATGGCAACATCTTTGGCTGAAAACAATAGGAGGGTTTACTTCCACTTTAGTATTATGTGAATGTCATGATTTCTGCAGCAAATAATGATAAACCAATGCAATGAATAATGATAAAAAAATAAAAGGTATATAAAAAAAACAGGTGTAAGCCACTCTAGAGTGGTAAGGGAATTATTTTTTCCTAACATAAAAAAGATATACTTACCTGCACTGTGCAATGATATTGCACAAAGTGGCCCTTTACCTCCTCTTCTTGGGTACCCTACCAGCTCTCTCTGCTTCTCCTCGGGTACCCTACCAGCTCTCTCTGCTCCTCCTCTTTTCCAAGTACCCCCTTTAGCACACCGTGTGCTGCGGGGGGCACCCATGTGGGCGCGCTCCCAGGCTGTGTGCGTCCATAGACAGGAGTTAAGTATTTAAGTAGGGGGACAAGAATAAGTAGTGGGACATTTTTTTTTACCTTAATGCATTAAAATGTTTTGACTTTAGAACCACTTTAAACCCCCACATAACCCCTTCCAGAGTTAAAGGCCAACTCTAGTCAAAACTTTTCTCCTAAAGCGTGTAAGTGTCAGAACCTCAAGTCTTTATTGTTGTCTGTGTCCATCCTGGGGAGATTTCCCTCTCCCCACCAAAGAGATATTCATCACTTCTAACCTGTCCCTAAGACGGGGAGTTAGGGTACATCTACCCAATGGTGACACATATAGCATCTGGAGTTTGGCTGTATAGTAATCCTGTAAAAAACGGAATTTTTGTAAAATCTTACCTGTAAAATTCCTTTCTCTGAGTCCTCCGACAGTCGCCGCCACTTCATATTCATCACTAATGGGGTAATTGACCTTTGCTCCGCAGGAGTAGCTAGGCAACAAAATAGTTAATATCAAAGCTTTTAACATATCCCACCCCTAGGGGGTGGTCCCCTCAGTCAATACCTCCCTGCTTCCTGCATTCCCAACTCAGTTTCAGTAGCATAGAAGTAGAGTACATAAACAAACCCCAAAAGAGGGGCGGGGGCGGCGACTGTCGGAGGACACAGAGAAAGGAATTTTACAGGTAAGATTTTACAAAAATTCAGTTTTCTCTTACGTCCTCCGACAGTCGCCGCCACTTCATATTCATCACTAATGGGGACGTCCCATAGCAGTGTAGACATGAAGGGTGGGAAAAAAACGCAGCCGCGCCTAAAGCAACGCAGAACCCACATCAGAGAAAGGAACCTTATCAAGTAAGGAAACCAACTGGGCAACAGGAAAAAAACGTGCTCAACAGGAGCAACAACCCAGGAAAACAAGAAACCTAGGAATAAAGACATCCCAACAGCCAAGGACCCAAACAAGGGACCCTAAGGCACTGCCGCACTAAGAACTTTGCGGCCAAAGGAAGCATCGGCCGATGCCTGAACATCCACCTTGTAGAATTTTGAGAAGGTGTGAACCGACGACCAAGTCGCCGCCTTACACACCTGGGCCACAGAAGCCTGATGACGATAGGCCCAAGACGTACTCAGAGACCTGGTAGAGTGCGCCTTCACAGGGAAAGGAGGAACCTTCCCCTTCAAAGCATAGGCTTGCACAATGGTCTGTCTGATCCATTTGGCGATGGTCGCAGCCGACGCTGCCATGCCCTTCCGAGGACCCTCTGGAAGGACAAATAGAGAATCCGACTTGCGAAAGGATTTCGTCGATGACAGGTAAACCCTGATCGCCCGAACAACATCCAAGGAATGCAAAGCCACCTCCTTTGGATGCTTAGGCTTCGCGCAAAGCGAGGGCAAGACAATGTCCTCATTGAGATGAAATTCCGAGATCCTCTTCGGAAGAAAAGAAGGGTTAGGTCGTAAGACCACCTTATCCAAGTGAATCACCAAGTAGGGAGAGCTGCAGGACAAGGCCGCCAGCTCCGACACTCTGCGAGCCGAAGTGATCGCCACCAAAAAAGCAACCTTCTTGGACAACAGAGGTAACGAGATCTCCCTGATCTTTTCAAAAGGAGTATGTTGCAACACGGACAGAACAAGGTTCAAGTCCCATGGAGGCAAAGGCTCCCTCCTAGGAGGGACCAGGTGTCGCACCCCTTGAACAAAGGTGCTAACCAAAGAGTTAGACGCCACAGGGCGTTGAAAGAGAACGGCCAGCGCAGAAATCTGACCCTTAATCGTGGCCAACGCCAAACGCTGGTCCACGCCCGTTTGAAGGAAAGCCAACACTCTCGATACCGAGTACGAGCGAGGGGAGTACCCCCTGGACTCACACCAGGCAAAATACGCTTTCCAAGTACGGTAGTAAATCTTCCCCGAAGAGGCCTTCCTGGCCTTGATCAAAGTGGGAATGACCTTAGGGGAAAGACCCCTATCCTTTAGGACCTGGCTTTTAACAGCCAGGCCGTTAAAGCCAGCGACTGTAAAGCAGGATGGAATATCGGTCCTTGAGACAGGAGATCTACTCGAAGAGGTAGACGCCACGGAGTGTCGACCGCCAGATTCACGAGGTCTGCGTACCAAGACCGGTGAGGCCAGTCCGGTGCCACCAGAATCACCGCATTCGGTTCCGAGGCCAACCTGCGAAGAAACCTGGACAGCAGCTGAATCGGTGGAAAGGCATACATCAGACGATACTGACGCCAGGGCGTCACTAACGTGTCTGAGGCATCTGCCTGAGGATCGCGCGTCCTTGCCACGAACCTTTCCACCTTGTTGTTTAGACGAGACGCGAGCAGGTCCACATCTGGGGACCCCCACTTCGCGCACAGCATCTGAAAGACATCCGGGTGAAGGGACCATTCTCCCTGGTCCAAGGTCTGGTGACTCAGATAATCCGCCTGCCAGTTCTCCACTCCCGGAATGTGGACTGCAGATATCGCTGGGACGTGCGTCTCGGCCCAAGACAGAATGTCGGCTACTTCCCGAGCCGCTCGGGCACTCCTGGTGACCCCTAGGTGGTTGATGTAGGCCACCGCTGTGGCATTGTCCGTTTGCACCCGAACCGGATGGCCTAGAAGCCTGTCCGTCCAACGTAGAAGGCAAAGATTTATTGCTCGCAATTCCAGAATGTTGATCGGAAGGGAAGATTCCTCCTCCGACCAAGTTCCCTGGGCGGACAGAACGTCCAGAACACCACCCCAGCCCGACAGGCTGGCATCCGTGGTGATCACTGTCCATTAAAAAGGGCGAAAAGACTTGCCCCCCGACACCGCCGGGGACCGGAGCCACCACAGAAGATCCCTTCTGGCACGATGACTCAATGAAATCTGTAGATCCAGAGATTGCGGTCGCCCGTCCCACACGGCCAGAATCGCCTCGAAGGCCGAGACCATCAATCCCAGACACCTCATACACGTCCGGAGGGACAAGTACTGATTGTCCCTGAGGGACTTGACTGCGTCCTGAAGCGTCCGGAGCTTGTCTTCCGGCAGGAAGACCTTTGCTTGAGCAGAGTCCAGGATCATTCCCAGGTAGGGAAGACGAACTGACGGACACAGAGTTGACTTTGGAAAGTTTATCGTCCACCTGAACTCCTGCAGAGTCTGCATCGTGATGGACAGGTCGTTCACCAGGCCCTGACTGGTCGCAGACCGAATCAGGATATCGTCCAGATACCCCAGGACAGAAATGCCCTGGGCTCTCATCAAAGCCAGAACCGGCGCAAGCACCTTGGTGAAAACCCGCGGAGCCGAAGCGAGACCAAAGGGTAACGCCACGGATTGGTAATGATCCTCCGCAATGGCGAATCGAAGGTACCTCTGGTGACCCCCGAAAATGGGGATGTGAAGGTACGCATCCTTCAGATCGATGGAGGCCATGAATTCCCCCGGAACCAGGGCAGCCACCACCGAGCGCAGTGATTCCATGCGGAACTTGCGAACCCGCACAAAGCGGTTCAGAGCTTTTAAGTCCAGAATCGGACGTACCTTGCCCTCCTTTCTGGGCACAGTGAACAGATTGGAATAGAACCCCCGAAATCTGTCCCGATGAGGCACCGGAACCACCACTCCCTGGGCCCGCAGGTCCCGCACCGCCGGGTGCAGATCCTGCAAGCGCTCCGGAGTCAGCTGAAGGTTTGAGGGGAAAAATCTGCCCGCCAGCCGAGAGAGAAACTCGATCTTGTACCCAGATCGAACAATTTCCTGAACCCATCTTTCCCGAATGCGGTCCAGCCAGGGTTGAAGAAAACCGAGCAAACGTCTCCCCCACCCCAGAAACGAGTGAGGGCGTCCCTTCAGGCCGCATTGTTATGGGCAGCGGACCCGGACTGGCCGGACTTCTGCTTACCCGCCCACGGCTTCTTCTGGGAGCCGTGGCCCTGGAAGGGCTTGCCCTTATAGTGCGACCGAAAGGCACGAAAGGACCCCTGAGAGGGCCTAAACGAGGCATTCTTCTTACCACGAACAAACTTATTCTTGTGAGTTTGGGGCAAGAGAGTGCTCTTACCCCCAGAAATACCCTGTATCAGAGTATCCAAAGATTCGCCAAAAAGGCGAGATCCCGCGTAGGGCAAATTAGCTAAAGTCTTGCGGGAAGATTGGTCAACAGACCAACATTTCAGCCATATCAGGCGATGGTTCAACACCGCCACACTAGAAAGACACGCAGCCAAGGGGACCATAACTAAGTCCGCATCACACAAATACATGACACCCTGATGAATTTGATCCACCATAGCCAAAGTTGTCGGCGGGGGCCGAGTCAGCCACCAGGGTGCGCCTGAGCACCTGCGTCCAATCCGCAATAGCCTGGGCTGCCATAATCGAAGCAAAAATAGGCTTCAGCATAGAACCAGCAACCGTATAAGCATGACGGGCCAGAGACTCCCATCTCCTGTCCGTCGGATCCCGGAACACCGGGGTATCCTCAGCGGGGATCGCAGTGGACTTATTCAAAATCGCCACTGCATGATCCACCTGAGGCGGCACACACCAACGCTCATCAGTGGTGGGTGTAAATGGATAACGCAGTTTGAACCTACTCGGTACAGCAAAAGGCTTCTTCAAATTGCGCCATTGTTCATCAACTGCGCGCTGAAATTCCGTAGAGCAAGGAAAAACCTGCGATGTTTTGCGTTTCCTTTGCGTCCCATAAGAGGACATCAAAACAGGAGGACATGGTTCATCCTGCAAATGCAGCGTTTCTTTGATAGAAGCAACCAACTCATCCATGAGTGCAAGCTCTTCAGACGAGCCAGGGGGAGAATTATCAACCCCTTCCACCTCAGCCTCCCCTTCAGACCCCACAAGGTCTAGAGATGAGTGAGACCCTGAGAAGGGCACTCCAGCCATAGCAGCCCCATCGCCCTCTGAATCAGAGGAAATAGACACTCTGGGCCGTTTTGTGGATCGATCAGCCACCAGCATCTGCACCTGAGCAGCCAAATTTGCCACAATAGTAGCCAGATCAGCCCCCTCGGGGGAAGCAGCAGCCCCTTGGCCCCCCACCAAGGTGGGAGGAAACTTGCAATCCTGAGAATCCATGCCCCAGCAATATTAGGAAAAAAAGGTACTGCCCCTTTAAGATCGCGGCGAGCGTAGCCCCCCGCACCCACTGAATACACCGACCCCCACAGGGATAAGAACACTGGGCAAGGAATACAGGAAAATGGAAAGGTAAAAACCTGGAGAGATCCACAGGCTGCTGCCACCGATCGCTGTCCCAGAGCAAAAGGAAGTGATGCAAGACTGACCGCCCCTATGAAGCCTATGAGAGGCTACACAAACATGGCCACTCGGCTGAGGATTCCCATAGGCAAATAGAAAATGGCGCCGACATGTGGCCCGATCGATCGCCGCCAAAATGGCGGTGTTTGGCGCCAAATTGCAGCGCCTTACCACACAGGACCGGCCACCTAATTGCCGCATAAAAAATGGCAGGTCACCGCAGCGATCGCCGCACAGCATGCCCAAAGCTCAGACTGCATCATGTATTCACCCAGCAGAGCAGGAGAGCCCCCCCCCCCCCGCACAGCCCACACACAGGCAGCAATTCCACACAGGAATCTGACAGGGAGCTCAGCAGCCACACAGACATGCAGGGTCACACAGTCCCAGACTGACACCCAAACAGACAGGTCCCCACATAGATGCACACTTACCAGTCCGGATGGCGTGGGGAGCCTGCTCCAGCGATCAAACCGCTGCACTGAAGGACAGGGAGTGTCGCAGCCAGGACGCATAGGAACTGCGGTGCGAAACCGCATGGCGTCCAGTGAGGTAGCCACCTCACAGATAGCATCCCTGCAGCGAACAGGGATGGGTCGTTCAATGTGCCAGGGAAACCTGTGCTGAACGCTCGATGGCAGGCTGGGAAGCCCCTGGCCCTGAGCCCTGGGATACAGGGTGGCCAGTCCGAGACCCAGCTCCGCACGATCATCTTCATCAGAAGAAGCTAACTAATGCTGAAAATCAACAGCTAAGTAAAAGAAAGAGAAAAAGACTCAAAATAAAATCAAAAAGAGAAAAGAAGCTGAGACTGAGAGCCCCAGCACAGGAACAGCCAGCCTACTCCTAAGCTAGGCATTAGAAACTGAGTTGGGAATGCAGGAAGCAGGGAGGTATTGACTGAGGGGACCACCCCCTAGGGGTGGGATATGTTAAAAGCTTTGATATTAACTATTTTGTTGCCTAGCTACTCCTGCGGAGCAAAGGTCAATAACCCCATTAGTGATGAATATGAAGTGGCGGCGACTGTCGGAGGACGTAAGAGAAAGAAAGGTTCACATTCCACTAATAATGCCAGAATCCTGGCTATGTTTACTGTCTGGGTCACTTACTGGGAAAAGGTATGCAGATAAAAAGTGAGGGCAGAACCCAGAAGTGTGTAAGTGTCCGAACCGCAAGTCTTTATTGTTGTCTGTGTCCATACTTGGGAGATTTCCCTCTCCCTACCAAAGAGATATTCCATCACTTCTAACCTGGCCTCATGATAGGAAGTGAGGGTACATCTACCCAGTGGTGACACATATATCATCTGGAGTTTGGCTGTATAGTAATCCTGTAAAAAGAAAGGTTTACATTCCTCTGATAATGCAAGTATTCTGGCTATCTTTACTGTCTGGGTCACTTACTGGGAAAAGGAATGCATGTAAAAAGTGAGGGCAGAACTCAGATAAACTCATGGACAAAGAGAAAAGACATTACAGGTAAGTGGTGACCATTATTCCAGCCTAAAAGAGTTTACAGGTTTGAGTTCCCCTTTAAGGTACGAGCACAGGGTGTTAAATATAAGCAGTAACTAAGTATATTAGATATATGCATATTTTATACCATTGTCCTAAATAGCCTAAGTAGACAGTACGTGGCAATGTGGTTTCAGCTTACGGATGCTCTAATGTACCTTTATGGGCTACTAACTCGTTGAGACAGTCCATTAGCAGCAACATAATTTCTAAACAAGTAAATTAATGATCCTTGGGGGGTCCTGAACACAAATGACATTTTAATATACTGCAAAATGCTTGTTTGAAATGTAGCAGGATTAATCACCAATATGTTCTGTGCTGCATTAGTGGAAAAGGGATTTTATTTGCCATTTATTGTATATAAACATTAACCATTTACTAAGCTTTATATGGAATACAGGCCCATAGCAGTAACAATGGCCAATCAAACCACTGGAGGTCAGTATTACTGTAATGGGGGTGCTAGGAGAGGTAGGGGTTAACAGCAGACAACTCCTGGCCAATTAGAGGTTTGCAGAAAGAAAAAATGAGATAAAAGGGGGTAAACACAGGGTGCAGTGGGTAAAAGATCTGAAGAGGGCTAGATAGCTCTCAGTGCTCAGTCACCTCTTCTCCTGTGGAATGGCCTATCCCAAACTGCAATGTAGGTCTCCTTTCCTAGCAAAAAGCCCTCCAAGGTCAGGTGCTGACTAGAGAGTACCAGGAAGGTAGCCATATTACTTTAAATGTGTTTATATTAATGAGGGTTAATCCTGTGTCACTCGGTCATCCTGTGTTACTTATTATCAAGAATGCAACTACCCACTAAGAGGAAAACAGCTAAATCATTCATTCACTAGAGACCAATGACATCACTAAGAATGCAGCCTATCTACATTTACTAGAGATCGGTGACAACATTGAAAATACAATACAGCCTATCAATTCACTAGAGACCACTGACATTGCTAAGAATACAGCCTATCCTTTCACTAGAGACCAGTGACATCACGGAGAATACAGCCTATCCTTTCACTAGAGACCACTGACATTGCTAAGAATGCATCCTATCAATTCACTAGAGACTGGTGATATCACTAAGAATACAGCCTATCCTTTCACTAGAGACCAGTGACATCACGGAGAATACAGCCTATCCTTTCACTAGAGACCGGTGACATCACGGAGAATACAGCATATCAATTCACTAAAGACCAGTGACATCACTGGGAATACAGCCTATCCATTCACTAGAGATCAGTGACATCACGGAGAATACAGCCTACCCATTCACTAGAGAGCAGTGACATCACTGGGAATACAGCCTATCCATTCACTAGAGACAAGTGACATCACTGAGAATACAGCCTATCCATTCACTAGAGAACAGTGACATCACTGAGAATACAGCCTATCCATTCACTAGAGACCAGTGACATCACGGAGAATACAGCCTATCCATTCACTAGAGACCAGTGACATCACTGGGAATACAGCCTATCCATTCACTAGAGACCAGAGACATCACTGAGAATACAGCCTATCAATTTACTATAGACCAGTGACATTACTGAGAATACAGCCCATCCATTCACTAGAGACCAGCGACATCACTTGGAATAAAGCCTATCCATTCACTAGAGACCAGTGACATCACTGAGAATACAGCCTATCCATTCACTAGAGACCAGTGACATCACTGGGAATACAGCCTATCCATTCACTAGAGACCAGGGACATCACTGGGAATACAGCCTATCCATTTACTAGAGACCAGTGACATCACTGGGAATACAGCCTATCCAATTACTAGAGACCAGTGACATCACTGGGAATACAGCCTATCCAATTACTAGAGACCAGTGACATCACTGAGAATGCAGCCTATCCATTAACTAGAGACCAGTGACATCACTGAGAATACAAGCTATCCAATCACTAGAAACCAGTGACATCACACAGAATACAAGCTATCCAATCACTAGAGACCAGTGAATGTTGAAAGTTAGCAGCAAATAAATATTTTTTTGTGGCCCCTGAAATTTACTCCAGACGACCAAACAAGATCCTCCATCAGGCCACATTTACAGTCCCTCGGGCGGCTATAGAACTGTAAGTTCCAGCGTATTGCCAGTCAACATCTTTGAGCTACATGTTAGACAGTAGTTGCACAAAGGACCATAAAACTTAGCAGCAATAATTGCATGTTACATAGCACATAAACAGGAAATTTCTTGGTAGAAGCACCAGTCACAGCCATGTAAAAGTGTACAGCTCCTGCTCTAATGAAGTCTAATTATACCATACAATGCATACGTGCCAATTTTGAAAATAATTAGGCAAGACTTACAGTAGGTGTTGTTTACAAAGAGACTTACTGTCAAAGCATGACTACTGCGCACGGATCAAATCAAAATACAAGACAAATGAAAGAACTTTCTGCAGAATAATTCACCAAATCACAGGAATCTTATGTCAAGGTATGTGTAGACGGGTGTCTTTCATTATAATAGAGACTGACATGTTTAAACAAAGGCCTAAAGAACGAACATCCATTTTCATTTTTAATCATGCTTTTTGTTTTGTATTTAAATATAAAAATGGGATTTATGCATCAACCAAAATGTATACATTAGATGTAGTCTGGTGAAACCCCCTCCTGAGCTTCATGCAGTGGAAAAAATTTGACATTTACTGTCATAGGAAGGTTGGGCTGACACAAAGGAGTCTTCTCTACCTTATCAGCAACCAACATTGTAGGGGCATTTATGGGCCATACACACTATAAGATTTTCTGAAGACTTTTTCCTTTACATTTACCAAAACCATATAATAGGAGGTCAAACCTAAACACTTTCAATTTGTTTGCAATCTGGCAGGCCCTTGCACTACATAGAAAAGGTAAATCTGAAGGAAATCTAACAACAAAAGTTGGATAGTGTGTATCCAGCTTAAGTATTAGTTTGCCCATTCTAAATATCTCAGTTTGCCTCCATAGTTTTGTGACCCACTCACCTTCCCCAAATCTGATTCCTAAACTTCCTTTTTTTAATTTACTGCCTGGTACCCTGAGAACAAGCAGCTCTCACTGCCATACCCATCCTATCTCTGGCAGATCTCCAACACATTAACCTCTCGCAGGCCCAGGATGGTTCTCTTCCGAGTTAAAAGATGCCCAGCATTATTTGACCCACTTCGTGTAAGCCCAGGTTGACAAGGGCATACATAATCAAGCTGCCCTAGGTTCACAGGAAAATACTGCAGAGAGTAGTCCTCACATCAATATGTAAGTACTGCTCTCTGCAGTATTCAGGTCTGCCCATAGGGGGGCAGAGGGCTGAAGATTTCCACAAAAACATCTGGTACCAGCACAAAGGACACTTTGGGTTAAATGTAAGTGTAAGTAATATCTTTTGTGTTGATATTTAAGAAAAAAAAAAACTAAACTTAGGTTTGAGCCATGAGGCTAGGTTGACCCGTGACGTCACATGACTGTATGAAGAAGACGAGTATAAAGTCACATAACCAGACTGAACAAGACAGAAGACTCATAAAGTCACATGATCAAACTTAAGAAAGCAGAAGTCTCAACGTGACATGATTGGACTGAAGACAGAAAAAAGACGACTCAAAGTCATATACTGGGACTGAAGAAAGAAGAAGACATGACCAGACAGAAGAAAAAAAAAAAAAGAATCCTAAAGTCATATGACTAGACTACAAAAAGGAGATGACTCATAAAGTCACATGACCGGACTGAAGAAAGAAGACTTGCAAAGTCATATGATCAGACTCAAGAAAGGAGACTTGCACAGTCACATGACCAGACTACAAAAAGAAGAAGATGACTCAAAGTCACATGACCAGACTGAAGAAAGAAGACTTGTAAAGTCACATGACCAGATTGAAGAAAGAAGACTTGTAAAGTCACATGACCAGATTGAAGAAAGAAGACTTGCAAAGTCACATGACCAGACTACAAAAAGAAGAAGATGACTCAAAGTCACATGACCAGACTGAAGAAAGAAGACTTGTAAAGTCACATGACCAGATTGAAGAAAGAAGACTTGTAAAGTCACATGACCAGATTGAAGAAAGAAGACTTGTAAAGTCACATGACCAGATTGAAGAAAGAAGACTTGTAAAGTCTTGTAAAGAAAGAAGAGGCCTCATAAAGTCACATGACCAGACTGAAGAAAGAAGAAGAAGCCTTTTAAAGTCACATGACCTAACCAAAGATCCCTGCAAAAATAGGATTTATATGCAGATATTTAAAAAATGCTAGATTTGGGCTTGAACAGAATCTCAATGAATGAGTATATATATTTTTTTAAATCTCAGAGGCCTAAAACATTGTGAACCCTGGTCTGAGCCCCAATTGACCGGTTACACATCTTATGTCACCTTTATCCTTTGTAACGGCAATGTGGAAGACTTACCAACTTTTCTCCAAGTGACAGGAATATAAAATGAGCTGGTCTCATGCTAAAACCCTGCTCCTCCTGAGGTTGAATGTGTTCCCTGTGACAGATGGCCCACAGGTGGATCTCTGGTAACTCATAGCCAGTACAAGAGGAACTGTATCTGATTAAGATTAAGAGCGCATTGAGAATTCTCCCTGTGCATACAGAGAAGCATGCTGTGTGACCCCTATTCCCAGTGATGGGAGCCGCGGCTGTCCACTCTAACCCTCCTCCTGGTGGCTGATTGTGACTGACAGCTGCTTGCTTAACCCCTGCAAACAGAATTAGCTCAGAGTTCACATTAGAAAAGGTGAAGCTCATGATAAAGACCATCAACAGTGAGCCCCAGAGGCTCATGGGATTCTGCTGCTCTACAGAATTCAGGCTCGTCTCTCAGGAAGGGAGGCCTATTAAAATTACAGCATCTCTTGTATCACTATGCTACCCGTCAGCTTTTTTTTTTTTTACTACCAGGATACTTACAGTCCTACAATGTAATTCAGCGGCAGCTCATGTCTTTTTTGTACACACATCGAAGGTTGACAGTGTAACACCAACCAACTACAGGAAATTCCATATTTTACACCTCCCAAAAGGATCTCATCCATACATCCATCCATCCATCTGCACCTCTGTCAATGTCAAATCAAAAGTAATTTCTAATTATTTTTAATCTGCAGCCTTAATTAGCATACTGCCGTGAGGGTCCTTGTTCCGGCACTTTCTGTTATAGGGTGACAACGCTGTGTCCCTGTCTCTGAACTGTGCTCCTCCATTGTCACTCTGTCACACAGGCTTCCAAAGGAGAATACAAGTGACCATTTTTACACCCATCACACAGGCATAGACCACTGTTGTCCTCTTTAGGAAACCCACCTTGAAAAATGCCATGCAGCCATCACCGGAGTGCATGTAAATAGAGCGTGAATGAAAAAAAGCCAAAAACATTTTTTTAAATTTAAAACCTTCTATTTTTAATTAAATTCAGTTAGGGTTTATGTCTTACAACCAACTTTGTTCATATTTCTTAATTTTTGTTGTTGGAGTGCACCAAACAAATGAGTGTATTGCAATGCTATATAGAAAAAGAAGTGACATAACCTACAGGAGCCAATCAAAAAATAGCTTTAGTTTTCTGACTTGCTCCAGGAACATAATTGAACCCTACTTCTATAGAATGTTTAATCGTTAAAAAGTGAATGGAAAGACAAAATGTTTTGTTTTAGTCCAGGATTTTGCTTAGTCCCATTGAAAAGATTTCCCTTCACTTCCTGTTCCAGAGCCACAAGTCTCTCCAAAGTGAAGGGAAATCCCCTCTTAGACAGTTGCGATCAGCACAAGTGTCCCCATTGGAAGACTTCAAACAACTGAATGACCCAAGCGCTCACTCCAATGGGAATTATAGGCGTTCTGCTCTCCTCATATGGGGAAACTCTAAGAACTGAAACCATATAAGAAAGGAGGCAAAAGCACCTAGTGCATTACCTTTGGACACCTTTAAAATGTATTTAGAATGTGTTCCAGGAGAGAGACACGCTCCCTTCCTCAGAGCTCTTAGAAAGGGAGCATGTCTCCCGAAACACTTCAGCGGTCCATTCATAGGTATATGCCCTTTCCACATCACTGTGGACTTATTCTATGCAATTTTTAGTCTTCCTGTTTATGAGCATGTATTTGGCATTCTAAATAAATTTTAAAGGTGTCCAAGGGTAATGCACTAGATGCTTGCACCTCTCTTCTTATATGTCCCCATTAGAAGACTTCTCTAATCGGCATGTCTGTTTCTGGAAAGTGTTGGTGCTCTATTGTCCTTTGCCATCACAGAAAGCATTATATGATTTTCTGGTGCGCTGCTGGTAAGGCTGTCATCAACTACCTTGCTCTTTTATGCCAATACAAGTTTTTGAAGTACCAATTGCGACGCAGGAAAAATGTACAGATGAGTTCACTGTCAAATCGCAACTCTGGACACAGTTGACTAGAGTTAATGAGATGTGTCTATGGAATGCTTGCCTGCACATAGGATTCCATTTGTCTGCCATTCTTTCTCATCAACAAGTATAATACAAACTTTTCTGGACACAACGGACAGTCTAGCAGCCTGTACAGACACAAGGGAACAAAATTCTACATCTCATAGCTACCTAGGCTTTAACATTTGTCAGTAGAGCTGGGGTTTAAGAGCTTCTGTCTCAGAGGCTATGAGATGTTGCTGCAAGTTTGCACTGATGATCTCTGGATTATATTTCCATTCCTGGTAATGACCTTTAAGGCATGATGATACTGCCATTCCTATTGTAAGGTTGTTCTTTAATAAATCCCCAACACAACACCCTTCTGTACAAACAAATGTGTTTGGGGACCTATAAGAGAAGTGCGGGAATAAAAAAAAATAAACCTCGATAGATCAATCTGATCCTGCAGCTGTCCCCCACCTGCTCTAATACCAAGAACTGAGCGATCACATGACTGTAGTTCTTAGTCTGCTCTGAGCAGAGAGCAGTGATTGTCAGTCATTGACTTTCTGCTCTGCCCCCTAGTGCTAACTAAAGCGGCAGCATGGGCGCGAGCAGGAGCGGCTGGCTCAGGCTCTCAGCAGCACGCTGAAAAACCGAGCCAGCTGCAGGTCAGGAATCTGGACGGATCCACTGTTGGCTGAATTTGGGTTACAGGAGTACATAACTAAGTGATTGTCAGTCATTGACTTTCTGCTCTGCCCCCTAATGCTCACTAAAGCGGCAGCATGGGAGCGAGCAGGAGTGGCTGGCTCAGGCTCTCAGCAGCACGCTAAAAAAACTGAGCCAGCTGCAGGTCAGGAATCTGGACAAATCCACTGTTGGCTGAATTTGGGTTACAGGAGTACATAACTAAGTGATTGTCAGTCATTGACTTTCTGCTCTGCCCCCTAGTGCTCACTAAAGCGGCAGCATGGGAGCGAGAAGGAGTGGCTGGCTAAGGCTCTCAGCAGCACGCTGAAAAACTGAGCCAGCTGCAGGTCAGGAATCTGGACGGATCCTCTGTTGGCTTAATTTGGGTTACAGGAGTACAGAACTAAGTGTATGAAGTATGGCCAAAGGAGCTTGGCTGAACTCATATGACTCTAAATGCAAGTCCTGCTAGGAACAGAGTACAGCCCCCAAGTATTGCATCCTCAGTACATTAACATGCTGTACTTAATTTTGTAAAAGAATGCTTACTTTTTCAGCTGCCCATTTGTCGCACAGCCCCAGAAACTAACAACACGCACTTGGCTTAGTTCTTTTCCCACACATGCGCAGTCTGCTCTCTCACAGCTCAGCATTTTGCAAGAGAGACAAAGAGCGGACTGCGCTTGTGTGGGGAATAAAGCTCATTTGTGAATTTCCGGAGCTGCGCATCCAATGCTCAATGCGTCCTGCCAGTGTATGTTTTTGGCCAAAGTCAGTAAAAGTGAACTTAACCTTTTGATGTGGATTTAAACCCAATCGCAAAAATCATCTTTAATATGCTAATACAATTTCAAAAAGGCATTTTCAACCTTTTTTTTTTTTTTAGTATATAGTTTTCAATAAAATAACACCTGGTGATCCTACAATGAAGGTCCTTGGTTCAGGCGCTTCCTATAATAGAGTGGAGACACTCTGTCTCCCAATTGTGCGCCTTGTTGCCATCATATCACATACTATCATAGTGTAGGCACTTTTTGCTGTTGTCACCACCAGGAAGCCCGTAAACTAACTAACTGTAACCACCACTGGATTGTTATGTAGACCAGAATTGGCTGTAAAGAGGCTGGCGGCAGGAGATCAGTAATGTTGAAATGTTAGATAGCACTTTAGCGAATTAAATGTCTTCCAGTTAAGATTTACATCTACAAGGAAAATGTATTTAATGTCCACTGTTCAGTCTTGGTACATCTGTAGTGTTTATTTGATACATATTCATTTCCCACTGCCAGTCTCAATGTTTCAGTATTCGTTTTAGTTTGTGATGTTTTTTCCATTTACTTTTTACGTGGAAGAATGAGGAAACAGCTCCGGCAAACCTTCTTACTGGGGGTGGATCAATGGTTCTACTTTAAATTGAGTTTGTAGCCTGAAGTGACCCAAATTATTGCAGGAATTTCTGGACCAGATAGTATGAAAGGAGAAGAGCAATACAATGGGAGAAGAGAAAATAAGAGGTAGAAGAGTAGAACTTCTTTGCTAATGAATCCTCCATTTCCCTGAATAGCCTGAGGAGGAAACAGAAATGCTGCACAATGCAAGCATCTAATGTTCTTCATTAGCCTAATAAAACGTATCCATGCAGTACGGCAATCAGTCTTTACTATGAAATTGTATTTTACATAGAGGGAGGGTTACATCTGATATAATTATGTCAGTGCCATCGGCGTAGCCCTAAGTTCCTTATCCCACAGGATGCCATCCCATCACAAATTTAGAATGTTGTCAGGTTCTAGATAACGCAACATGCCCAAAATAATTCAATGTGCTCCGAATTTGTTCCTCTACACTTGGGTCACTCAGCTCCAGTTTTAAAGTAATCCCAGGCAGTTGTAGAAATGTTTTAATCTGAGAATAAGTCTATGCCTTTGATTCAGTAATTATGCCTTCTATTCCTTCCCTTAGACCAGGGGTCTCCCAACTTTCCAAAGGGCCAGTTAACGGACATTCAGGCTTTAAGAAGGGCTGGACTTTGGACAGTAGAAAATTCCCCAACATCAGTAAGATTAAACAATGCCCCATCATTGTTTTTTAGTGGGAGGAATAATGACCCTTTGTTGGTATGAGTGGGTGGAACACTGCACCATCGTTGGTGTCAGTGGGAGAAATGGTGTCACATCATTTGTGTCTGCGGAAGAAATAGTTCCCCAAGGGATGAATAAAGGCAGGCAAAGGGCTACATCTGGCCCCCCGGGCCGCAGTTTGGAAACCACTTCCTTAGATGAAGAATATCCAACCTTGACCTGTTAGGTGTTGTGAGCAGTCTTACTAAGGCAGGCCATAGCCATACATCATGTGAAAATTGCTTTATTACCCCATAAACACAGTTAATGTTGATGGGAGAATCCCTCCTGCTAAGATATTGTGTTCTCCTGGCCGGTGGGGGAGGGGGGGGGGAATGACTGGAGAACACTGCGAGAACACAATGATTATTGCTAGCTGTTAATAATCACATGCTAGAAATCTGACAGGCTGGTTGTACCCAAGTCAATTGATGGATCGGCTAGGGTACAGCCTGCCCAAAAATTGGTCCCTGCTGATTTGCCCCAGTCCTCCTAATCTGGCCAAAGATTTGAACCAATTATGGTCAGATTAGGACTGGAACAGATTGAATCTGGAACAGTCCATGGCAACCATTTTCAAAACTTAACTAAACACAGTGAAGCTGATTGGACTATACACAGCTTCTCCAGATTCTGCCTACTACAGGTTTCATACATTCTCCCCCTATGAGTGGTACTTATTGATATCATGTGATCACTTTTGCCTCGTACACACGCATCGATAGTTGGCCGTGAATTTTCGGCCAACGTCCGATCGGCCGATTTTTGGCTTGTTAGTATGATGCATTCGACAACCGACTCCGACTTTTCGGCCGAACAAAATCTGGTGTGCAGGCTATAAAATTTTTGTTGGCCGTCACCACAACGGCCGATTTTCCGTCAGTCAGTACAGATTTCGGCAGACAAAAATCTGATGAGCAAGACTGGGCATGCTCAGAGAAGAAAAAACACACGGAAAGTAAACCAGCACATGACATCACTTCTGAAGTTGGTTTTTGTTGGCCGAGAAAATTCATGTGCAGTCTAGAGCACATTTCAACCAACACAACAACACTGGACAAAAGACGGCAGATCGGTCGGCCGATAATCGTTGCGTGTGTACGAGGCATTCCTCTCCGCTCTGCACAACCCACAGAGAAGGACAGGAATAAGCCGCAGAGCCATCACCTAGACCAGGGTTTCTTAACTCCGGTCCTCAGGGCACACTAACAGGCCAGGTTTGCAAGAAAACTGAAATACATCACAGGTGATATAATTTGCTGCTCAGTGATTGCAGTATTCTAGTTTGCATCTCCCCAAGGTAATACTTAAAATCTGGCCTGTTAGTGTGCCCCGAGGACCGGCGTTGAGAAACACTGACCTAGACAAGTGATATGCTAAAACTTGAATCACATCCTACTCACTAACCCAGACCTTGACCTGCACAAATGAAATAAAAAAAGGCACCTGAGCAATTCATAGTTCAGCATTTGATAAAAATAATGATTATAAGTTCTGTGCCCTACACTGATACCTGGGGAGAGCATCTGGGTTACCAACCACTATTATTCCAAATACACAAGTTGTGGTAGAATTTATAAACTTTCAATATGTGAACCACTAACCACAAACCACTTAGTGCCCTGTGGCCTCTAAAAAGTCAACCCCCTGCATATCTTGCTGATCGTCTTTAATAATGTTCATCCGCAAAACCAATGCGTGCAGAAAGCGTAAATTAATTGCCGCACACTTGACACCCGATCATTCATTTTCCTTTCTTTTGTTTGTGGTTATAATAGAATGGTTGATCCCGCTGTTACCGTTTTGATGCCTGGCATTTAAAAGATTATTTGTAATTACAGATTGCAGTGATACATAAAAAGAGAGAGAGAAAAAAAAAGAAAAATGATAGCAAAATCCTAATACTACCATTGCAGGTGAAGCTTTTACATCGGTGTAGATGAGCACACAAAACAAAGGCCATGATTTCACTATAAACATACCTACCACCCTACACCGCCTCATTGTTATCCCACCATCTGCTCTGTGCTTATAAGGCAGCTTTCCCTAGAAACATATTGAAAGGGGTCTTTACTGAAGGCAAAGTGAACTTTAGAAATTAATAATGTTACTACAGAAACGATTTTATAACATAATACACTGTAATTTGGGCAAAAGCAAAAATATGAGACATCTTTATAAGGCACAAAAGCAAAAAATAGACTATTGAAATTCTAAAGTATGAATTCATTACACATTTGCAATATATTTTTTTCCAGGCACTAAAAAAGTAATTAGTTTCCAGAGACTGGATGATTTGGTTGGCAGAATTCACCAGGGACTGCACAAAATACTTTCCAGAAACCCCCTAGATACTGGACAATGAAGTTTCCAGAAACCACTTGAGACTGGACAATATATTGTATTTTCCAGAAACTACCAGAGACTGGACAATATATTGTATTTTCCAGAAATCAATTAGATACTGGACAATATGCTTTACAGAAACCACCAGAGACTGGAATATACATTTTCCTGATACCTCCAGAGATTGGACAATATACTTTCCAGAAACCATAGGAGATTGGACAATATACTTTCCAGAAACCAAAATGAGACTATACAATATACGTTCGAGAAACCACCTAGATACTGGACTGGTTTCCAGAAACCACCGCAGACTGGACAATATTCTTTCCGAAACCATCAGACACTGGACAATCTGGACAATATAGTTTCCAGAAACCACAAGGGACTACACAATTTACTTCTCAGAAACCACCTAGATACTTGACAAATAGTTTCCAGAAACCACGGGGGGACTGGACAATATACCGTTCAGAAACCACCTAGATACTGTACAAAATTCTTTCCAGAAACCATCAGAGATTGGACAATATAGTTTCCAGGAACCACAAGGGACTATGCAATTTACTTTTGAGAATACACCTAGATATTGGACAAATAGTTTCCAGAAACCATGGAGGACTGGACGATATACTGTTCAGAAACCACCTAGATACTGTACAAGATTCTTTCCAGAAACCATCAGAGACTGGACAATATACCGTTCAGAAACCACCCAGACACTGTACAAAATTCTTTCCAGAAACCATCAGAGATTGGACAATATAGTATCCAGAAACCACCGGGTACTGGGCAATATTCTTTCCAGAAACCATCAGAGACTGGACAATATGGTTTCCAGAAACCACAAGGGACTATGCAATTTACTTTCGAGAATACACCTAGATATTGGACAAATAGTTTCCAGAAACCATGGAGGACTGGACGACATACTGTTCAGAAACCACGTAGATACTGTACAAGATTCTTTCCAGAAACCATCAGACTGGACAATATACCATTCAGGTAAAGAAAAATTGAAGGCTGGCGCTCAGGTGTGTATGTTGCTGACAATTAACCCCAAAGGAGACTTGAATAGACAGCAACATACACACCTGAGCGCCATCCTTCAATTTTTCTTAATTTCATTAACAAGCTATCCAGCATTTAGGATTGGGTGAACAGTGTTTTTATGGACATTTTGTGTTCTATGTACATGTGTGCACTCTATACATTAAGATATTTCAGGAGACCACCTTTTGGAGTAGCGCCAGAACTAATTCTTTTAATATACCATTCAGAAACCACCCAGATACTGTATAAAATTATTTGCAGAAAACATCAGAGATTGGACAATATAGTTTCCAGAAACCACCAGGGACTATACAATTTACTTTTGAGAAAACACCTAGATATCAGACAAACAGTTTCAAGAAATCACCAGGGACTGGACAATATTCTTTCCAGAAACCATCAGAGACTGGACAATATACTTTCCAGAAACCACAGGAGACTGGACAATACCATTTCCAGAAACTGCCAGAGAGTAGACCATATCCTCTCCAGAAAACCGCCAGAGACTGGACAATATACTTTACAGAAACCTCTGGGGACTTAACAAAATACTTTCCAGGAACTGTTGGAGACTGGACAATTTACTTTTCATAAACCACTAGAGAATGGACAATATACTTTCCAGAAATCACCATAGACTGGACAATACACTTAGAAACATAGAAACATAGAATGTGTCGGCAGATAAGAACCATTTGGCCCATCTAGTCTGCCCAATATATCTGAATCCTATGAATAGTCCCTGGCCCTATCTTATATGAAGATTAGCCTTATGCCTATCCCATGCATGCTTAAACTCCTTCACTGTATTTGCAGCTACCACTTCTGCAGGAAGGTTATTCCATGCATCCACTACTCTCTCAGTAAAGTAATACTTCCTCATATTACTTTTAAACCTTTGCCCCACTAATTTAAAACTGTGTCCTCTTGTGGTAGTTTTTCTTCTTTTAAATATGCTCTCCTCCTTTACCGAGTTGATTCCCTTTATGTATTTAAAAGTTTCTATCATATCCCCTCTGTCTCTTCTTTCTTCCAAGCTAAACTTAATAAAAAGGTTTTGATTTTCCATTAGATTTTAAAGTCTGGACAATTTATTTTCCACTGAGCACCAGGAGCTAGACAAAATAGTTCCATGTTGGCATGAGAAACTGGATGGTACGCTTTCCACTGAGCACTGGACAATATGCTTTTGACAGGCAGAACATACTGCCATTGGTAGCAGTGTGCTATTAAATATTTGACCAGAGAGGGGTATGATTTAAACCATGGGTGTCCAACCATTTGGCCTCTCTGGGCCACATTGAGTTTAGAGCAATTTTCTCGGGCCGCATATAAAATGTATACTATAGTTAAGGCATTTAATAAAATGCCGCCGCACCCCCCTCACTAATTTAACACAACTAGAGGATGATCAAATTAAATGGAATTAGTATGCAGGAGGTCTACTTCTTCTGAGAGACAAAAAAGGAACACTCTAACCACCATGATCACTTCAGTGATTTGAAGTGGTCATGGTGGTAGGAGTCAGAAATGGTCATGGTGGTAGGAGTCAGAAATGGTCATGGTGGTAGGAGTCAGAAATGGTCATGGTGGTAGGAGTCAGAAACACTGCACATGCTCACCCCCCCCTCCCCTCCCTTCCCCTCCCCTCAGCCTCTGCCTACCGTTAGTTGGAAGCTGTGGCCGTGCCCCCGACCCGACTCCCTTCCTCCCCAGCAAAAAAAAGATTGTCAGGGGGCAGTGGGCCGCATTGCCTGCGGTTCTGGGCCGCATGCGGCCCTCGGGCCGCAGGTTGGACATGCCTGATTTAAATCTTTTGTTGTCTGTGTCCCTATTGGGGACTTTCACCCCTCTATTTATCATATTTATCACGGTGACCATTGTCATTGAGACAGAAAGAGAGAGAAAATCCTACATTTTAGAATTGTCACCAGAGCAAATTGGAGATACCTGTTTCAGTCTCAAGATGGGATCTCCCCTCGTTGGAATATTTTTTCTTATTTCCTGTTGCATCTCCAGGACAAGAAGTAAAGGGAAATCTCCTCAGCAAGACATAGACAGAAATAAATTACCCCTGGTAGGGATTTTAACCCTTCCCTACTCTATACGCTGTACTTACAGTTTAATGTAAATTTAACGCCCAAGCACAAACTCCTAACTTGTACCTAATCCCTTAATAATAATTCTTAACTTGAAACAAACCCTTTAATGCTAACCCTAAAACTCAGACAAATGTATACTTTAAGTAACTTATAATCACAGGACATCAAGGGCTACATGGAGCACAGAAGCATCAATAATACTTAGATGCTGAAAATGTCAAGCTCTAAAATAAATGAATTCAACAAATATTTTGTGGCTACATAAAACGAAGAAAATTATCAGCACTGAAAAACCTTCATGAAAATGTTTGTATCCAGCAAAGACTTTTAGAACAGATATGCAGCTAGATGGAAAAAAGCACACCGCTCAACTGAAAAAAACGTTATTCAATCTTTTTTGGATGAGGCTTCAAGTTTTTTTGTACTAGAACTCTAATTCCAAAGACGAGAATTATTGTACTTTAATTATAATTCTATTATCTATTTTCTATTATTTTTAGGTGCCTTTGTCAGGAGATGATTGTTAAGTACTAATATCTGAATTACAGTATATATATTATTATATTTGGTATAGTAGACTTTTCCACTGCTGGAAGCATTTCCACGTAGTCGTAAATCTCCAGATTTAAAAGTCTATAAAATTATAATTTTTAGTGCTGGAATTCTGCAGGAACCGACCCATTGGACAAAATGGAAGTCTGGACCCTTCTGCCGTGATCTCACCGTCCCTGTGACCAGACTTCTCATTATAAACTCTCATATCATGCTCTACTTTCCAATAATGAGGTATGGGAGGTGATTTATGACCTACCACAGAGACAAATTAAACTTATTTCCATATTCCTTCAGGCTCCAGAGAAATATGGAAAAAGCGAGATTTAATTAACCATAAAGGTCAATTTTCAATAAATAAATCCTCACATAGGTCACACCATGGCACGGAAATATGTCACTGGCCCATATATCAGAAGGCTGGAACCACAGTGCATCTTTTATATAAGATATAAGAGATAAGTAAACCGCTGATTTACATAACCTTTACTTTATTTGAATGGTTAGTGCAGTAAATTAAGCCGGGGGTGACATTTGGATAACTGCAGGTCAAGGCAGCAGCTGCACTATGAACATTGCGGTTAAAGTCCAAAGTATGGCTAAGAAGAAGTCTGACCACCGTTTGCCTGACCCTTGTTCCTAGTTATAGGTAGTTAAAAGAAATTAGTCGCAAAGCCAGATACCTGCACAAGAAGATCTGATGGAAGCGGGCATTAGGCTGGCTACGCATTATACAATTTTCCTTTATATTTACCAAAATCATATAATATGAGGTCAAACTTAAAATTTTATTTTGTATGCAATCAGGCAGGCCCTTCTGCTACATGGTTGAAGGTAAGTCTTAAAGGAATTTACCAAAAAATTGTATAATGTGTAGCCAGCTTTAGACACTGATTTTAAAGAATTGGGGATAAATTGCTGTAGCCACAATTGCAGAGATCGCCCCAAAACCAGCATATGGGTTTGCCTACAAAAATTTTTTTCATGATTTTTGAAGAAGCTCAAAGAGGAAGTAAACTGTGCCAAATTAAAAAAAAAAAACCCTGCATAGTATAGGCATAATGTGCTATTATGCATCATATATTAGCACATTTTGAAATACTTACCTTATAATGAAGCCCTGCACCACCGTGCTGTGAGCTCTGATGGACACTTCCATCTTCACCTGGTCTTCCTTCTGGGTTCACGTCCTCTGACCGTCTGATTGGCTGCGCCGCGATGACGCCACTTCCATGCATGTGCGCTGGAGTTACAAGCCACAGCACGGAGCTCTGAAGGGATGGCATAGGTATACCATCTCTTCAAAGCACATGTGCCAGTGACATCACCGGCTGCAGGAAGGGTGAATATCTCCTAAACCTTATTATAGGCTTACCCATAGGCTTACCCATTTAACACCAGAATTCATACCTAAGAGCAGGTAACACCATTTGATAAATCAAAGGGGCACATACCCTTCAAAGGTAACATCCATATTTTAATCTAACAAATTGAAATCTGGATTTTTTTTTTCTTGCCTGCTTTCTTTTTTTTCTTACTTTACTGTTAACCACTTGCCGACCGCCGCAAGTACATATACTGCGGCGGTCAGCCCCTCACAGGCAAAGTGACGTATGGGTACGTCACTAGCCTGTGAGGCTCTGGGGAGCGAGCGCGCGCCGCCGGAGGCACGCTCCCACGCGGTCACGGACCCCCCCGGCGATCGTCGGTGGAGAGGGAGAAAGGCAGGCGGCTAGTGTTAACAAGCCGCCTGTCATTCTCCCCTGTGTAGAAACAGTGATCATACGGTTCTACTATGTAGGACCATTGATCATTGTTCCTACACCTCAAGCCACAGCCAATCACAGTTAGAAGCATGCCCCTAGGGACACACACCACCCCTCCCTCTAAAAAAAAGTTAACCCCTTCACTACCAGTGTCATTTTACAGTAACAGTGCATATGTATAGCACTGATTACTGTAGTAATGTCACTGGTAACCCCAAATGTGTCAAAAATGTCAGTTAAGGGTCCGATCTGTCCGCCCCAATGTCGCAGTCCCGCAAAAAAAATCGCAGATCGCCGCCATTACGCGTTAAAAAAAAAAACAACAAAAATGACAAAAATCTTTCCCTTTGTTAGTAAACGCAATAACGTTTGCGCAAACCAATCAAAATACGCTTTTTGCGATTTTTTTTACCAAACATATGTAGCATAAAACAAATTGGCCGAAAATGTTAAAAATTTTGATTTTTACATTTTTTTGGGGGGGAATTTCATATAAAAAAATGTGAAAAATATTGTTATTTTTGCAAAATTGTCGCTCTTTTTTTGTTTATAGCGCATGATCAAAAAATCGCACAGGTGATCAAATACCACCAAAAGAAAGCTCTATTTGTGGGAAAAAAAGGACATCAAATTCGTTTAGGTACAGCGTCGCACGACCGCGCAATCATCAGTTAAAGTCACGCAGTGCCGAATTGCAAAATACCCCCTGGTCAGGAAGGGGGTAAAATCTTCCTGGGCTTAAGTGGTTAAGGACAGTACAACTATTTTCTGAGGACGATAACTGCAAGTGGTTAACACATGTGATGATAGTATTCAGCACAATAATTCCTTTTTTCCTGTCAAATACAGACTTGAATTTGCAAAGGGTTTACTTTCTGGTGAATGATAAGCTAGGGAAGTCAAGGAGATACGCAAGATTTCTCACAGGGGCCCAATGAGATCAAAATCTTCATCCCATAACAAAGGTTGACATCTCCCCGCTCTTCATTCACAATGATACTCAATTATTCAGATTTAGTTTACTAAAGGTGAGATTTACCACGGCAAAAGTGTTTTATTTTCTTTAATCAATACGAATTTCAGATTAACCTTGGCTCTACCCTGCCCCATCAATCCCCATCAGAGTACAGACATCCCAACGCTAGAAGAAAGACTTGACTCAGGTTATCAAACCATCCAATTGTCCTCCTCTGTATTAAGATAGGCCGCCTTGTCCATTCATTCTTGTGTGTGTCCAATTATTCAAAGACCACAATCTCTCCTACCATTCACCTTCTTGTTCCAGGCTTAGGTGTGACCTTCCCAATGACGGGGGCCTATAAGGCATTATTTCACAACTTTAGCCTTTTACCATGACATTTCGCAAATAGAAAAAGTGTTTGTAAGACCTTGTATAGACATGGTCATCAAAAGGATGGACTCCATTTGTGTTCTTCATATCCAGCTAATAACCCAGATAGCAAGGAAGGATAACTTGCCACAAATTTGTGGCAGTGTTGAATTATGAGTCTGGTAACTTGCTGTACATTTTCACTGGCGGGTTGTACACTTGCAGGGCACTTGAAGCACAAGTTCTTGTTGACACGTTTCCAATTTGTAGCAATTTTACGTGGCAAGTCTCTAGCAAGAGCAAAGTTACAAGGATGAGTCTACAGCAAGAGCTCTGCAAGTCACAGTGACCCCTGTGGTGGGATGACTATTGCACAATATAACTGAACCAGAACTTGCAGCAGACTTGAAGAATGTTTGCAAAGAAAGTTGATCTGAAGTCATGCAATGTGGACTTGCTACAATTGTGCAACAAACCTGTGAAGCCTGGCAAGTTTACCAAATAGCCCAGCAAGTAATTTTCAAACTTGCAGCTTAATTGCTTGCTATCTGGAAAAGAGTGTGCCATACCTACCAACTTTTTGAGATGGGAACCAGGGACACCTATTAGCAAAAATATGTAGGCATAGGACACGCCTTCTACATGCCCTCTTAACCACTTGCCGACCTCCGTCCGACTATATACGGCAGCGGTCAGCCCCTCCCAGGCAAAGTGACGTACCGGTACGTCACTAGCCTGGGAGCGAATAGGGGGTGAGCGCGCGCCGCCAGAGAAGCGCTCCCGCCCCCACTCATACCCGAAGAAGCCGGCGCATGTGACCGGCGGACCCGATGTCCGCCGGTCATTTGCGATCGTCGGGTAGAGGGAGAAAGGCAGGCGGCTAATGTAAACAAAGCCGCCTGTCACCATCCCCTGTGTAAAAGCACAGATTACTTGTTCCTGCTATGTAGGACTGTTGATCTGTGCTGTTACACACACAGCCACATCCAATGACAGTAAGAAACACGCCCCTAGGGACACACTTAACCCCTCCCTCTCCAATAAAGTTAACCCCTTCCCTCCCAGTGTCATTTTTACAGTAACAGTGCATATGTATAGCACTGATTACTGTAGTAATGTCACTGGTACCCCCAAAAATGTCAGTCAAGGGTCCGATCTGTCCGCCGCAATGTCGCAGTCCATCGCAGATCGCCGCCATTACTCGTTAAAAAAAAAAACAATAAAAATGACAAAAATCTTTCCCTTAGTTAGTAAACGCAATAACTTTTGCGCAAACCAATCACAATACGCTTTTTGCGATTTTTTTTACCAAACATATGTAGCAGAAAACAAATTGGCCTAAAATGTTAAAAAATTTTGATTTTTACATTTTTTTGGGGGGAATTTCATATAAAAAAATTTGAAAAATATTGTTATTTTTGCAAAATTGTCGCTCTTTTATTGTTTATAGCGCTCCCAGCCAATAACTACAGGGCAGAAGAGCGGACAATAGGTTAAAACTTATGAAAAAACATGGATCTTGTGTGCCTAAGCATGTCATTCTTTTAGAGTAAACTTTGTCCCATCTGGTAAAAAAACAAACTAAAAATCTACCATACCATTCCTGTCTATAACTACCAGTATACTATTTTTATGTTGGTAGCTGTTCCTGGGTCATAAGGTCAATTTATCTTCATTGACCATAATGGAGAGACTTTCATGCCAATCAATGCTTCTGCATCCTCTAATCAGAGTCAGTTAATGCTAAAAGCATGCTGCTTGCAGGCTGAATTTAGGAAATTGACTGAACATCCCTTTGCACCACACAACCTCTTCAGACTAATGTGTTGTTGTTTTAAACCCCAACGGAGCCGGCACGGTGACTTTTATTAACATGAGCAGAAGACTCGCCTTCCACAAATCCTGAGAAATAAGCTTTTCCACTCCGTAATGGAAGCGGGGAACGAGCGCAAGCCTTCTATATTCACTGGCGCAAATTAAACGTGTTAAACAGCTCCCGCGTTTGTGGCAGATTCGTATCTTTGGCAAGGTGATATTGACTCAAGTTTCCAGCTAAAACTAATTTGTTTTGGCGTCCTATTTTTCTGTGCCCTGTAATTGGCTTATGTGCCACATCCTGGACAAGTCCCATTATTTATACTAAGACACAATTACCCTGAGTGTTTTGCTGTGAACAACAGGGGAAAAAAACAAGAAGACAGGGAACAGCAAGGGAAACGTCTACAACTGTCCAGAATACTTTTTACTGGAGGAAAACATGAAGCGTTAAAGGAGAAAACCAGACAAAGAGTAAGGTTCAGTGATAGATATTAAGAGTGAAAAACCATTGGACTGGATGAAAGGCTAAGTTCACTCCTAATTAATAAAGTGGACTGTTACCCGTTATTTGAACTTCCTCTTATCTCCTTCCTCCCACCACCTTCTTAGGCCACATGCACAATAGGTGTCTAGCCCCTGGGTGTCCAACCCCAGCTTTTTTGTGTGCCCAGGAAGCACAGGCGCAGCAACTTGACAGGCCTGGATGCTGTACTACGTTTAATGAAAACACCAGATTTATGGCGCTTTTCCACTGCATGGAACCGAACGGTTCGGCTCGCTTTTGTGCTTTTCCACTGCTGTTACTGCATGGTACGGTGTAGGAACGGTTCCGTACGGTACGGTACGGCGGCGCTTTTCCACTGCATGGAACCGAACGGTACGGCTCTCAAAAACAGTACCACCTCGATTGTGGTTCCAAGAGGTACCATACCCGGTACCATATCCCACAATCCTTTGCATGCACTCACTACTAGCCACTGATCGGTCAGAGAATCATTGTTATCCCACCCACATCCCACCCACTTAACTTTAGTACTACTTTAGTGGAAAAGCAAACCATACCGTACTGTACCGAACAGTTCCAACACCGTACCACGCGGTACCAGCAGTGGAAAAGCAAACCAGGCCAAGCAGGGCCAAGTAGAGCCGTGCCGGTATTTGCAGTGGAAAAGTGCCATTAGATGCACAGGGGCTGGATGCCCACTTAGGGTCACCATACAAAGAAAGTAATCAACGCTTAAGGCTGGTTTCCACCTGTATCACCTCCACTGCACGCTAGTAGGTGCTGGACCCATTCATCACAGGCTTCACTGTAGAAGAAAAAAATCTGGTCAGCCATACATCCGATAAAATCACCTTTATTTCGACCAACATTTATTGGTTCAAAAACGAGATTTTATCAGATGTGTGGCCCCGAGCAGATTCTTTTCTTCAACTAAGGTCAGCCTTCATACACATTACAATCTGACCATACGATCTCTGTACAATGAACTTTAGATTTGCCAAAACTATGTAATATAAAGACCTACCTAAACTAGCCAATTAATCTGCATACAATAAGACAGGTCCTTGCACTACATGCTTGCTGGTAGATCTACAGGAGATTGTACAAGCAGATTTTACCATGTGTGGTGAGCTTCAAGCTGGGTAGACAGGCAGTTTTTTTCAGGTTGAACGAAAAAAAATAAGAAAGACAGGTCCCTGCATCAACACAAATGATATTATGCGGGGATCTCTCCTGCTGTGCTATTGTATTCTGACAGGAGGAATTAACGCAAAGCCGATATATCAAGGGCCGATCTGCATTTTATATCGGAATCGGCCCCTGAGGTTACTGATATTGCCGATATTTCGGGAAAGTGCTGTACCAGGGTGATGCCTGCAGCTAGAGGCATCACCCCGGTACCGGCGTCCATAGCCGACGGTCGGCAGTCTTGTAATGACAACCGATGCGGCTGAGAAGCCGCTTGGCTGTCATTACAAGGAGCGGGAGGGGATGTCTCCCCCCCCTCCTGCCACCTCCTGTGGCTCGCCCGGGTCTCCCGTCTCACCGGAAGACCCGGGCATCCTACCTGCATGGCCGCCGAAGACCCAATCAAAGCCGCATTCGGCTCTGATCGGGTCTCCATGTAAAAACCCGGAAGTGATGTCATGACATCACTTCCGGGTACTCGGCGCCAAATTAAAAAAAGTTACAGCATTCAAAACAGCCAAACTTGGCGTTTTGAATGCTTTTAAGTGCAGAGGAGGGGTTTGGGGTCTTTTAGACCCCCAAATTCCTCCACAAGAGTATCTGTGTAAAAGAAAAAAAAAAATGTCCGCAAATATCGGCAGATATCGGCCGATACCGATATGCGATGACCAAAATATCAGTATCGGTATCAGCAATACAAAAATGATATCGGTCGTTCACTAGAATTAACCCATTTAAGGACCATATGACAGAAGCCGTCTGTTAGAGAGCTGTACACATGGATCATATGTGCACTGGGGAGCTACAGTTCATTGAGGGAACCATGAATACCAACATGTACTGTGACATACTGAAGCAGAGCATGATCCCCTCCCTTCAGAGACTGGGCCGCAGGGCAGTATTCCAACATAAGGACCCCAAACACACCTCCAAGATGACCACTGCCTTGTTAAAGAAGCTGAGGGTAAAGGTGATGGACTGGCCAAGCATGTCTCTAGACCTAAACCCTATTGAGCATCTGTGGGGCATCCTCAAACGGAAGGTGGAGGAGCGCAAGGTCTCTAACATCCACCAGCTCTGTAATGTCGTCACTTGTCATGGAGGAGTGGAAGAGGACAGAATGAACAGGCAGGTTTGGTGATCAGAGAGGAAAACATTGTATTCCTTTACTGGAAGTTTTGCGTGATGGATTGTGTAAATTTCAGGACTGGGAGGACCAAAATACAAATCCTTTGGCAGCTAAACTATTCTATAATATACATTTCATCTGTGTATTAAGTTGCATGCCTGGAGTTCAGCTTTACTATATTAAAATGCAATCTACTGATATCATCCATGAGTGTGTGATTATATACATAATGGTGCAATAAGCTGCAGGGAGTTCTCCCAAACTTCTGAGAGTTAAGTTCAGTAGTTACATCCAGAACTATCATACAGACACTTAATGCTCCCACTAAAAAATCAATCTTTGCCTATTTTACTTTTTTATCCCCCGTTTGGGCATCAATTAAATGGTTGGGGGTTTAAAATGTCACTGAATGTAGTCAATAATTAGTTGCTTATTCCTGTATGCAGTCCTATGTGCAGTGATAGTCATCATTAACCCATCGCCTCCCTGCCAGGCCTCTTTCCAGAGCCGTCTGTTAAGCTCTGTGGTATTGATCAGGAATCGATCGACGCTTGAGGACAAGAAAGAATGAAAGTTATCATCACTTGTCTCTGTTTGTTTCCTTCATCCAAACACAATAGAAAACAACATTGTAGCAGTCAATGGCTATCAGGACACGAAACTGCATTCCACAGACATATTTACGCTAACTTTTGGCCATTTTTTATGATAAGGAATGATAGGAAATTATGAAATTTTTAAAAACATATTATTTGTCTGATATGTTCCATTACAGCTGTATCGGTTCTTGTATTATACACTAAATGCAATGTATGAGATATTTTATCTTGTTATACCTGGCAAGCTCTGTCTACACAAATGTGGTCAATGGGAAACAACTGTAAGCTGTATATAAACTCTCAATCCAAGGAGCTAAATTTTACCCTCTTTCTTATATTTTGATAAATTCTATTGCCAAAGTTAACCACTTAAGCCCCGGAAGATTTTACCTCCTTCCTGACCAGGGTTTTTTTTGCGATTTTTTACTGCGTGACGTTAACGGACAATTGCACGGTCGTGCGACGCTGTACCTAAACAAATTTGACGTCCTTTTTTTCCCACAAACAGAGCTTTCTTTTGGTGGTATTTGATCACCTGTGCTATTTTTTTGATCATGCGCTATAAACAAAAAAAGAGCGTAAATTTTGCAAAAATAACAATATTTTTCACATTTTTTTATATGAAATTCCCCCAAAAAAAAATGTAAAAATCAAAATTTTTTAACATTTTCGGCCAATTTGTTTTATGCTACATATGTTTGGTAAAAAAATCGCAAAAAGCGTATTTTGATTGGTTTGCGCAAAAGTTATCGCGTTTACTAACAAAGGGAAAGATTTTTGTCATTTTTGGTGTTTTTTTTTTTAACGAGTAATGGCGGCGATCTGCGAATTTTTTTGCAGTACTGCGACATTGCGGCGGACAGATCGGACCCTTGACTGACATTTTTGACACTTTTGGGGTTACCAGTGACATTACTGCAGTAATCAGTGCTATACATATGCACTGTTACTGTAAAAATGACACTGGCAGGGAAGGGGTTAACTGTATTGGAGAGGGAGGGGTTAAGTGTGTCCTAGGGGCGTGTTTCTAACTGTAGTGGGACAGGTCTACTATTGTAAAAACAGAGATCAACGGTTCTACATAGTAGAACCATCTGATCTCCATTTTTACACAGGGGAGAATGACAGGTGGCTTGTTTACATTAGCCGCTCACCTTTCTCCCGCTCTACCGACGATCGTAGTGTAACCGGCGGACATCGGGTCCGCCGGTCACACGCGCGGACTCTTCAGTGAACGAGCCGGGGCGGGCGCGCGCCTCAGCGGGCGCCCGCTCGCCCGCTGTTGGCTCACAAACCGGTCACAGGCTAGTGACGTACATATACGTCACTTTGCCTGGCCGGGGCTGACCGCCGCAGTATGTCGGCAAGCGGTTAAAGGTTTCAGTGTTCTACAAAAGTCAAAGTCCACCCGTATGCTAAAGTAGATTCCAAATCACTGGAACCTCATAGAATTTTTAACATGTAAGGCCTCATGTACACTGCTACTTGTAAACTGACTTTTAGGAGCAGTTTGGCGTTTTTTTCAGAACGTGTGTTTACCGTAGTTTCAAACGCAAAACGCGACCGAACGCGATCACCCGCGTTTAGCGCTTGCGTTTTCACTGTTTAAAGAGGAATGATTTTTCAACCTCTAAAAACGGATCTGAGCGCAAACGCCCGCTAAATGCCGCTAAACGCGGCTGCAAACGCAACACAACGGACGTTTTAAACGTCCTTTACATAGCTGTTAAATTCCAGCGTTCAAAGGACTTTTTAAAACGTCCCGTGTACATGTAGCCTCAATGTTCAGTAGTGTCAAACGTTATTAGCAATAGTTTACACCTGCAGCTTATAATAAAGTTAAAGCTAATAATCCTGCCATAAAGGTTCTTGTTGAGACCAGAGATGTATAGTAACTAAGTAGAACTACTTCACTACTGTACTTAAGTACCGAAAGGCGGTATCTGTACTTTCCTAGAGTAGAATTTTTTTCTCCTACTTCCACTTTTACTTCACTACATTGTTTCGATGATTTCAATACTTCTACTCCGATATTTTTTTTTTTGTGCTGCATAGTTACTCGTTACAATTATAAAAATTACCACTGCCAGAACAGTAGATGGCAGGTTTCATGAAGCTCAAAAAAATATGTATAATGTGATGTACTTTTGACTTTTGACTTTTTTTTTAATAACTTTAACTTTAATAACTAACTTTAATAAACTTTTGACTTCTTTCTTTAATAACTACATAACATAGTACTTGTACTTTTACTTTCAGTACTTGAGTAGCAAATTTTTTTAAAAAAACTACTGGTACTTTTACTTTCAGTACTTGAGTAGTAAAATTTTTAAAAAAACTACTTGCAATACTTAAGTACAAAAAATGTTGAATACTTTAGTACTTCTACTCAAGTCACTTTTTGATCGAGCACTTCCACTTCTACTCAAGTCACTTTTTGATCGAGCACTTCCACTTCTACTCAAGTCACTTTTTGATCGAGCATTTGTACTTTTACTCAAGTATGGGTTTCGCGTACTTTATACAACTCTGGTTGAGACACATCATGATGTTTTAGGGTGACAACTGCCTCTCAATTCTGCTTCTGTGTTGTCACCATGCCATTTTTGCTCCTGGTAGAGATTACAAGCGACTGTGTGCCAACATAATTTGTACAGGCACAGTCCCCTGTTTTCATATGAGGAATTCGGTCAAGAGCAATGATGTTGCTCTGAAAGCCACTCCTGGAGTGAGTGTATGTAGATATGAAGTGTCTGAAAGAGATCAGCCGCGCTGAGATAGGAAAAGAAGGATAAAAATACTTTAACCAGTGTGTTAAATCGTCTTCCACTTTTTAATATCTCTTAACGATTCTAGTTGTGAAAAGTGCAGTAGGTTGTTTTTCTGCCCCCCCCCATAATGGGTGTAATAGAGACATCACTCTCCTGAAGGACTTCTGAATTATTTATGTATTTCACATCAAGTGTGACACCATGTTTGGCTGAAGCAGATGAGTGGACCTGGGAATTTTGGTAGCAATATCTGTCCAATTTGCCAGCAATCATGCAAAATGTCAGTTTTGGCTGACGCTGGCCTTTGCTAGATAGAACCAGCAATAACGCCAAGTGTTATGTGTTAACTTTTTCCAAAAAAAATAAAAATAAATTTACAGTAGGTATGAGCACATTATATTCCAGGCCGCGAAAGTGTGTGAAAACCTGAATATCACACCTATTTGCCCTTGTTGGACATCTTACTCTTACTTAATGCATTAATATAGGGTTGCCCCAGGCCCCTGCAGCTTTAGTGGCCCACTCTTCTGAGAAGACTTTCCTCAAGATTGTGGGGTGTATATGTGTAAATGTGCTGCCATTCAGCTGAACCAGGATTTGTGTGCTCAGGTGCTTATATTGAGTAAGATTTGTCTCGCAATGTGCATTCCAGTTCATCCCAAAGGTGTTCAGTAGGGCTGAGGTCAGGGCTCTGTGTAGGCCACTAGGGATTCTCTGCCAAACTAATTGAGCCTTAAGTGTCTTCCACCTTCCACTGGAACTTTAAAAGAGAAGTATGGGTTTAAAAAACAAACAAACCTACAAACTCACCTGGGTGGATGCAACATGGATCTGATGCTGCATCTGTCCCCCACCGCTTATAAGACCAAAAGCTGAGCATTCAAAGACTGCTGATTACACTGTTCTCAGTCTTCAGTGAGCAGAGAGCCAGTGACTGTTAGTCACCCCTCTCTATTCTGCCCCTCCAGTGCTCACTGGAGTACCGGGCTGTGCAGCGGGTGGGAGCAGCTGGCTCAGGTTCTCAGCAGTTGAGAGGCTGAGCCAGCTGCCAGTAAGGTATATGGGTGGATCCTTACATTAAAGTTGAGATCTCTCCAGAGTTTGGACCTGCTGAGTTCCGACAGGGCCCAAAGCCCGCTGTTGGCTGAATACGGGTCACAGGAGTGTAGAACGAAGTGCACTAATGTGGCCTATGTAGCACTGTCCCCCTAGAGGACTGCTGGATATTACACTTTAGGGATTCCACTGGGTTACCCGTAACAACTGTTTGCAGAAAACATAACACTTTAAGTTCTTGGCTCAGTCAAAGATCAGTCCAGGGGATGTTGTTTGTGTGGTTTTATTTAAATTGGGATGGGAGAAGGGATGAGTGGGATACTCCAACTGTTAACTATTCACAATGCTGAGGACTTCTAACTTGAGAATGCGGCAAGGCGGCTACTTCATCCTGCCACTTGAAGGAAGATGAGGTAAGTGTTCCTATAGTATTTCTCTTCAGGGTACTCCCCTAGTACCCCTTTTCTCTCTGGGCTAGCTGACACCCGTCCAGTGACACTACACTCAGGAGTGGTCCCCTTCCTGGGCAGACCCCTGGGCAAGTTCCTCTGTACTCACAACACTTTTTTTCCAGATTCTCCAATGCCCAAACTCCTGTAGTCAGCTCTGCTGGACCTCTGGGTTCAGCCTCACACCACTGGTACACTAGGCCGACTGCCTGTGACCACCACCAACTGCTGCAGAAGAGGAAGCAGCCGCTAACCTCCTTCTGGGACCTGGCTTCCCGCCCAAAGACCTCTACCTCTACTTTATTTGCCCGTGGCTTTTTATACCTTGTCCAATAATGCACCAATGTCTGTGCCAACCCCTTGGACAGTACCAAAAGCCTGTGTGTCATTGGTCAGGTTTCCTCCAGCATTCAACGTGCCTCCTTATTGGATAAGCTGGGGACACTCCCTGAGACCAAATGAATCACACACTGGGCATACTGAGTAGACCTAACTACAAATCCTGCTCCCTGATAAGCAGAGTGCATGAACATTTTGCCTGCTGCTCTTCTGGTAAGCAGAGCCAAAATTACTCTCTCTACCTAGCACCTGACTAGGAGGGTGCTACACCTACAAGAGTATTAGGCCCAAAAGAGCTTTGCCCCTACTTCTCCACTACTATATCATTAGCTGCACATGTTCCTATATATGTCCCTTGAGGACGCTAGTCTGCTATAAATCTATATGCTCACATATGAAAATACTAATAAATACAATCTCATAAATTATTATTATAGAAACAGGAAGCTCAGGTGTAGAACGCGACCTTCTCCAATCAATTTCAGGCAGCTTCGGTTATTTTCCAGATAGTGTAGTAATTAGAATTGTTAATTGTCTGTATATTCAACAATAAAAAATATATATCCTACAACATACTATAGAATCTTTTTTATCCCGTTGATTCATAGGCAGGAAATGTTCACCAAATAGGCTTCAACAAACATCAAACAATTTTATTTACAATATTAAATCTTTTGTTGGGTTGTGTTGCTATGGCTATTTTAGTGATTTTAATAGCATGAAATGGAATAACATTTTAAGACCATGGATTGTTTAGAAGCTAAGATTCCCATTTTCATGAGCTAACATGAACTGTTGGACTGGTTCACGAGTTCAGGACAGGAAATGATGCTTCAGGAAGTAGCGGGAGAGGAAAGGACTTGAACAAACCATGTGCTGAACAAAAGAAGAGGCAGTTTTTTTTTTCAGAAATTCAAAGAAGGAGCAGTCTGGAGAGATCCTAAATTAAAAGAAAGAAGACTCCATCAACAGGAAGAACCCCATTAAGTGATTGTTTAGTGTAAGTCTTTGACATTCATTGTACATGCTTATTTGGTAGGAAGGATAGATAGCTTGTGCATGTTGTAGGCATATTTTTTAATACTTGGTACATTGTGAATTATCTTCCTAAAATTGTAAGTAGTTTGTATGTCCAGGATTGTGTTTAGTAAAGCATTAATAGACTGCAGAGGATTTAACCACTTGCCGACTGCCGCACAACTATATATGGTGGCAGTCAGCCCCTCACAGGCAAAGTGACGTATGGGTACGTCACTAGCCTGTGAGGTTCTAGGGAGCGAGCGCGCGCCGCCGGAGGCGAGCTCCCACTCCCGCTCACTCACGGACCACCCCACGCGAGTGAGCGGCGGACCCGATGTCCACCGCTCACTCACGATCCTCCGGTACAGCGGGAGAAAGGCAGGCGGCTAATGTAAACAAAGCCGCCTGTCATTCTCCCCTGTGCAACAGCATAGATCATACGGTCCTGCTATGTAGGACCGTTGATCTCTGCTCTTAAACACAGCCACATCTAATCACAGTTAGAAGCACGCCCCTAGGGACACACTTAAGCCCTCCTTCTCAAATAAAGTTAACCCCTTCCCTGCCAGTGTAATTTTTACAGTAACAGTGCATATGTATAGCACTGATTACTGTAGTAATGTCACTGGTACCCCGAAAAGTGTCAAAAATGTCAGTCAAGGGTCCGATCTGTCCGCCGCAATGTCGCAGTCCAGCAAAAAAAATCGCAGATCGCCGCCATTACTCGTTAAAAAAAAAAAAAACAATACAAATGACAAAAATCTTTCCCTTAGTTAGTAAACGCAATAACTTTTGCGCAAACCAATCAAAATACGCTTTTTTTTATTTTTTTTACCAAACATATGTAACAGAAAAATAAATTGGCCTAAAATGTTAAAAAATTTGATTTTTACATTTTTTTTGGGAAATTTCATATAAAAAAATGTGAAAAATATTGTTATTTTTGCAAAATTGACGCTCTTTTTTTGTTTATAGCGCATGATCAAAAAATCGCACAGCTGATCAAATACCACCAAAAGAAAGCTCTGTTTGTGGGAAAAAAAGGACATCAATTTCATTTGGGTGCAGCGTCGCACGACCGCGCAATTGTCCGTTAAAATCACGCAGTGCCGAATCGCAAAATAAGCCCTGGTCAGGAAGGGGGTAAAATCTTCCGGGGCTTAAGTGGTTAATGCGTTCTTGGTTCACCGTAAAGTAACCATAAAAGACAAAGCAAAACAGGGGTTAAGGGTAATAACTGGAATTAATAAAAGATATTCAGTTTTGCATTGACTATTACCCATAGCTTCCCATTATAGCATTTTTTTTCCTTTTGTACGGTAAAGATTTTTATTTCCTTTGACCCAAAGTATTACCTAGCTCTGATTTACTGTCTGGGAGTCTGCGGATTGCGGACAAGAGCTTTCTGCTGTATCCCGGGATCATGGAAGCAAACACTTCTGTTAGAAGATAGAAAGAGACAGCTGAAAATGTAAAAGGAAGGCGTAAAAAACGCTGTTAAAACGCTATCAAAAACACTCGTAATAAAGCTTTGCCTAACTGAGAAAGGACGGCTCTTTTGTTGCCCACGATGAAAACTGTAAGAACATCCCCTCTTCTCTAATTTAACACCAAGAACCCCTCATGGCTGAAAATTCAAATTCAGATGATTCTCATTTCATACACCTCATGAATGGATCACGTAATCTCTTGAAATAAATCTTCCTTATACTGGCACGTGTCTCCGCTTCACGGCTCTTATCACTTGTCCCTTAACCCCTACATAACCTATTTCATGGAAATGAGACCTCATTGTGCCACATTCCCTGTGAAAATCCCATGTACAGCTACCACTGTACACAGGGCGATGGCAGACAGGTAAACACAGGGTTAAAGGCCGATACATGACATAAAAAGAGACAAAGATTATGGCAAAACCACCAAAAGAGCAGAGGACGTTAAAACGGTGAAATATGCCTTCCATCACCTTCACTCACACACGGCCTATATATTGTTTTGATAATACGAGGCTTAAACATAAATCCCCCATTATCTCCCGACTTCCAGAAGACCAGATTTGAGCAAAATGCTTAAATAAGTTAGCGGACAGCAAGAGTTTTAGCTCGGGGTAAGCGGGAGATAAGGGCGCTGGGGAGGTGAATTACAGTCTTTGTTCCCTCCGTGAAGCAGTCAGTCAGTAAGGAAAGAGATTTAGGACACTGGCGGAAACATTCAGGTTGGGAACACATGTAGCTGCAGATATAAATTCCACTGAAACAATGACACTCTCTAACGGCACTGTTTTTTTCTCCAACATTTTAAAACTTTATGGTGCGGCAGACATGGATAAATCATATAGACCAACTCAAGTTTTTATAAAAGGTATTCATTCGCAGTTTGAAAAGGCAGTTGAGCTATAGATCCCAAGTTGCTGCAAAACCACAAGTCCCAGCAGGCCCTTGAAATCCAAGTTTACTTCTTTCAAACCCAACTTCACTTCTTTCACGTTTTGAATTAGTAACGGAATTACAGTGCATTTCTCGTCTTTTCATTTATATTTTATTACTTTCTTTGCCATCTCCGGATTTTTTTACTTTGCTGCATACTCCTGGCCTTGCACATTTTTTCAAACCTTTCTGTCTGCCATGAATGATCTGTACACAAAAGGGCCCCTATGTATAGAGAATAAGGAATAATGTGGTTGCTGGAAACGTCTAACCTGAGTGTAACTGACAATCACGCACCGTACAGTTTACATTACTCTAAGACAGGGGTAGGGAACCTATGACTCGCGAGCCAGACATGGCTCTTTTGATGGCTGCATCTGGCTCGCAGACAAATCTTTAATAAAGGGAGGCATGTCCGGACCTGAGCCGTGCTGGACGTGTAGTCCCAGAGCTCCGTCGCGTCTACCACTCAATCCAGTGCCATCCGCGTAGCTGTGCCCGGTGCCAAGGAGATTTCTGCACCCATTGACGGTACACTTTGTGGGCTACCCACCGCTACCCTCAGTTCATCTCTGGGTGACCGGATTGCCGCGCTATGGACCCCACGGCCTACTGGCGGTACGTGTGCTGTGCATTTGAGGGCCTTGCCAATCACCGCCCGGTAAGGAGACCTCCCATCCGCTCCCTGTGCCCCGACAGACACGATCTCCTTCCCCTCTGACACTCGGTGATCTGTGGGAGCTGCCTCTCACATCCAATTCTGAGACATTCAGCAGCCGGCCGCCATTTTCTCAGGGCCTTTACTCCCCTCCATCACTCGCAGGCCCCTCAGTGAGCATGCTTCATCTCCCTGTCTGCTTTTCCCTCCCAGCTCTCCTTTGCAGAAAGGCATCTCCTAATTCCTGTTAGCAGAGGGTTCCTGCACACATTTGACTAGACAATTTCAGGGCTCATGCTACTTCTTTCTCTCTCCTTCTCTCCCCATTATGGTATCCTTCCTCATACGTTCCTTAACAATTATGCATTCTCTTTTTATATATATATATATATTATATTTTATATCTCTCGCTTTAGGGATATATCCTCTCACTTCCTGTTGTGTCTTTGGAAAGGAAGTAAAGAGTAGCCTTTCTAACAGGACACAGACAGCAAAAAATAAACTAAAATGTAAATTGAAGTGCCACACCACTGCTAAAAGGTCCAGATACAAATTTATTCCAGTAAAGGTCCGGGGGACAATTAATAGAGTATCCAACATGTTTCAGGGGTCCAAAACGGCTGCCTTCATCAGGGCTTAAGACTGAAAACAAGATAAAAGGACTACAAATGAACTGGACCTTTAAAGAGGTTGTAAACCTCAGAAAAAAAAAGAAAAACTTGAAAGACAAAGGCATAATAAGCTAGTATGCATCGCATACTAGCTCATTATGAAATACTTACCTTAGAACGAAGCCCCCGCAGTGCCGCCTGCTCACGGATAACACGGCAGACATTTTCGGCCGTGCTTCTTCCTGCTTCGCGTCCTCCGGCTATCTTAATGACATCACTCCCGCTGTTCATGGCACAGGGCTCTGAAGGAACGACACGGGTGACCGTTCCTTCAGAGCGCATGCGTCGATGACGTCATTGGCTGCATGTAATGTAAATATCTCCTAAACGGTGCAAGTTTAGGAGATATTTACAGTACCTATAGGTAAGCCTTATTATAGGCTTACTTATAGGCAAAAGTCATTAAGGGGGGGTTTACAACCTCTTTAATGGTCACTTCCTGTGACACTTCAATTTACATATTTTTTTACATCACACTACAAGCCAAGGAGACTGTGTAGATCCTTTCTCAACATCTTCAACACAGAGGAACCCTTGCAATATCTTTCCGGTCCCAGGTAACCCCTGATAAAAATGTGTGTTTATACGACTCATGATAGATTAGTGTGATGGTCAGTCCAACGAATGTTCCTTATAATTGTGGTCATTTGGAAGAATTAGCCCCTTCCAGATCTAAAAAGATCAATTGTGTCAGTTGGATATTTTCTGAGAGGCAGAAATTGCTCATTGCTTAAGGAACCCCTAGCAATCTCTAAAGCAGACATGTCCAACCTGCGGCCCAAGGGCCACATGTGGCCTGGAGCCACAAGCAATGCGGCCCGCTGCCCCCTAACATTTTTTTTTTTTGCTGGGGAGGAAGGGAGTCGGGTCGGGGGCATGGCCACAGCAGCTTCCAACTGCAGGGGGGGCGAGCATGTGCAGTGTTTCTGACTCCTACCACCATGACCACTTCAAATCAATGAAGTAGTCATGGTGGTTAGAGTGTTCCTTTATTATCTCTCAGAAGAAGTAAACCTCTTTATACTGATTCCATTTCATTTGATCATCATCTAGTTGTGTTAAATTAGTGCGGGGGACGCGGTGGCATTTTATTACTTATATACCATAACTATAGTATATAGTTTATATGCGGCCCGAGAAAATTTCTCTAGACTCCATGTGGCCCAGAGAAACCAAAAGGTTGAACACCCATGCTCTAAAGCACACGTGTCAAACACAAGGCCCGCGGGCTGAATGTGGCCCCCCAGGCCATTTCATGTCGCCTTTGCACCTCTCCTGCAGCTGCGGCACCCCCTCTTGTCTCTGCCTCCACCTTGGCTCTGTAGTCGAAAGGCTCCTCTTTGCCCCCCCCAGGGGGTGCTCTGGACATCTAATCCTACAGATATAACTGGCCCTTTGAGGGCAACCATAATGCTAATGCGGCCCGCGTTGAAATGGAGTTTGACACCCCTGCTCTAAAGGAACCTTAGGATTCCATGGAACCCCATGGGGAAACCCTGCTCTGGGGTCTGGAAGCTGCCTACCGGGATCACTTACATCAACAACCTAGGGTAAGATAGCAATGCCAATAAGATTACCCCATGAGTCCAGCTCTATTTTTCCACTTTCCATTACTAACAAAAAATAAACTGACAGGGGTTCTAACTTTTCCCTACTATATCCAAAACTAGCTTTTTTACACCATATTCTCTTTCTTTAGGCAGAGTAGTCCTTTCACAGCCCAATTTTAAATGCAAGGAAATGTGTTTACTCACAATTATTTTTTATCACATTGAAATACTGTAATAAACCTAATATTCAGAAGATGTCATGGATCACAGAAATAACATGTAATACCCGAACACACTGCATCCTAATTAGCAAGGTTATCCTGCTTTCTGAAATTCAGATTCATGAATACACATATTTGCACCTGTCACACCTGTCTTACTTGGCCCAAGAAAAATTTAATTAACACTTTAGATCTATTCAGCGTTTAGACTGCTTTGTTCCGAGAGTCATCTGCTGCTAATAAAATTATTTTTTATTATTCAGGCAAAATAATTTAAATTGAGGTCGCTCAGCGGAGCGCGGAGTTTCCGGAGCAAAGTATGCGAGACAAAGCAGAACATTAACGATATGATAATGCAGGAGAGAACCGTCTCCATCAGGCTGGAAGGAAAACCTAAGTCAGCTAAGCAGCCATGGCGCCTTTCTACTCACTGACATAATTAGGGGGGCTTGCTTCACCTCCTGATTTTCAGAGATAGAAAAGGCGGACACGTTTTAGTACCAAAATACGCAAACAAATGACATCCACTTTGTGGCATCTCCATTTACCTTACCATTGTTTTATATTGCCAAGAACAGACTAATTCTGTTAGTTTGTGGTGTAAGGTAAAGGAAAGAGCCATTTGATTGGTAGCTATGGATGACATTCCTACTGTTCCCTGATACCAGTCATAAGATTGTAACACAAAATAAAATAGAAATACAATTGGAACTGTTATAGTATATTTATAAGTTTAATGTAGATGTAAACCTTAAGGGCATATTCGCTGCATTGCTCTGTAAAGCACTGTGATTCATAAATCATTGCTGGTTTTTGTTTTAATAAAATACTGTTCTCTCCCGTTTTTTATTCTTTGTTGCATCCTTGTACTGCTGTTCTCCTGTATTCACTTTCTGTCTTCATAAACTCCAGGAATGGCTTAATGGAATCTCTCAGGACAGGTTGCCTCATGGGCCAAATCTGATGCAGCTCTGCATGGTAGCCAATCAGCTTCTAAATTCAGCTTTGCCCAAAAAAAACCTGGAAGTTTCTGTAGCACTGCCGTCTTGACGACTGCTGGATTATTCGCCTTGGGATCCCCCTGGGTTACCGTTAGCAACTTCAGCATGCACACTTAACGCTTTACTCCTTGGCTCAGTCAATGAACAGTTTAGGGGCCATAGTTGTTTTTGTGGTTTTTATTTAAGTTAGGGAAAGGAGAAGGGAAGAGTGGGATACTCCAAATTGAACTATTCACAATAGATGAGGACTCCTGTCTGAAGATCGAGCCAGGCTGCAGATCTACCTTGCCACTAGATGAATCAGAATTAAGTTTCTGTAAAATCACTTGTAAGGAAGACTATCTTCGGGATACCCGCCTAGTATCCCCTTTCACTACACAGACTGACACCTGTCCTCTGACTATCCTACACCGGGGTGGCCCCCTCTCAGGTCAGGCCCTTAGACGCGATCCCCTTTACTCACAATACTGTGTTTCAAGGGTCTTCAGTGTCTCAAACCCTTACAGTCAGCTCTTCTGGACCTCTGGGTTCAGCTCTTTTCATACTGGTCCCCAGGCCGACCGCCTCTGACCACGTGCCACCAACGCAGAGGAGGAGAGCCGTCACCCTTCCTCCAAGACTCTGCTCACCAGCCAAAGACCCCGCCGAACACATGCTCCTTGCTTTTATACCACACCCTAGAATGCACTGAGACCACCAGTCTGTGCCAATCACTGAAGCTGTATCAGGTAGTCAGGCTTCCTCCACTGTCCAATGTGCCTCCCCATTGGACCAGCGTGGAACACTCCCCAGATGAATCAGACGCTGAGCACCATGTGCAGACCTATCTCACAGATCCTGCTCTCTATTAAGCAGAAAGCAATATAGAATTTGCCTGCTGCTTCTCTGAAAGGCAGACAGAGCCAAAAACTATACTCACTCTCTAGCATCCTACCTAGTCGGGTGCTACATTTTTTTTAAGGCTGTGCCCATACCAAGTATTTCAACGAGTACTCATGAAAATGCTCTGAAACCGATACCTTTACAGCGTTTTGAGCCCATAAAAAATGAATAGGTTTAAATCGCACTGCAAAGAATCATATGCGATTTGAACAGGAAGGAGGTGCAATTCCTGTCCGAATCGCATGCAGTTTCCCGCTCCACTTCTGTGTGAACCCAGGTGGTGGGTATTGAGGAGTGCCTAGTACAAAAGTTCATACCACTAAGAGGTCTTTTTGAAACTTTTATTGGTTAAGAGATCTTCTTTCAAAGTTTATCATCTGCTGAGCGTTCTTTTGTTGCAATCAGAGATGTAACAGTCTAGGACGAGAACAAGGTCTACTTACAGTATGCCCCAGGGCTAGCCCGAGACATTGTGCTTTCTGGGTCCAAGAATGTAAAGCTGCACCCCCCCTCCCCCCCCAAAAAAAAACCCATCACAACCATCCAGCAAAGAGACATTTCCATAAAGCAAAGAGAAATCTCAATCCAGCAGAGACATTTCCATAAATTCAGCAAAGAGACATTTCCATAAACCAAAGAGACATCCCCAGGGCTGCTGTTATAAATCGCGGGGCCCCATACAGACTAACTGGCAGGGCCCCCCCAAGAAAATATTAAAGATATATTTAGCTAAAATTACAACAAAATCACTATTATCAGACACAAATATAACATAACTCGCATAATTCCTGCTAAATCTAAAAAAAAACTATGTTAAATAAAAAAGATGAGATAAGAAAAATATACAGGCTGGGCAGTTGGAGCTCAGTGATCAGAGAGACAGAGAGAGAGAAACAACGTTACAATTTACAAATAAACTCCTGAGCAGAGATAAGTGCTGGGAGGGAGGGGGATTAGTGAGGGACAACTGTCTCTTTCTCAACAGATAAAAGCTGATAGCTGGGAGAGGGACAGATCAGATTCAGGTGCTGGAGGAAGATTTCTGTATTTGTTGTCCATCTCCCTCTCTGTGTGGGCCCCCTGTGTGCTCGGGGCCCCCTACAAGAGGGCTGGTGGTCCCCCCCTATCAGCAGCCCTGGACATCCCCATATAGTAAAGAGACAGCCCAATCCAGCAAAGAGACATGCCCAATCCAGCAAAGAGACATACCCCCTCCAGCAAAGAGACATGCCCCCTCCTCCAAAGAGACATGCCCCCTCCTGCAAAGAGACATGCCCCCTCCTGCAAAGAGACATGCCCCCTCCAGCAAAGAGACATGCCCCCTCGAGCAATGAGACATCCCCAGTCCAGAAAAGAGACATGCTCCCTCCACAAAAGAGACATGCTCCCTCCACAAAAGAGACATGCTCCCTCCACAAAGGAGACATGCTCTCTCCACAAAAGAGACATGCTCCCTCCACAAAAGAGACATGCCCAATCCAGCAAAGGGACATCCCCTGTCCTGCAAAGAGACAGCCCCCTCCAGCAAAGCGACATGCCCCCTCCTACAAAGAGACATGCCCCCTCAAAGCAATGCGACATCCCCAGCCCAGAAAAGAGACATGCCCCCTCCACAAAAGAGACCTGCCCAAAAACAATAGCTCAGCTCACAGGTATATGAATTGTGCAGCACCACAAATGCTCCCCCCTTCCTCTTCACCGACACCAACCAACTACGCTCCGATCCTGGCTCAGTGATGCAACTTGCGGCAACAGCGGCACTGCAGTGGCGGTGGGTGCTCCTGCTATTGAAGCCTGTGCTTTTCTTGGACCGGGAGAGCTGCTCCACCCCCCTCCCTGCTCGGCTCCCAAGCAGTACAACCTGTACTGCTGGGGAGCCAAGCGGGGCGGGGCAGTGCGGGGCTGGGGAGCAGAGCAGGGAGGGGCTGGGGGGCTGAGCAGAGCATTATGGGAGCTAAAGGGAGGGAGCCTCGGGTCCTCGGGCAGTGCGCCCCATTTCCCCTCCTGTTAAAGTGTCGGCTGGGTCCCATGGTCCTGGTATACCTTCATTATGTATCACATCCTCTGAAGAAAAACACAATCGACTGTGGATCCACCAGAGCCAACTCTCACTTGCATTGGTCAGCGCTATCATACACACATCAGATTCTATTTGTACTGGATTTGCAGCATCAGTCATCAGTAAATGTACCAAATAATATTCTTTATAAAGCTGTACATTCCTGTCAATCTTAAGGACCCATTTACACTTGTGTGTGAGTTAATGTTACCGCTTGAGTGTCTCTGATTTGTTAAGGGTTTTACCAGTAGTGAATGACAAACATCTACAAAATTCAATATAAATGGATGTTTATTTTTATACTGCATACAGTTTTCATTATGGGAGAACCCATCAAATTCAGGAAAACTATGAATGCCAGAAAACACATATACTTCAGAAGCACGCCAAAGAATACAACAGAAACATTATCTACACTGTTGTGTTCAGGATGCTTCTCAGACAGGTTTGATAATTGCAAGATAAATGACTAGGTGTATTACGGTATATTCCTTTATTATAATGCCTCTGTCTGGAAATACTGGGTAATTAATGCTTACAGCAGCCAATCAGCTTCTGCCTTTTCTATCTTGAGCTGGACAAATAAAGAAAGGAAGAGTCTGGTAGCAACACAATGTTTATTTTTAGAGGTTGGATCGTTTAAAATAAGGGCCTATGTCAACAGGCTTTTCATTCGCCCCATACAAGTCTATTAAAGGATAACTCCACTTTCATGGTGGAAAAAAATAGCAAATAAAGAAGAAATAATATAGCGTATACAATTGTGACACAAATCATATTGTGATTGAATGTTATTAAAAATTACATTTCCTTTTCAATTGCAGGTCTGTAATTTTATGAAAATGTAATGCAATATGGCTACTTGGAGGTGTTCTGTACACAGAATGTATACTGACCACACCCCAGAAACCTCATTTCCTGCTTGTGTGATTGGCTCACCAATTTTCCCAGAAGTCTGCCTAAGATTAGTGATCGACCGATATCGTATTTTAAATGCCGATACCGATATTTTGGTCATCGGATATCGGTATCGGCCGATATCTGCCGATATTTTCGGACATTAAAATTTTTTTTTTTCCCCACCATTCGCCGGTGTTTCTTAGGCTTACAGTTTCCACTGTCACACCTGAGAAACGAACCAGTGCGGACGGCTGGTCACAAAGGCAATGAGATACTAGATTGTCTCTAATTGCCTCTATGACCTTGGAGGACCATAAGGACGCCATGACATCACATCCAGGCTAGGGTGGAAGTAAACAATTTTCTTTTCTTTTTTTTTAAAGCAAAAGATCAACATTTTTTTTTTGATCTTTTGCTTTTAAAGGTAAAGGAGAGAATTGGGGTGTTTTTGACTCCAGATCTCTCCATAAACAGGACCTGTCATCCTTATTTTAAAGGATGTTTACATTCCATGTAATAGTAAAAAAAAGTCATAAAAAAAAAATAACAATTAAGTGACTTTGTAAACAAAAATAATTTAAAGCACCCCCCTCCCTCTGTGCTCACACGCAGAAACATAAACGATGTTCGCACCAAACATGTGAGGTATCGCAACAAATGTTAGAGCAAGAGCAATAATTCTAGTGCTAGACCTCCTCTGTAACTCTAAACAGGTAACTTGTAAACGTTGTTAAAGCGTCGTCTATGGAGATTTTTAAGTACTGTTGTATGTCACCATTCCACGTGTGTGCAAATTTAAAGCATGACAGGTCAGTTATCTATTCACTCAGAGTAATATCATCTTTCATTTTAAAAAAAATAAAAATCCTGGGGTATACAGTGCCTTGCGGAAGTATTCGGCCCCCTTGAACATTTAGAACTTTTGCCATATTTCAGGCATCAAACATAAAGATATAAAACTGTATTTTTTTGTGAAGAATCAGCAACAAGTGGGACACAATCATGAAGTGGAACGAAATTTATTGGATATTTCAAACTTTTTTAACAAATAAAAAGCTGAAAATTTGGGCGTGCAAAATTATTCAGCCCCCTTAAGTTAATACTTTGTAGCGCCACCTTTTGCTGCAATTACAAATGTAAGTCGCTTGGGGTATGTCTCTATCAGTTTTCCACATCGAGAGACTGAAATTTTTGCCCATTCCTCCTTGCAAAACAGCTTGAGCTCAGTGAGGTTGGATGGAGAGCGTTTGTGAACAGCAGTTTTCAGTTCTTTCCACAGATTCTCGATTGGATTCAGGTCTGGACTTTGACTTGGCCATTCTAACACCTGGATATGTTTATTTGTGAACCATTCCATTGTAGATTTTGCTTTATGTTTTGGATCATTGTCTTGTTGGAAGACAAATCTCCGTCCCAGTCTCAGGTCTTTTGCAGACTCCATCAGGTTTTCTTCCAGAATGGTCCTGTATTTGGCTCCATCCATCTTCCCATCAATTTTAACCATCTTCCCTGTCCCTGCTGAAGAAAAGCAGGCCCAAACCATGATGCTGCCACCACCATATTTGACAGTAGGGATGGTGTGTTCAGGGTGATGAGCTGTGTTGCTTTTACACCAAACATAACGTTTTGCATTGTTGCCAAAAAGTTCGATTTTGGTTTCTTCTGACCAGAGCACCTTCTTCCACATGTTTGGTGTCTCCCAGGTGGCTTGTGGCAAACTTTAAACGACACTTTTTATGGATATTTTAAGAAATGGCTTTCTTCTTGCCACTCTTCCATAAAGGCCAGATTTGTGCAGTATACGACTGATTGTTGTCCTATGGACAGAGTCTCCCACCTCAGCTGTAGATCTCTGCAGTTCATCCAGAGTGATCATGGGCCTCTTGGCTGCATCTCTGATCAGTCTTCTCCTTGTATGAGCTGAAAGTTTAGAGGGACGGCCAGGTCTTCATAGATTTGCAGTGGTCTGATACTCCTTCCATTTCAATATTATCGCTTGCACAGTGCTCCTTGGGATGTTTAAAGCTTGGGAAATCTTTTTGTATCCAAATCCGGCTTTAAACTTCTCCACAACAGTATCTCGGACCTGCCTGGTGTGTTCCTTGTTTTTCATGAAGCTCTCTGCACTTTAAACGGACCTCTGAGACTATCACAGTGCAGGTGCATTTATATGAAGACTTGATTACACACAGGTGGATTCTTTTTATCATCATTAGTCATTTAGGTCAACATTGGATCATTCAGAGATCCTCACTGAATTTCTGGAGAGAGTTTGCTGCACTGAAAGTAAAGGGGCTGAATAATTTTGCACGCCCAATTTTTCAGTTTTTTATTTGTTAACAAAGTTTGAAATATCCAATAAATTTTGTTCCATTTCATGATTGTGTCCCACTTGTTGTTGATTCTTCACAAAAAATTACAGTTTTATATTTTTATGTTTGAAGCCTGAAATGTGGCAAAAGGTTGCAAAGTTCAAGGGGGCCGAATACTTTTGCAAGGCACTGTATATTATTATTTTTTTTAAATTCATTAAAGTGTATTTTTTCACAAAAAATTGCGTTTGAAAAAATGCTACGCAAATACCATGTGACAAAAAATTGCAACGATTGCCATTTTATTCCCTTGGGTCTCTGATGAAAAAAAAAATATATATATCTATATCTATCTATCTATCTATCTATCTATCTATCTATCTATCTATCTATCTATCTATCTATCTATCTATCTATCTATCTATCTATCTATCTATCTATCTATCTATCTATCTATCTATCTATCTAGTGTTTGAGGGATATAAGTAATTTTCTAGCAAAAAATACTGATTGAAACTTGTAAACAAAAGGTGCCAGAAAAGGCTTGGTATTCATGTGGTTACAAAAGTGTTTTTGCTGGGTTTTTTTGCGGTAGAGATAGGCACCCACTATTATTATCTACTGACCTTACTTTTAATGCCCCACTGTTCCGTTCTTTGTTCCATGTGTAAGCTATGAGCCCCTTGCATTAAAATTACACAAGGCTATGGACCCCCAGTGTGATTGGCCCAGTACTGTCACACAGAGTGGGTCACATGCTCCTGCATAGCCAGAAGTACCAGACGTTTCCTTCGTCTCCCAGCACTGAATGGAGTGGCAGCAGAGGTAAGGAAGGGTAAGCATGTGTTGCTGGTATTGGGTACTTTTGGTACAGATTTGCTTTAAAAAGGAAATATACAGAAGCATCCTTTCAGTGCCAGTACCTGCTTTGTAGGTAAAGCAGGAGTGAGATTTCTGAGCGGTCAGCTCAGACACTGAGATGGTAATGTGGTCATTGTGATATTGATAATTCTATAATGGTAAAGATGTGATGAATTGTTCTTCAGAGGAAGATTGCTATTTAACCACAGAGAATGAGAGATGCTCTGCCAGCGGATCAATGAACATGTTGACTGATGTATCAAACTTGCCAACAAGTAAGACAGCACTAAACTGCCACTAGGTATAGTCACTAGCCAATGTAAAACTTTACAAACAAGATCCTAAACGTTTGATCCTTTAAGATGCAAGTAGATAAAATAAATCCTCATATGGCAGCTTTGTCATTTATGTTTTTACCCCTTATGCCAACCTCCTGTAAATTTCCCTTCCAGACTTGGAGAGGGATGGATATTAGGCTTCATCAGGGTTCTTGAATATAGTTATGAATTTATTAAATGACTAAATGTATTAAAAAAAAAATATTAGATCTCATGGCAGAATTTCAATGCTCTTCAGGGCTTAGACTTCCCCAAATTGACTGTCTTGGTGCTACCTAGTACAACAGGTACCAGACATGGGAGTAAGTCACACATGTGCAAGTCACAAGCAAGTCTCAAGTCTTAACCTTCAAGTCTCAAGCAAGTCCCAAGTTACTGTGGCGAAAAGCAAGCAAGTCAAGTCGAGTCCCTGCTAGAAGTCAAACAAGTCAAGTCATTTATTTTGGTCAAGTCACAAATCAAGTCAAACTACTGATCTACCTCAACTTTCACCTTTAAATCAGTTAAAAGTCAGTGGTCAGGAAAGGTTTTGTTTTATTTTCAACATTAACAAAACTGCTTAGTGCTTTTTTCTTGGCATATTAAAGAAACACTTTGAATGCCCAAACAGCTCAAATTCCTTCGTCCGGTCATGTTTCAACACCACAGTCACTAAAAACATGTTAAGTATTTCCATTGTTAAACAGCCAGTGTCCTAAAAATCAGAACACAATGAGGTGTTTTAAGTGACTGTGGTGTCAGAAACATAACAGGCACATTCATTTTGCTTTAACACATCTTGAGAAAATGCAAATATTTAATAACTTAAAAAAGTAAAGTCATTTCGAGTCATTTCTATGTCACAAGTCAAAGTCAAGTCTCAAGTCATGAATACCAAGTCAAGTCGAGTATTTTATTAATTTTAGTCAAGCAAGTCTCAAGTCCTCAAATGGGTGACTTAAGTCAAGTCATGTGACTCGAGTCCCCCGCTTCTGACAGGTACATGGACAACAATAAGCAGGGGTTCCAGCTCTCTCCTGCTCTACCCAGTGGTGTATTTTGGTTTTGTGCTGCCCTAGGCAAGACTAAAATTGGGCACCCCCCTCCTATGTAAATTTGCCCATTCCTTTTTTAACCGATGTAACTCCCTCCAAAATTGAAGACTACAAGTCCCAGCATGAACCCCTGAGATCTCACGAGAGGGGGGCAGGGGGGGTGAGAGGGGGTGGGAGAGAGAGAAGGGGGTGGGAGAGGGGGGTGGGTGAGGGAGGAAGAGAGGGGGGGATGAGAGAGAGGGGGGAAGAGAGAGAGAGGGGGTGATCAAAGAGAGAGAGGAGGTGAGATAGAGGGGGGATGAGAGAGAGGGGGGAGAGAGTGAGAGAGCGAGAGGGGGGATGAGAGAGAGAGAGGGGGATGAGAGAGAGAGGGGGGGTGAGAAAGGGGGATAAGAGAGAGAGGGGGAATGAGAGAGAAAGAGAGAGGGAGAGAGAGGAGGGGTGAGAGAGAGAGAGAGAGGGGGGGGCAATGAGAGAGGGGAATGAGAGAGAGAGAGAGAGGGGGTGAGAGAGAAGGGGTGAGAGAGGTGGCTCTAGCAACCAGTGGCCAATAGAGTCTCATGCGGAGGGGGGGCAGCTTTTTTGCTGCCCCCCTGAAAAGTGCCGCCCTAGGGCTGGGCCTTGTTGGCCTAGGCCAAAATACAGCACTGGCTCTACCTAAAAAATGACTGGTTGTCAGTGTTGCTGTTTTCCCCTCACTTTAGGTCTGGTAAACCATTGTGAGCACCACAATAGTAAAGGGATAATCTTTATAGCGGATCCCTGGCTAGCACCAAAAACCCAACACGGGTTCCAATCCTCACCAAAACTCGTTAGGAAAAAAAAGTGCATTCAAGTCTATTCCGAAATTTGTGCTATTTATTCAGAAAACACTGATATAAGGGCTTTGAAACAGGTGGCTTTTTCCTTAATACTCTCTAGTAGCGGACCGCATTGTGTATTACATCCTTGAGAAACCTCCAAACCAGATTGCATGAGTGGTCCTTTGCATTTTGGTTGAAAAAACACAACAAAGATGCAAAAAAAAATATATCAAAGCAAAAAAAGCCTTCCATCTCCCAAATATCTTGACATTCCAACCAGTGAGCCTGTGAGTGAGGGTCTGCCTCTTAAAACTTTTCTCTAGAAGAGAGATTAATTAAAATAAAGGGGTCACTGACCAGCATTTCATCTCTTGCCTCTCCTCCAATCACAACCGAAACCAATTAAACTTACAGAGGCCAACTTGTTACAATTCACGGCCTCTGATTTGCTGCTTCTACGCCAACGCACAAAACATTGAAACGGACTCTCTCATTTATTGTTTCACAACATAACATCTTGTCCAGATTACTAAATGCGATTTTCATGAGTAAAGAATGAACTGGCTGCCCACCCATGCCAATGGAACTCCCAGCTGTTCAGAGATAATCACCAGGCAGCGATACGCGGGGCCAGCTGCTGCCATGGTTTGCTGTCCTACTGCCAGTCTGCGGCTGCCAAGGACCGCCAACTCCTGAAAAACGGGACAGAGAGAGCGTGACAGATGCTCCCATCAAGAACTTCGCCATTCCCAACTGGCAGAGTGCTTTCTGGGCACTGTCCTTTGTCCAAAATAACCCTTATATGGCAGCTTTTGCACACAGATGGGGCATTAAAATGGATATCATTAGAAAAGACACTATTGAAAAACTTTTGTATGGCTACTCAACTCTACGACAGTCTTAGAAAGAATAAAGCTGATAATGGGTTGTGAGCCATGAAATATGAAATCCATCCAGGCAACAAGCAAAATCAGTAAGTAAAAGCAATCATATTCAGGAAGTACCATATATGTTCTTAAAATATAACCCATTTAATGTGATTTTAATATAACATCTCACAGCCATACTCAGCAGGCTTTTCATAGTGCTTCTTATTTTGAGTTTAACTTTCCTGCCATGTGAGGCTGCAGTGGGTTCCGAGAGAGGTGGGTGCTGAAACTATGGAATGGCCAATGTTTTTTCCAGGCTTAGTTTTAGAGCCATTACAAAGATGAGCAATATGGTAGCCATTGTGATTTAGCAAAGAGTGCATTCAGTTCAGAGTAGGAACCGGCTGTCTAAGGTTGCCTGGCAGTTTGGCTTTGGTGGGTCAGGAAGACCAGGGTATAAATGATATTCCCAAGGACTAGCAACAATGGAACAGGCAGACATGGGTCTAACTATGAGCCTCGGCCCTGGGCGGCTGGCCATATGACCCCAATAGAGATCTGCCACTGGTCCAGTTGTGCAATATACAGCAGATGCCATATTGAAAGCCCTTTAGCAAGCATACTGCGCTCTCTCAGTTTAAATGCAACATGATTCATTGTTACGGGTATGTACCTTTAATGCTTTCAGTCTAACGCTGACACACCACACATTTTTAGAGCCTTGATAGCAGTTAAAGTATTTTGATTTAAGACACAAAATAACAGGCTGCAGTGTACACATCCCTCGCCCACTCATGTACTTATTAGGGATAAAGGTGATCTTCTAGGCTTGAGATGACAATGATGGTGATGAATTAAGAATATATTGAATTCCTGCAGCAACCCGCACTTGACATTTATTTAAACACATGTAGTAATTTGCTGTGTGTGCATATATGTCACAGAAGCAAAAAAAGGATGTTACTAAAGGTTATCAGTAGAGAAATGATATAATACAAAGGATGACACATGGATCCAAACCTGTGCTATTTTGGAGTAAATCTGGGTTTTAAAAATAGGCCAATTATCCCTATATAGATGAAATCGATTGGCGAATAAATGAATTGATGGTTTATCTAATTACTTGTAGCAAGATCCATATTTCTTACTTCCTGTAAAGCAAAGCTATGGGAGAAAAGCAAATCAAACAAAAAGTAAGACTTGAGAAATGACAGCTGTCAGCACATATCCTAACATTCATTCCTCCGGAGCCGCCCAAAGCACCCTCCATATGGGGAGAATACTGGCACCCCAGCCCTATCCCACAGCCTTAGGTCTGGACAATCTATCAGTAGACTCTGGCATCGTAACATGGGGCATTCAAATCTTGTATCGTAATATGAGGGCGTTTAAAGCTTGCATCGTAACATGGGGCATTCAAAGCTTGTATCGTAATATGAGGGCGTTTAAAGCTTGCATCGTAACATGGGGCATTCAAGGCTTGCATCATAATATGAGGGTGTTTAAAGCTTGCATTGTAAAATGAGGCATTCAAGGCTTGCATCGTAACATGGGGCATTTAAAGCTTGCATCGTAACATGGGGCATTAAAAGCTAGCATCGTAATATGGGGCATTAAAAGCTAGCATTGCAATATGGGATATTCAAAGCTTGCATCGTAACATGGGGCATTTAAAGCTTGTTTTGTAACATGGGGCATTAAAAGCTAGCATTGTAATATGGGGCATTCAAAGCTTGCATCGTAACATGAGAGCATTCAAAGCTTGCATCGTAACATGAGGGCGTTCAAAGCCTGCATCATAACATGAGGGCGTTCAAAGCTTGCATCGTAACATGAGAGCATTCAAAGCTTGCATCGTAACATGAGAGCATTCAAAGCTTGCATCGTAACATGAGAGCATTCAAAGCTTGCATCGTAACATGAGGGCGTTCAAAGCCTGCATCATAACATGAGGGCGTTCAAAGCTTGCATCGTAACATGGGGAATTTAAAGCTAGCATCGTAACATGGGGCATTAAAAGCTAGCATTGTAATATGGGGCATTCAAAGCTTGCATCGTAACATGAGAGCATTCAAAGCTTGCATCGTAACATGAGGGCGTTCAAAGCCTGCATCATAACATGAGAGCATTCAAAGCCTGCATCATAACATGAGAGCGTTCAAAGCTTGCATCGTAACATGAGGGAGTTTAAAGCTTGCTTCATGACATGGGACATTTAAAGCTTGCATCCTAACATGAGGACGTTCAAAGCTTGCATCGTAACATGAGGGTGTTTAAAGCTTGCATCGTAATATGGGGCATTCAAAGCCTGCATCATAACATGAGGGCATTTAAAGCTTGCATCGTAACATGGGGTAGTCAAACCTTGCATCGTAACATGAGGGCATTTAAAGCTTGCATCGTAACATGGGCCATTCAAAGCTTGCATCCTAACATGAGGGCGTTTAAAGCTTGCATTGTAACATGGGGCAGTCAAAGCTTGCATCATAACATGAGGGCGTTTAAAGCTTGCACTGTAACATGGGGCAGTCAAAGCTTGCATCCTAACATGAGGGCGTTTAAAGCTTGCACTGTAACATGGGCCATTCAAAGCTTGCATCCTAACATGAGGGCGTTTAAAGCTTGCACTGTAACATGGGGCAGTCAAAGCTTGCATCCTAGCATGGGGCATTCAAAGCTTGCATGATAACATGAGGGTGTTTAAAGCAGGCATTGTAACATGGGGCATTCAAAGCTTGCATTGTAACATGAGGGAGTTTAAAGCTTGCATCCTAACATGAGGGCGTTTAAAGATTGCATCGTAACATGGGGCATTCAAAGCCTGCATCGTAACATGAGGGCGTTTAAAGCTTGCACAAACAACCACTAGTACTTCCAGGAAGAAGGCACACGTGGTCACTCCCACAATTCTGCTATAGCAGCCAATCAACATTAGTACTGTGTGAGCTGGAGATACATACTTAGGCTGCCCATACGTTACACAATTTTCCATTCGATTTACCAAAACCATATAAATATGAGTTTAAACCTGAACACTTTCAATTTGTATGCAATCAGGAAGGCCCTTGCACTACATCGTTGAAGGTAAATCTAAAGGAAATTGAAGAAGAAAGTTGTATAATGAATGGCCAGCCTAACTCCAGTGCGATTATCCACTTTCAAAATCACCTTAAAGGCAAAAGCAGGCATTGTATGATGTCTGTAGTGCAGTATGCCATGGTTTCCTAGCATGGACAATGTACAGCTTCACCTTTTCCAAAGGCATTGTTACAAAGGGTTCAGATGCTGACCTAGGTCCATGAGGCCAGGGGGGCTCACAGAACCCTAACTACCCTTTACTAATCAGCTATGTCCTCCATTCCATTCTGTACAAATTAAAGCATCTCTTTTACATTCATATCTCATCTGTCATTTGCTTTTTGAGCATTATTAAACAGCATTGGCTTAGCAACAGAGGTAGCACAGCTAGCAACCACTACTGGGCCCAAGGCTTGGGCTGGACGGACTGTACATGGTTGCATTTATCATTAGGTGAGGCTTTGCTTAGGGGTGAAAAAACAGGGAGAAATGGAAAACAACTGTGAGACAGGAAAAAAAAAGAACAGCTAAAACTCCAAAACCAATAAGACATAGATGTTTAGTTTTAATTGCTTCTAATTTTTATTGTACACATGGGGATTCTTTGGGAATAGTCATCATTATATTGTTGATGCTTTGTGTTTGTGTATTGTTGTTGGTTATATGCCTTTCTTGAATAAAACTTTGCTTTATTGGAACTGATGCAATGCCCTATGTTATGTTTTGGTACTGGCATTATGCACACCTGCCAGATTCCCTGCCTTTAATGGAGGACTTCTGTATGTCGGGGAAACACAGGCTTTCCAAAAATGGCAGCTGGAGCCCGTAACGGAGTATTCTTCTTTTCTGCACTGAAGCTTTACAAGGAGAATCATAAGACCTCTAAGTGCTGATGCCGACCTACGGTGCTTGCTTCCTGCCCATCAATTGGAGCCCCAGGAAAGGGAATGTAAATGAGGTGCCATAGAAACCCATAAGTAGCCATAATGGGAAGCATTGTAGGGGACAAACAGTAGGCAAAATCTAGTCCAGGGGCAGCTCTAACCCTAATTAACAAATAATGCCCCCCCCCCCCCCAATATTGCTTGCAATAAGGTGAAAAAACATCATCCTTATGGTTATAAGCACATACCTCATATTCCTCAAAACAATATTATCCTTACACAGCCACTGCTGAATTTTTCTGAATGCCAGGAGGTTGCAAAAGTGCAGAATGGCAGGTAAGAGGCTAGGCTACAGGTACATTGTGAAAGCCTGGATAATTCTTGATGCAAGTGATCATGGGAAATAATACAAAATGAAAACAGAGTGGACTCATAGGCGTGCGCACAGGGTGTGTCGGGTGTGCCTGGGCACACCCTAATCACCTAGGGCACATTAGCATTATCGCTCTGTTTGCCAGTGAGGAGATGGGAAAGATCTCCCTCGGACCTGCTCTACCATAAGAGAAGTGCCACACACTTCTATTTCACTTTGCCAGCAGGGAGAGCAATGTATCGGGGGCCATGTACATGTAGGCAAACACATGCATGTGTATTTAAACTTTGGGGTGCACACCCTAATGCAATAGGCTGCGCACACCTATGAGTGGACTGGTCAACTATATGATCTTTCTGACTTCATCACAGTGGTAAACTTTTTTTGAAGGACATTATGGGAAAGATTTCCTAAAACTTGTGCACACAGAATCTGGTGCAGCTGTGCATAGTAATAAATCAACTTCCAGGTTTTAAAATCCATTCTTAGGCCCCTTTCACACAGGCTTTCCGATCAGGTCTGCCTGTCAGTTTTGTCAGGCGGACGTGATCAGATGCTCCATGCATCCCTATGGGGCAACGGATGTCAGCAGTGACATGTCCACTGACACCCGCTGCTCTCCGATCCGATCCTGTCCGTGACATCCAGATAGAAGGAAACCCTATTTTCTATCCGTCTGGAGGATCGGATTGGATGGGATCAGGTGAAAGCAGACAGGCGGTCTGTTTTCATCCAATCTCTCATAGAGGATCTGACAGGTCTGTCTCTGCACACAGAGCGGAGACGGAGCTGTCATCCACCTGCTCAGCGGGGATCGGCGTATCGATCTCCGCTGAGCAAAACAGAGTCTGCTGGGTGGAAGGGCCATGTGAAAGGACCCATACTTGTACCACTCCAAATTTGTGCAACTTTGGGGTGCAAGTTTTGTGCTACATTTTTTGCCCCCCTGCAAGTCAGATCCACTGTTTGATGTAAAACATTCAGGTATGACTTTGATGCAACTTTTGAGTTTTAACATTGAAGTCTATTGGTTTTTTTAGTTACATAGTTAGTGAGGTTGAAAAAAGACACCAGTCCATCCAGTTCAACCTATGGTGTGTGTGTGTGTTTGCTGCTAACCGTACATTGTATACCCCTGTATGTTGTGGTCTTTAAGGTGCCCATCTAATAGTTTTTTGAAACTATCAATGCTCCCTGCTGATACCACTGTTTGCGGAAGAGAATTCCACATTCTTACTGCTCTTACAGTGAAGAACCCCCTGCGTATTTTAAGGTTAAACCGCCTTTCCTCTAGTTTTAGTGAGTGGCCACGTATCTTATTGTATTTCCTTTCTCTGAATAGGTTTTTCCATATGCTAGGGTTGCCAGTACAATATATAATATAAGTTGCATGAAAGGTGAACAAAAGTAGTGGATGAACCACTTTGAAGTCGCTGAGACTTTAAGTTGCACATACTGTTTATGAATGGTTATCAAAAACATGGGGTATGACTTGTCATGCGACTTTGATGTCCAAAGTCGCATGACAAGTCACATTAGTGTGAATGGGAGTGTAATTGTCAATGCTTGAACAATCAGAAATTAGAAGCTGACTGTTTACTATGCACAGCTGCACCAGATTCAGTGTGCACCAGTTTACGTAAATCTCCCCCAATGAGTTCACTTACTGCTATGTATGTAGCATTCATTCCTATCTTCCTATAGGAAGAAACTAGAGCATATACACTTTCTGCATAGATGTAGTATCAAAGCTTTTTGTATCAGCTGCAACGCAGTAGAATTAGGTCTGCAGGGTTTATTGGGAAGGTGGGTGCTTTGTACCACCAAAATTATAAGATAATTCAAAATGATAAGAAAGAATGGTGCTGACTTCACCATATAAACTTCCAGTTTCCTAGATTTTTTTTAAGTCGTTGAACTGCAGAAAGTATACTTCTAAATTGTTTCTGACTTTCTTGAGTTGCATACTTGTTCCAGGTGTTGAAGTCCAAGGATCTCTTTTGCTCCTCCTTTCCAAATTCCATTTTCAAGGATGTGGCACCTTTACTATTAGTCTTGCGCCCAGGCATCCTGCGGCCTGGGAGCGCATGTACAATTTATTTTGATGTCCAAGGATTGGCATACTAGTCAGGGAACTAGCATTTTTATAAGAAGGTTAGAAACAGAAGCCCCCATTTACTTTGATAAAACATCTCCAACCATTCGGTTTGTGCTCAGGAGTCTAGCAACACTATGGCAGCCCACGGTGCTGGAAAATATGACATGTCAATCAAGTGCTTGTCTCTGTAGGAGCTCTATGGAGTGAAAGCCCAGATTGGAAGGCTTGGCCCTTACATACACAAAGCTCTATTTAATTTGATTTTCCTGCAGTTAACCTTTAACCCTTGTTGACAAGCACCAGATTCCGCTTCTACAATGGCAAGGTTAAGTGAGGACAAGTTTGGCACATAACGGAAATATGTGCGTCTGCAGAATAAGCTGCAGCTAGTTACCTCTCATGATGAACTGAGCGCAGCCTCAAGAAAGCACAAAATAAGAGAACAGGTGAGTCTAATTAGAGCTGGAGAGAGCCAGTAATTAGAGCTGTGAAGTACATGGCGTCCCCAGCATCGTAATATGCTGCATTTATACATAAATATTTCCTATTGAAATGATTCACCACGCTCACAGAGAGAACGTGAGCTGGCTAAAAGCAGTACCTCAATGGAAAATCCTTGTGATTGTCTACACATTTCACAAAGGCCATGTCTGCTAAGCAGCTCCCGGCACAGAAATGTGTGTCCAATACCATATATATTAGGGATTGACCGATTATCGGCAAAGCCGATATATCGAGGACCGATCTGCACTTTCCCCAATATATCGGAATCGTCCACTAAGGTGACCGATATTGCCGATATTGGGAAAGTGCTGTACCAGAGTGATGCCTGCAGCTAGAGGCATCACCCCGGTACCGGCGTCCATAGCCGACAGTCGGCTGTTTTGTAATGACAACCGATGCTGCTGAGAAGCCACTCGGCTGTCCTTACAAGGAGCGGGAGGGGACGTCCCCCTCTCCCGCCGCCTTCCGCGGCTCGCCTGGTTCTCCTGTCCCACCGGGAGACCTGGGCAACCAGCCTGCACGGCCGCCGAAGACCCAATCAAAGCCGCATTCGACTCTGATTGGGTCTCCATGCAAAAACCCGAAAGTGATGACATGACATCCCTTCCGGGTACTCAGCGCCAGATTGAAAAAATGACAGCATTCAAAACAGCCAAACTTGGCGTTTTGAATGCTTTTAAGTGCAGAGGAGCGGTTTGGGGTCTTTTAGACCCCAGATCTCTCCACCAGAGTACCTGCCAAAGCAAAAAAAAAAACAAATTTTTTAAATATCGGCCCACATCGGCCGATACCGATATGCATTGACCAAAATATCGGTATCGGCAACGGAAAACCGATATCGGTCGATCACTAATATATATAATTGTAAATGAAGGGAATACTGACTTATATTCATTCCTGTTATGGAAGGATCATATTTACAAATGAAGGGGAAGTGTTGATGTTATCAATGGTCTGGGTCAGTGGCTGTACTTTGTAGCAGGAATTGTTATTTGCATTTTATCAGTTGGAGGTTTAGGATACATAGAAAAGGCAAGAATAAATAAGGAAATAAGGTTTCACTGCTGCATTACTGAGTTTATTCTCAGTGACAGAGGGAGGCATTTGGTGATCGGGGAGCAGCCTTTGTTCCTTAGAATAAAAAGAAGTCAGGTGAGATGATGAGGAGACACTTTACAGGAGATACTTGGGATGCTTCTTCTGCAGCTTTTCCCAGCGTGTCATACTAGGAGTAGATTAAAAAACAGACCCAGAACACCCTGGAGGAATTGTATCTCTGGATGGGATGAGTCTACATAAATATTATACAGAAGTCTTTGAATAAAAACTTAGGACCTACCACACCCTATCAGGGTTTGGCTTTGCAAATTTCAGGAAATCTGTACACCGGAATACATTTTGGCTTCTTCTAATCAGAAAAAAGACCATTTCTGTAAAACTTGGTTCTATTGGTTTGATTATACCTTCTCTACAAAATTCCCTACTGTTCTAGCTTGTTGACAGCCCATATCATGGGTTTTGGCGCTGTGAGTGGCTGAGCCATGATGACGTCACTCCTGCACATGATTCCGGCAAGAAGCTCTGAAGTTCCAGCACAGTACGCCAGACCTTCAGAGCACATGGGCCGCTGACGTCAGCGGCTGCATGCAGGAAGAATATCTCCTAAACCGTGCAGGTTTAGGTGATATTTATTTTACCTACAGGTAAGCCTTATCATAGGCTTACCTGTATGTAAAAATAATAAAGCGGGGTATACAACCACTATAAAAAGCAGCCACAGCCTGAGAAAATCCATGTTTAATGCAGCATACTGTAAGATAAGTATCCTTGCTCTCTTTGTGGAAGCAGTGGTCTTTCTTCAGAGGTCTGATACACCTCTTGTTTTATAAAGTTGCTCATATGCTCATAGACCAAAACAAATTCAGCTGGCTCTGAAGGGACTGGACAATATTCCATCAGTGTGTGGCAGTCCCTGTTTGATTGAAGTCGATCGTTAGATTGATTTCTGTCAAACAGGTTGGAAAACTTTTGTTGATCAGAGGCTGCAGCTGCTGATGAATGTATTCTGACAGCACTGGGTCCAGCTGTTAGAATACAATGCCTCAGAGGAGGGAATTCCTTCATCCACCTTGTTTGTAGATGAAGGAATCTGTTGAGGAGTATGGCTACATTTAAGAGACTCTTGGACGTACATCTCAAGGATCAAAATATTCAGGGGTATGAGCAGGGCCGGGACAAGGGGTGGGCAGGAGGGAATTTTGCCCTGGGCGCAATGGTTTATTGCAGGGATGGGGAGGCACCTTGACCCTAACCCTAAGGGAAGGGGAGGAGGGGCGCAGTTTGGCATCCTTGCCCTGGGCGCTGGATGACCTTGTCCCGGCAATGGGTATGAGAAATGATTACGGACACACACACCTACACAGGTTGAACTGGATGGACTATTGTCTTTATTCAACCTCACCTACTATGTAACTATGTTGGCTGAAAAAACAAAAACAGAACCACCTATAGCAGTGTTTTTCAACTCCGGTCCTCAGGACCCACTAACAGGCCAGGTTTGCAAGAAAACTGAAATACATCACAGGTGATATAATTTGCTGCTCAGTGATTGCAGTATTCTAGTCTGCATCTCCCCAAGGTAATACCTAAAATATGGCCTGTTATTGTGCCCTGAGGACCGGAGCTGAGAAACACTGATCTATAGCGACCTGAAAGTTCAGTTTAATGGATAGTAGTACTGTCAAGATTTGAAAATATATGAAGAGCATATCGTTATATAGTCAGAGTCCCCTTTAATATACTAAAAAAATATATTCTTCTTAATGCTTAGAATTCTAGTTGGTATGTTTTAAATACTGTGTCTCACGTTGTCACAGAGGATATGAAATGTTCTGCCAAAAATGATAAAGTTCCCGGAAAGAGATGTTTATGAAAATAAGCCCTTATTACCGTAAAATGTTATTTTCCCTAACATATTCAATCATTTTTAATTGTCTTGTTCTATAAGACACCCATCCTGCTTTTCGGTCAAGATGACCAAGAACTTTGCTAAATAATCAACAAAGGATGTATTATGAAATATTGTGTAATCTTGTATGACCATGTTTTTGGACCTATGCCCGCCATAGGCTATAATGTAATAACTGGCTATAAAAGGATGTATCAAAAATGTATAAGGCATCACATGCTCTCTCTCTCTGTATGAGATGTGGTCCTTGCGCAAGTATTCTCAGTAAAGCTTACCTGAACAGATGCAAACCTGATTGGCATAGATTATTTCATGGCTCAAACTTAACATTTGAACTTAACATGAACTTAACATTTGGTGACCCCGACGTGATTTGAACACGCAACCTTCTAATACCTAAAATCTGGCCTGTTATTGTGCCCTGAGGACCGGAGCTGAGAATCACTGATCTATAGCTACCTGAAAGTTCAGTTTAATGGATAGTAGTACCAAAACAAAAGTAACACCCCTGATGCAAACTTACTGGAGTCCCACGGCATTGACATGCTGCAATCATATATGAAATTACAGTTATCCCTGTATTCCCAAAATTTGCATCAAAAAAAGATTCAGATCTCAGATTTTCCAGTGAAATGCAACTTGTGCCCACCCCCAAGGGTCTCCATTATTTATCTGATTTGATTGGCAGTCTCATTAACTAACAAACGGGCTGAGAAGACCAGAAGGCAAACAGAGGATCATTTCTACTGGAAAGGTTGAGATTACCATATAACTTCAGCTGCCTATCTAGTATGTTATACCTGACGTGGTTTTACTGAAGGTGACCTCTGCTAACTCATATTTTAGGTTAGGTTTAAATATATGTACTGAGACCTACATTGTTAGCACAATACACGCTGGACAGGCAATCCGTGTTCCGAAATCTCACTTAGATTGCTTTTTTTCTTTTTTACTGGTATATTTTTGTGATTTTCAGACTTCTAAGCAAAAAAAAAAAAAAAAAAAAAAAACTCAACATCATTTTAAGGTTATCTCCAACGCTTGAAAGGTTTTCATTGTTAAATCAGTTCACTTTTCTTCCTGGTTCTACTTTTTCACCTATGACAAGTGTTTACTATAGTTTCCTATACCTGCTATGTCCCTGCGGTTTGCTTGCCATGCTTCACTAACCTTGGCAGCTTACAATGAGAGAAGGTTTGCTGGTTTTCGGGGGTCACCGAAACATAGCAACCGCGCTGCCTGGGATTTCGCCTGGAAAACTAATCGGCATAATAACTTGTCATAGTTCAAAAATGGTCATGAAAATGTAAAAAGAGCAAATGGGGAATAGTTTTCCAATGCTGAAAAGGGTCAAAAAATGTACATGAAGTTCCTGGGTTTAAATCTGTATTTAAGGACTTATGGGAACAAAAAATAAATAAATAAATATTAAGGCCCTTGCTGCCTTTCATAGAACAAAAATTACTGTTTTTAAACAAAACTATTGGAAAACTTTAGTACTTTATTCTAGTTACAAAAGAGATGTAATAGTATACCACATGTACTGTTTTTGGATGAGATAGTAGCATAGGCAATAAGAAAAAACCCAACCAATATTAAAAGGTCACTCTAAACCGGTATTTCAGATTTTTGCAGATGCTGGAAATGGATGCTGAAGGTAATTTTCCTTTTGTTTTGAATAGAGAAGGAAATGGTTAAAATGTTGGTCAGTTTCGTTTTCTCTTCCCAATGAAGAGGATTTCCCTTCACGTCCTGTCCTTGAGACACAAGAGGGAGTGAGAAGAAATCTCTCCAAAGTAAGTGGAAATTCACTTTCTTAGACAATTGCCTAACAGAACCGGTGTCCCGTTGGGCGATTTTCCCCTCATTCCTGTTTCGGCGCAATTGTAAAACTTTGGATTTCCCTCCGTTTTTGTCCCTTTGACAACTGGTTCCAGGACAAAAAGAGGGGGTGGATCTCTTTGATGGGAACACTGACAGCATAAAACCTGGATGTTTAGTAGATTGATGGCACTGAAATCTTAAAGTAATATTAAGGGCTTTCTAAAAGCAACCACAGTCCTTCTCTTCCTCTCCTCTTCGCTCCTGGACCCTCCCTCCTGCTTAGTGCCCCCAGAGCAAGCAGCTTGCAATGGAGGCACCCAAGCAGGCTCAATCCCTCTCTCTCCTCATTGGCTTACTGTCTGTTATTGACAGCACTGGCTCCCGCTGCTGTCTCAGCCAATGAGGAGGGATAGTCCCCGGAGAGCCAAGGCTTGATCGAGGTGGGGCCCAGGTAAGTATTCGTAGGGGGGGGGGGGGGTTGGAGGCACTGCTGCACAGAGAAGGTTCTTATAAAATGCATGAAGGTAAAAAAAAAACCTTGAGCCTTTAGAACCATTTTAGGATAATGGTAAGGGACACTTTCGGACTCAAAATGTATTTTAGCAATTTTGTGCCAATGGTGTATCTGATGATATATGGCATCCTCCGTGCACCAAGGAATGACCAAAATACCCTGTGAAGCAAAGACAATATTTTAATCTGAGATCAAAATACTGGAGTCCAACGCATAGTTTTATAGTTCCAAAAATGAATTACCTCATTTTGTCAGAGCTTGTGGAAATGCAAGGCCTGTTTGTGTGGGCTCAGGTGGTGATCTATATTCTGAATATGGTATGTTGTCAAAAAGAATTCAGTAACATTCAGCAGCTAGTTAAGGCGACACAGACTTTTGTACCCAATGTTGGACAATAATCATTTTAGGTGTGGTGCTCAAATTTAAGTTTGAAATATTAGCGATCAAAATCTAACAGGGTTTCTAACAATTCCCTACTCCATCCATGTGTGGGACGGGAGACCCGGGCAAGCCGCGGGACGTCCCCTCCTGCTCCTTGTAAGGACAGCCGAGCGGCTTCTGTTGTCATTAGAAGACAGCCGACAGTCGGCTATGGACGCCGGTACCGGGGTGATGCTTCTAGCTGCAGGCATCACTCCAGTACAGCACTTTCCCAAAATATCGGCAATATCGGTCACCTCAGGGGCCGATTACGATATATCGGGGAAATCGCAGATCGGCCCTCGATATATCGGCTTTGCCGATAATCGGTCAATTTCTACTTACAAGGGTGCGGCGGAGAAGGATCAGAAGAACAGCTATCAATCAATCTTTCGGGGGAGTGACTCTGAGGCCGGATTCACACATATGCAGCCGCGGGGTCATGCCTGGGGTCCGGTGAGTTCGCTGGTTCAGGTGCGAGTCAAGTCCGAATTTTTTTCTGAATTCGCACCTGAATTGGACCAGAAGATGCACAGGACCCTTTTTCAATGGGGACCGCGGCTGCCCCCGTCCTATTTGAACCAGCTGCATTGAGAGCCGGTCACACTCACCTGTCATGCTAATTGGATATGGGGAAACCTACATCCAATTCTCATATGTCTGAACCCAGCCTTAAAGACAATCATCTTGGCATATGGCACACAAACAAAACCAAGAACAGAGCAGACAAACGGGTTTTACAATCAGACATTCCCATTATTATTATTATTATATGTCTTTTTAATCTACCCTTGCATAAATATATATTTTTTTATTTGAATTATTCTCCCAGGATCACCTTTAAAGTCAAGAAAGATTTCTGCCGTTTGTCATCCCTCCCTGAAATATATGATCTTGTCAGGGCCCCTGTATGTCTTACAGGCTCATTACTTCAGAGTTTAAAAAAAAAAAATGTCAAGCTGTGGAAACTGCACAGCTTTTCAAACAGATCACTTTAATTTTCAGACTTGTTTGTCCAAGACACTTGGCTAATTATAAATTATGCATGTTTTAATAATGTAAACTGTAAGCCGGCAAAAAAAAAGAGAGGAAAAAAAGCAGAAAAAAAAGTCGGGGAGAAAAAAAAAAAATGAAAACAGGCAAACGTTTGCGGCTATGAAACAGAATCCCACCATCCTGTATATCGCTGGGCTGTTTTAATTACTTTTTCTGGAACTATGCCTGACTGTAGGGAGGGCAGCTGCCCCAGAAACAAACATTTTATTTATTTATACCTTTTGGTTCACAACAGCTGATTAGGATTGTATCATTTGGCAGTGTATCACTCTCTGAAATAAATGTCATGTGCAGAGATGTGACTCTGTCTTAAATACGTTGTACAAATAGATACAAAAAAAACCCTGCCTCTGTAGAGACCAAACATACTAGCCATTACATACAATGCAATCTATTCTGATTGGTGAGTCAACCCTTCATACCCATCTCTGCAACTCACCTTTACAGACCGAGAATAAGTTAAACTTGACTTTATATACAGTATGTTGACCGGTGACTCCTATCCCGATTGGTGAGCGACTTTATATAGGAACTCCAGGCAACCGGTTAATAACACAGTTGAAGTACATAAGGAGTTGAATTTCTGTCCATCCAGTGTCCTGAGATTTATACAGTTCTGTCAAACAGTACAGCTTGATGGCCTGACTTTTTTTTTTTACTCTATCTAACCAATGGCATGGTCCACTCATCACCGCAATATGTAACTGGACAGTGAAGAGGCAGCAGCAGACTGATGAGGTCAGCCCTTTACTCTCTACTCCCGTAGTACACTTGACTGGCTCTTAGGGCTCCTTCCAGCTTATTCTCCACTGATAAAAGCATAACAGAGGGCTGATTCTTGCTTGAAGTCAAATTCAGGCACTTGCACGGCTTGCATTTTAAAATAAATTTATTTCTATTTTTAATCATTACATAACTGAATAAATTGCGCTTTTATATCTTTCATATCTGCTTGGAATTCAGTCCTTAAAAAATAATATTTCAGATAGTTGGGTTGGATCTTGCATCCACTGGGGACTTTGGTGTTCACCTATGTTATGTAGAATGGATCAGGATAAGTTGAACTCCCTGTTCCACATGTAGGCAGGTTGCTTACTGTATGTGTAGTTAGCATCCAGCTGCCAAGGTCAGAGGGAAGGGGTTAATGTTCTTGCAGCTTTTCCCTGGTCGGTCCGAAGGCTTTTACTTTGGTCCAGCCTCCTTCCCGTGTTCTTTAAAAAGGAAAAGATCCAGATTCTAGGGGGCTTCGGGAAAACAAAACGCACGTTAAAGACTTGCTGGGACCTATGGTTTGCTCTGGAAGGCCAGTTCACCAGAAGAGCCCTGGAACATGGACTTCTCCGTTAGAGCATCATCAAGTTTGGACTTCCCTCTAAGAGACTTCACCTGTGCAGGTAGCCTGGGGCAGCCGCAGTCGGGTTCAGTTAGGAACAGGAAGTATTTACATTTTAGACATATTGCCAAGTTTACAGTAAATGTTTAAATTATTGATCAATATGGTTCCTTCTGTTGGTAACTGTCACTGCGAAATGACATGGAGGCTGGCATAAGGAACCACTATTGGGGATTGTAGGAGGGGGGGGGTTCAAGGAATCTGACATTCCTGGAATTGTGGCAGATGAAGATAATTCCTCAGGGCACCCTTTCCTTTAAAGTGAGTGAAGATCAGCGGCATGGGAGCCAGGATGGGCAAGTATAATATCTCTTCTTTTAAGGAGAAACTTATTTTCTGGGTTTAGTTTTTCCTAATCTAATGCTGGGAGCTTATTGAGAGGATGAAAATGATGAATTATAAGTGTTCAGGTAAAGGGAAGGGAGGAAATAGTAAGGCGTTGGGAAAGAAGAAAGACACAAGAAAAGGAGAGTCTTGTCCTTCACAAGCTACTCCTCCAAAAGGAGGTCTTCCATGTCAGTAGGGTCAACACCTCTTGGAGTGCAGGGATATACGTAGTCCTCATCACCTGTTATTTGGCTGTGGTTTGCTATGCGGAGTTTAGCCCTGTGGATCAGTTCCATAAAGGAAGGGAAGGCCTAAAGCAATTCAGTGTAAGATTATGGATGCATGGGTTAGACCCAACCAACTAGCTGTATTGCTTAAGTACAATGGAGCAAAGTAAGGTCAATGACCTGGCTGGGCTAAATCATAAGACTGGCTGAAGGGAACCTTTGCCAGGCTACCAGGATTGAGCTAAAGTATCTCTGAGTTCACTGCAAACACATACTAAGCCATGGATGGGTTGGTGGAATGCAAACTCATCAATGAGCATTGTGAGAGTCCAAAGAACCTGACTGCAGGCCAATGTTTTCTCAACAAGATCAGGAGCTGGCTGATTGATTTTACGTGTTGCCTTGAGATATAGAAAAGAGTAAATGTGGTTACATTTATGGACAGGTAGAATCATTCTCTTCATTTACAGAATAACACTTGTGTATAAACACATCAGAGAATGGCTCTTTGTCATACTGCAGCAGAGTCTGTGCCCTCCCTGCAGCATTTCCACTGTATCATGTCATTCCACACACAAAAACCATTTTAATGTCTCCACTTTAAACTATTCTTTAGAAAAGCTCCTCTGTAAATCGAGCCGTTTCACTTTCAGCAAGGTCAGACTATTAACTACAACACACAACTTGTATTACTCTTCATTTCTTATCCACCAGTAAACGTTGAAGACGTTTTTGTTTATTGCGCATAAAACAACCTTCTCAAGGAACTTTAAAGAAGACATATTGGCAGATTTTTTTTTTAACTCTTGTTAAATCCCCCAGGGAACGCAATGCCCAACGCATTCTGTCCCATTAAAATGTGTGCTGTCCAACCATGCTGCTCGGTAACCCTTGCACTGAGTTAAAGGGGACCTAGTGCTATGTGTCCCCTGGGGGATCTCATGAGAGTTTTAAAATTCTGGTTGTTGGTGGGGCCAACTCACCCGGTGCACATGGGGCCTTTAGCTAATGCCAGGGATGAGGCAGGGCCGCGTTCATGTGACATCAACATTATGTCGGCACCCTGACTTAGAAGCCAGTCTTACACCCCAATGTCTATCATAACCTGAAGCTGTCATACAGGTACCTTTTAGTCCCACCATACATAGACCTGCTCAGGATGTGAAATTTTGAAGGAGACACTACAGAACAGTGTCCCATTCCACCAGTCCAGCTTGCCTTTGCCACCTCCCTCCCAGTGACAGAACGGTGTCCCGCCATGCACCAGCGCAGACCCCATGTGCGCGCATAATAAACTCTTTTCTCTTTTGTACCATATGGCTAGGTCCCTAGGGTGTCTGCCACACGGGTCTAGTCTAATTTGCTGGGGCACTGACCGTTTTTCCTTCACTATGCATGAGACCAGACACCCTTACCGGTACCACTATCATATCTTTCTTCTCCTATACTTGTTGCCCCTAGAAATGGCATGTCATCACTATATCCTGTGTGCATTGCAGGCCCTGTTCTTCCATATGCCATTACCACCCTGCACCCCTTTACGTAACTTCAGATCAGGCATTAAAAAAGTTTCAAAAGATTTACTGGAAATTCTTAACATAACAGTTCCAAAACAAAGCAAACAGTCTTTTCCCTAAACGAATCCCTAACTCAGGCTTGTGGCTGCCCCAGCGTACCTGCACAGTCAAGAGTTCCTACACAGCAGAGTCCTCAGTGGCAGATCTCCAGAGCTGATGTTCTTCATGGAAGATTGCAGCTCCCAGCAATTCCCCTACATGTAGAAGGTTCCTAGAGGCAGAAAGGGGCTCTCTCTGGTAGCTGAAGCTGCAGAAGCTCTGTGATATGACTGGATATTACATGCTGTGTCTTGTCTGTGTCTTCTCTCCCATGCAGACTGTCCCTCTGGGCAGAGACCTCCACCCTTTAGTTATCAGCATGGAGATAGAGGCAGAGCTCAGTAGAAAGTGAGGGAAACAGGTTAACTGTTTCCCTCCCAGCTGGGGCAGCAGTTGTCTCACTAACAAGCATTTCAACCTGCTTACATGGTAATACTTCTTCTTTAACCCCATTTTTTAATCTTCTCATAGCTTTAGTCCTGTGCACGTTTTAAAGTGTAAGAATAAACAGCTTCATTAGTAATGATCTGACCAAGGTTTAGACTTTAGAGTATACTGAGTTCTATGCAATGTTGTAGAATGGAATCCCCCCCCCCCCCCTTCCCATGATGAAAAGTAAATAGTTTAGATGTCAAAGCCTAATTCCAAGTTTTGTGTTACCTTATGTAGTTTTTTTGGGCCCAGCTGACCCAAATAAGCTATTTTCTTTACTAATAAATGTGTCGACTTTCAACACTGTATAAACTGTATGTAGTATCAGCTACATACAGTATACAGCATTGTGTTCAGTACAGGGACTTCCAATATTGTTCCCAGAACAAAAATGAATCAGGCTGATCAGCCATTCACAGGACACTTTGTATTTTAGGAATAAATATAAGGTATTATCTGAATGGCTGCAGTGAAGAGGTGGTGCTGCCAGCTGCCAGCATTGCTGCAGAGGTTGAAGGGGTGGGAGGAGTCAGCCTGTCGGAGCCCAGACTATACACCTCACACTGCATCAAATTGGTCTGCATGGATGTCATCCCAGAAGGAAGCCTCTTCTAAAGATGATGGGGATGCTTGAGTGCTGCCGGAACTGGGGAGCTACAGTTCATTGGGGGAACTATGAATGCCAACATGTACAGTGACATACTGAAGCAGAGCATGATCCCTTTCTTCAGAGACTGGGCTGCGGGGCATTATTCCAACATGATAACGACCCCAAACACCTCCAGACGACCACTGCTGTGCTAAAGAAGCTGAGGGTAAAGGTGATGGACTGGCCAAGCATGTCTCCAGACCTAAACCCTATTGAGCATCTGTGGGGCATCCTCAAACGAAATGTGGAGGAGCACAAGATCTCTAACATCCACCAGCTCTGTGATGTCATCATGTTGGAGTGGAAGAGGACTCCAGTGGCAACCTGTAAGGCTCTGGTGAACTCCATGCCCAAGAGGGTTAAGGCAGTGCTGGAAAATGATGGCCACACAAAATATTGACACTTTTGCCCAATTTGGGCATTTTGACTTAGGGGTGTACTCACTTTTGTTGCCAGTGGTTTAGTCATTAATGGCTGTATGTTGAGTTATTTTGAGGGGACAGCAAATGTACACTGATATACAAGCTGTACACTCACTACTTTACATTGTAGCAAAGTGTCATTTCTTCAGTGTTGTCACATGAAAAGATATCATAAAATATTTTCAAAAATGTGAGGGGTGTACTCACTTTTGTGAGATACTGTATCAGTGACGTGGAAGGCAAGTGGTTAAGCTCCAAAATCATTTTTTTTTTTGCAAAAACAGCTCTGGTCATGCTACCTATTATATGTAATCCTTTCAGAAGGAAAAGACACGGGTACAACCAAAGACCGCCATGTTTCTGCTGTTAGAAAATAAAAGGAAAGCATTTGTTGGGTTGCTGTCGGCAAACTCACGTCTTTTCCTTCACAGCACTATTTGAATATAAGCGATGCAATCATTTATGGGGTAACAGGTTTACATTAGACCTAAACGAGGGACAACTGTGGAGGAAAAAGGAACACAGATTAGGATTAGACTCCAAGGAATAAACCTGGGAGCTGTGCAATGGTGGTACGCTGGTCATATCTGAGAGCGATCCACAAAGTTAGGCCAAAAAATTGGACTGGGACGCGTCATTCCAGAAACAGGCAGCAGTATTAGTGCTGGCGTATTCTGCTACAATACAGGGGAACATAAAAGAGTCTCTTACATGCTTACATTGTGGGGAGAGGAGGACAAGATTACTTGAACAGGCTAAAGAAATGCTTTGCACAGGAGTCTGAAATAGCTCTCAATTCGTCATTGTATACGGAAGGCAGATGAAAGTGCTGTTTCATTAGGAGCAATGTGAAGTGACACGATGTGACTCAGAAATACATTACTCTCAGAAAGTAAAATCCATATAATTCTAGCAGAACTGCTTTCTTCATGCCAGGGCTGAGATTGGTGAAGGAATAAGAGGAAGCAGTCAGGTATGTACATAGTCCATGAACTACATCTCACCCCGTGCGCTATGCTGGGGACAATGTCTTACTGTGCTCCACTAACAGCACAGCTTTGTCTGCAAATCATGGCAGATGTATACTGCAGGCCCATCTCCCCCGTCTATTAACCCCATTCACTTCCATTTAACAGCACTATGCCACCAGTCACAATCTGTCTTCCTCGCTACTCTAAAAAATATTTAAAGGGCAACTCCAGGTTGGGCGCTGCTACTACAGCACCCTCCTCCACGTTATTATTTTTATTCCCCCATGCATACTTTTTTCCTGACGTCTTCTGGCCAGTCATGTGACATCCCACATCCCAAGGTCCTCATCCCGGGCACTGCTGAGTCCTCCCTGTGATGTGAACAGCTTTCTTTGCAGTATTTTCCTGTAAGCCTGGGCCAACGCGTTGGCACACTCCGGTGGGTGACACCCTGGGCTCATAGAAAGTCTGAAAATTTTGTGTGCTTCACTGCGCTTAGGATTCCAAAAATAACCTATAGTGTTATATATTTCAGTGCTGCTACTTAAATAATAAATCCCAAAAATATTGTGATATTAACCACTTTAGGCCCGGAGGATTTCCTGCTTTACGTCCAGGCCACTTTTTGCAACTTGGCACTGTGCGAATTTAACTGACAATTGCGCGGTCATGTAATGCTATACCCAAACTAAATTTACGTCCTTTTTTCCCCACAAACAGAGCTTTCTTTTGGTGGTATTTGATCACCTCTGTGCTTTTCATTTTTTGCGATATTAATAAAAAAGGTGACAATTTTGAAAAAATAACAATATTTTTCTAATTTGACAATTAAAAAATATCCAATATATTTAATTTTTGTCATATATTTAGGCCAAAATGTATTTAGCTACATGTCTTTGACAAAAAAATTCTCAATGAGCGTATTTTTAACCGCTTTAAGACCGGAAGATTTTACCCCATTCCTAACCAGGCCATATTTTGCGATTCAGCACTCCGTTACTTTAACGGACAATTGCGCGGTCGTGCAACGCTGTACCCAAATTAAATTTATGTTTTTTTCCCCCCCCATAAATAGAGCTTTGTTTTGGTGGTATTTGATCACCTCTGCGGTTTTTAGATTTTGCGCTATAAACAAAATAAGAGCGACAATTCTGAAAAAAAAAAAAAAAAGCAATATTTTTCACATTCTGCTATATGACATTCCAAAAAAAAAAATTTTTATATCAAAATTGTTTTACATTTTAGGCCAATTTGTTTTCTGCTACATATTTTTAGTAAAAAAAAAAAAATCGCAATAACGTATTTTGATTGATTTGCGCAAAAGTTATTGCGTCTATTAACTACGGGAAAGATTTATGTCATTTTTTTCCTTACTAGTAATGGTGGTGATCTGCGATTTTTAGCGGGACTGCGACATTGCAGCGGACAGATCGGAGCCCTAACTGACAATTTTTTACACTTTTGGGGGGACCAGTGACATTACTACAGCAATCAGTGCTAAAAATATGCACTGTTACTGTAATAATGACACTGGCAAGGAAGGGGCTAACACTGTGGGTGATCAAGGGGTTAAATGTGAGCCTAGGGGAGTGATTCTAACTGTGAGGGGGGGGGGGCAAGGCTTGTGAAATGATCACAGAGACCTGTGATCCTTTATAGAAGGATCACAGGAGCTCTGTGATCATTCCAGGGAGAAGAACGGTCAGCTGTGTTTACAGCAGCCGACTCATTCTTCTCAGCGGGGAACGATCGCGGGTGTCAGGCGGCAATCGGAGCCGCCTGCCCGCTGCATCGGAGTCCCCCCTGCCGAGTGGGGGCGCGCTGCCAAGTGGGGGCAGGAGCGCGCTGTTGCCAGCTTGCGCTCGCCCCCTAGCTGCAGGCGCGGGACCGATGTAGCCGTACGTTGGTTCGCGCAGGAGGGGCCAGCCTGCCGCAGTATATATGCAGTGGGCGGTCCGGAACCGGTTAATATTATTGTACCAACCAATAATCAATTCCACAGTAAAATTGATTATTGGTTGGTACACTAATAATAATGTCACAAAATTGAATAGAAAGTCTGCAAAAGCAACACTTTTTTTATGTTACGTTCCGATCTAGTTATTATACATAACTGGATATGGGGCTTTAAATAGAAAATATCATCTGAATGTAATTGTTGATGTCATTTTTTTTTAGCCGGCTGTTCTATTTTTTCCTGGTAGTATTTATCATGTTGGTTTGTGTGTTCTCCCTCTAGTGGCTATGTGTATAGCTGGCATTTGTAAATAATTACATAATAAACTTATTAAAGAATACACTATTTTGCGTTCAATTAAGCCGGCCATACATGGATTGAAATTTGGTGCAGCAGGGACAGACCGAATTTCATCCATTTATGGGCTAGCTGGATAGAAGCGATTGTACAGATTCTATGAATAGAGGGGAGTGGGGCTGGAAAAAGCAGGCATAGTCAGCACTTTTGATCAGGGCCATCTTTAATATTTATTGGGCCCTGGGCAAACATTTTCTTGGGCCCTCCCAAATCCACTTATCAACTATTTGTGGGCAGTGTGGGCTCAAGGGGCAGCTTCTTTGGACCCCACACCAATGACTGGGCCCTGGGCAGCCTCCCCTTTTGCCCTGTGTTAAAGACGGCCCTGCTCTTGATGAGTGCCTGGGACAGGTCCAGTCCATTATATTAACCCCATGTAGCACCAGAATACAACTGAGGTGGGTGGAGGGAATGCAGAGGACTTTAACCTCCTGCCGTCCGCGCTACAGCCTATTTACGGCTGCAGCGCGGACTCGAATTTTCGGGAGGCCGTTTTTAAACGGCCTCCCAGTGACACGCCCCCCGCGCGCTCCCGCGAGCGCGCATCGGGGGGAATCTGTGTCGGCCGTGTCCCTTGGACACAGCCGATCACAGATCGTGGTGAATGGCCAATCACAGCGGCCATTCACCACGTGATCAAGCCGTCCAATGAGAGATGATCTCATATGTAAACATATGAGATCATCTCTCATCGCCGGCGCTCCTTCCTCACACAGAGCCTGCGTTTGAGGAAGGAGGGAGAGCTGCACAGCGCCGGGGACACAGAAAAAAGTAATCAGGGCACCGATCACCAGTGCCCTGATTACCAGAGGTACACCAAACACACCTTCAATGCCCACAGTGCCCACCATCAGTGCCCCCCATCAGTGCACACAATCAGTGCCCATAGTGCTGCCAGTCAGTGCCCATCAGTGCCTGCTCATCTAGGCACTGATGAGCACTGACTGGCAGCACTATGGGCACTGAGTGTGGGCACTGAGTGTGGGCACTGATGGTGCTGCTCATCAGTGCCGCCCATCAGTGCTCATCAGTGCCACCCGCCAGTGCCCATCAGTGCCACCCGCCAGTGCCCATCAGTGCTGCCCGCCAGTGCCCATCAGTGCCGCCCGCCAGTGCCCATCAGTGCCGCCCGCCAGTGCCCATCAGTGCTGCCCGTCAGTGCCACCTCTCAGTGCCCAGCAGTGCCACCTCTCAGTGCCCAGCAGTGCCACCTATCAGTGCTCATCAGTGCCGCCTATCAGTGCTCATCAGTGCGGCATATTAGTACCTCCTCATCAGTGCCACCTCATCAGTGCCCATAAGTGCCACCTCAGCAGTGCCCATAAGTACCACCTCATCAGTGCCCATCAGTGCAGCCTATCAGTGCCCATCAGTGCCGCCTCATCAGCGCACATCAGTGAAGGAGAAAAATTTATTTATTTTCAAAATTTACTCGCAAAAAATAAGAAAAACTTTTTTTTTTTCAAAATTTTCTGTCTTTTTTCTTCTTTTTTTTTATAAAAAATAAAAAACCCAGAGATTATTAAATGCCACCAAAAGAAAGCTCTATTTGTGTGAAAAAAATGATAAAAATTTTATATGGGTACAGTGTAGCATGACCGCGCAATTGTCATTCAAAGCGTGCGAGCACTGAAAGCTAAAAATTGGTCTGGATGGGAAGGGTGTTTAAGTGCACAGAAGGCAAGTAGTTAAATCAAAGGACAGCACACAGCAACTCAAGGGACGCGTTGCATAGAATGTACATGCTTGCATACATTTCCATAAACCAATCTGTATCATAAACAGTTGCCTTTTTTCATGTTATACAGATGTCAGTGCTGCTGACCTCCATTACCTTCTTTGCAGCCTCATCATGTCTACATGTGCTCCAGTGATGGCTCTCATGGTGAGTTTTCTGATGTGGACAAAAGTGGAGCATGTCTCCGTAATGTGTGCAGAAATGAACCATTTGTAGTCCATCAGAAGTCTTTGGTATAGGGTGACAACGCAGAAACCCAACTGGGATATGGGCAATGCCTGAACAAGGCCCTTCAAAGCAGGATCACCAATATTATTTTAAAGCTAAGCTATTGGCAATATTTTGTTGTTATGTAGTGAAGCTGTGCCCACATTGCATGGGTTACCAGATTGTTTTATTTTAGGGGAGAGGAGAGCAGAGATATACTTACCGCAGGGGTCTTCAAACTAGTTGTTCAGGATCTACAATTCCCATCATGCCTAGTCATGGCTGTGAATGTCAGAGTTTTACAATGCCTCATGGGATGTGTAGTTCCGCAACAGCTGGAGGGCCGTAGTTTGAGGATCCCCGACTCACCTGATCCTCCGATCATGACAGCAGAAGACTAGCTCCACCGGTCTTAAGAATGGACTGTTCCTGATGTCAGCACATTCAGAGCAGGCTTCATGGACAGGAACAGTCCACCACTGGACCGTAGGAGAGATCGGTTTTCCAGAGGGTTGGCGGATCAGGTGGGTATGAACTTTGTGCTCATCCCACAATGCCTCATGGGATGTGTAGTTTGGCAACAGCTGGAGGGCCGTAATTTGAGGATCCCTGACTCACCTGATCCTCCGATCTTCCCCGCACAAGACTAGTTCCACCGGTCTTGAGAATGGACTGTTCCTGACCTCAGCACTTTCAGAGCAGGCTCCATGAACAGGAACAGTCCACCACTGGACCGTGGGCGAGCGCGGTTTTTCCAGAGGATTGGCGGATCAGGTGGGTATGAACTTTGTGCTCATCCCTAGAAAAAAAGTATTTGTCCTGAGGTGGACTTTAAAAAAAGCTGCAGATTTAAATAACAGATTGAAAATGACTCTTGAAATTCCACAGCCATGTTAAAGCTTGTATAGGATTGTATCACTTGGGTCTATTGATCTGCGAGGTGTATGTAGATTTTACAAGTTCGTAGGTATACATGCAAGTAGTTGGGTTTGTACTAGGGATAGATGATTATCGGCGGCCGATATTCACTTTCCCCGATATATCGGTATCGGCCCCGGAACTGGCCGATATTGCTGATATTTTTGTGATGTCATTCTGCCTTCTTAGGCCACCTCCCTCACCTTGGACAGCCTCTTCTGGAGTTGGGACTAGTCTCATGGGAGTGTATCGCATCCATACACCCACAGCAGCCCGGTGCCAGCCAGCCACCCACATCTACAGGCCCTGTACCAGCCAGCCACAGGCACTGTACCAGCCACCCCCCACAGGGTGCCAGCCAGCCAGTCACCCACCACAGGGTGCCAGCCAGCCACCCACCAAAGGGTGCCAGCCAGCCAGCCACCCACCACAGGGAGCCAGACAGCCAGCCACCCACCACAGGGAGCCAGCCAGCCACCCACAACAGGGTGCCAGCCAGCCACCCACCACAGGGAGCCAGACAGCCAGCCACCCACCACAGGGAGCCAGCCAGCCACCCACCACAGGGTGCCAGCAAGCCAGCCACCCACCACAGGGAGCCAGCCAGCCAGCCACCCACCACAGGGTGCCAGCCAGCCAGCCACCCACCACAGGGTGCCAGAAGGCCAGCCATTAAGCATTAAACAAAAATTAACATGTTCAGTACCAGATTTGTGTCAAAAATTGTCTTTATTTTCAAAACTTTAAATGTACAAAATATCGGCCCATATCAGCCGATACCGATACGTTGTGGCGAAAATATCGGTATCGGCTCTAAAAAAACATATCAGTCTATCCCTAGTTTGTACAATCATATTTCAGGTCCCCTCCACTATTGGGGGGAGGGGGCTCTCAATTATAGTGAGTGATAACATGAAAACGGCATCCAGCATAAACTGGTACTTTTATTCTAAGCTCTAGGGGAGAAAACTGGATAAATATCCAGACAAGTAGAAAACTAATTTCAGATATTAGCAGCAATTGTGCAGCTCTGTTTAGTATTCCTCTGTGAGCGCAGTCACGACTGGTTGCTTGCTTGTTTGCACAGTCAGCACTCTCTCTGCACCACAGTCACATCCCAGCCACATTACTGCGGGGGTCACACATGTGTAGCAGGCTCCCGGCTGGGGATGAATGAACACTGTGACTAAAAGCCCTTACTCTGCTCTTAGCCCCTGCTCTCCAAACAGCATGATGTGCTTGTAATGAAATATTAACAGCTAATGCTGCACGAGTTATCTTGTAACATCAAGACTCGTGTTGCTGCAAGCATGTCAAACAAGAGAATGGGGTGCTGGTGCCGTCACGTTACAGGGGGTGTAATCATTAAAAATAAAGACGGGGTGCCCCAGCTGGTGTAGTTTCCGGCGTACAAGAAAGAACTTTGTAGTTGTTACAAGTTTTCCATTTTAATGGCTGTGTACTCTGCAATCTTTAAAGGAAAGCCAGAATCTACGACAGTTAGAGAAGAGCTGGAAATCTAAGGGATTCTGTTACTTCCAGAGCAAACTCTACAGAGAGGTGCCTGAAAATCAACAAAGCGTCCTGGTGACCACACTACTTCTATCTTTATTACTACTTTAAGGATCTTCTTCATCTGACCCTTCTGAGTGTTTCAGAGATCTGGTCCTTCACTAAGCAATAAGGTCCTCTACACCAGTGGTCCTCAACTACGGTCCTCAGGGCCCACTAACAGGCCAGATTTTAAGTATTACCTTGGGGAGATGCAGACTAGAGTACTGCAATCACTGAGCAGCAAATTATATCACCTGGGATGTATTTCAGTTATCTTGCAACCCTGGCCTGTTAGTGGGCCCTGTAGGCCAGGGTTGAGGACCACTGCTCTACACCATTACCAGACACAGTGGGTGGGGCCACAGTGCTCAGGGGAGGACCAGGTATCCCACACTCCTTTAAGGAGCCATTCAAATCATTGAAGCCCAACCCCAGCCTAAATAGTTGGATAGACAGAGAAGGGTTGAAGTACACTATATTACCCAAAGTATTGGGACGCCTGCCTTCATGCATCTATGCATCTCAAAACAGAGATTATGTGGTTACTTCTATAAAAGAAAAAAAAAGGTATTATACACAAATGTTTTGCCTTTCATTTCCATTTTATACTGAATGGTTTTTTTTTACAAGGTAAGGATACACATATACACTATATTACCAAAAGTATTGAGACGTCTGCCTTTACACACACATGAGCTTTAATGGCATCCCAGTCTTAGTCCGTAGGGTTCAATATTGAGTTGGCCCACCCTTTGCAGCTATAACAGCTTCCACTCTTCTGGGAAGGCTGTCCACAAGGTTTAGGAGTGTGTCTAATATCGAGTTTGGGAAGGTGGAACTTGACTGGCCAACCCCTGAAAAACAACTCCACACCATAATCCCCCTCCACCAAATGATTTGGACCAGTGCACAAAGCAAGGTCCATAAAGACAAGGATGAGCAAGTTTGGGGTGGAGGAACTTGACCGGCCTGCACAGAGCCCTGACCTCAACCATGAATTAGAGCGCAGACTGCAAGCCAGGCCTTCTCTCCAACATCAGTGCCTGACCTCATAAATGTGCTTCTGGAAGAATGGTCAAACATTCCCATAGACACACTCCTAAACCTGGTGGACAGCCTTCCCAGAAGAGTTGAAGCTGTTAAAGCTGCAAAGGGTGGGCCAACTCAATATTGAACCCTGCAGACTAAGACTAGAATGCCATTAAAGTTAATTTGTGTGTAAAGACAGTTGTCCCAATACTTTTGGTTATATAGTGTATATGTGAATCCCTACCTTGTAAAACAACCCATCCAGTTTAAGATGGAATTAAAAGGCAAAACATTTGTGCATAATACCCTTTTTTTCTTTTATAGAAGTGACCACATAATCTTTGTTTTGAGATGCATAAGGGACTTAGAGAGGTTAGGGAGGAGAAACCGAAGTACACTGGTCTTCCCAGTGAATGGCTGTGCAGTGGGCTTGTCAGCACACGTGTGATCATTGGGAGACAGGTAGGCTGTTCTCCCAGCACAGCCAAAAAAAAGGTCATGCTGGGGTGGCTGTGCTTTAATGCTTAGCATGGTCTGTTTGAAATAGAAGAGCAAGGGGGCTGGGAGGTTCACCAGAAATTTCACACAAAGGAAGCAATAGAAACAGAATGGGATACATTTTAATACAAGTACATGGTACAGAAGGCACATATGGAGAATATGAAAGTTGGGGGTAACATATTCTTCAGGGTTTTTTTTTTTTTTTTTTTGGGGGGGGGGGGGGGGATTACTAAAACTAGTGCACACAAAATCTGGTGCAGCTGTGCATAGTAACCAATCAGCATCTAACTTTAGCTTGTTCAATTAGGCTGATTGGTTACTATGCCCAGTTCCACCAGATATTGTGTGCACTGACTTTAGTAATCTCCCTGCTTTGTGCCCTTGTTGAGCAGATTTTACTTCTTCTTATGACCAGTCATGATGGGAATCTCCCCAATGGAGACACAGGCAACAATAAATTTTTAGTAGAGTGAGGATAAATTAGAGCCGCTTATGTTTCTATTGTTTTCTGTTCCTTTCTGTCACAGTGACAACCACTCGTGTCACAGGCAGTGAGAGAAAATCTCCCCCATTTTCACATTTGTTCAGTCACCAAGAACGGCATCAAGGTCATAAGGAGTATATTTCCTCACACCTTCACAAACTATAAGATAGTCATAACCTTTGCATAGGTTGAAAGTAGGACAGGTTCTGTGCATACTGTCCCCAGATTTTAGCTTAAAAGAGAAGTATGGGAATATTTTTTATTGCAGAATTATACCTACCTAGGTGGATGCACCATCTGTCCCCCACCAGCTCTAAGACTGAGAACTGAGCAATCAAATGCTGCTAATTGCTCGGTTCTCAGGGATTCCTGAGCAAAGAGCTGGTGCCTGTCAGTCACAGGTTTCTGCTCTGCCCCCCACGCTCACTGGAGCGCTGGGCTGTGGAGGGGCCGGAGCAACCGGCTCAGGCTCTCAGTGGCTTGCTGAGAGGCCAAGTCCGGTGCCAGTCCAGGCATGTGGGTGGATCCCAACCATATGGTCGTGATCTTTCCCCAGCCTGGACCGGCTCTGTGATGCCAGCTGACAGCAGGCTTTATCTCGCTGTCAGCTGAAAACAGGTCACAGGAGTGCAGAACGAACTTCATGCCTGTGATCCACAAGAGAAGTACAGCCAAACTTTGGCTAGAATGATCCCTTTCTGGGAAGGTACACCTCAGTTCTTCCTCTCCTATGGCCCATACAATGCACACAGAGAAATTCTGCTCAGATGGAAGGCTACAACACCGCCCACTGTCTCGGCATGGCGGACTACTTTTAACTCTGTTTTACCTCTGTACAAACTCACTTACACTAATAGAAATTGTCTGAATACATTTGACAAAATCTGATCTGACTGGTAGGCTCCTGGGGCTCCATGCCACTTGCTGTCTCTCTACCCAGTCCAGAGAGCATTTTCTCAGAGGTCAATGGGTGTAGAATCTCCTAAAACCTGTGCTGTGTATCTTCCTCTTTCTCCTGTATAAGCAACCACATTCACCTTCCAAGGTAAATTTAAAGAGTAAGTTCACCTTTACTGACTTTTGCCACAGACCTCCCAATGGATTACCATGCCCTATAGATGGCAGGATGGAGAGGGGATGAATAAATTGAGCAGCTGGAAAAGTAAGCGACCTTTTACAAAAAGGAGCACTGTATGTTAATGTACTGAGGACACAGTAATGCACGGGGAGATCAGTAAAGGTCAACTAACTGTGTAAATCCAGCTAGTCACTGGCTCTGATAAACTGCAGATTTTTTTTAAGTCAACATTTCTCTATGTGTATACCCAGAAAAGGAGCCTGCGGTGGTGTGTTCTGGAACTCTGAGGAAGGGCTCTGAGGGAAGAGGCTAGTCCTCGAAACACGCTAGATAATGGATGTTTATCTTCCCCTACCATATGATATGATGCAGTGTGGACTGAATGACGTTGTACTATGAGATGAGCTTCATACATTTGTCATCTTGTGAGTATAATACTTACCACTTTTTTATTAATAAAGCAATGGTTTTAGGATAATGCACTAGGTCTTTCCCTTTGTTAGTAAACGCGATAACTTTTGCGCAAACCAATCAAAATACGCTTTTTGCAATTTTTTTTACCAAACATATGTAGCATAAAACAAATTGGCCGAAAATGTTAAAAAATTTTGATTTTTACATTTTTTTTGGGGAATTTCATATAAAAAATGTGAAAAATATTGCTATTTTTGCAAAATTGACGCTCTTTTTTTGTTTATAGCGCATAATAAAAAAATCGCACAGGTGATCAAATACCACCAAAAGAAAGCTCTGTTTGTGGGAAAAAAAGGACGTCAAATTAGTTTAGGTACAGCGTCGCACGACCGCGCAATTGTCCGTTAAAGTCACGCAGTGCCGAATCGCAAAATACCCCCTGGTCAGGAAGGGGGTAAAATCTTCCGGGGCTTAAGTGGTTAACAAGACTGCACCTTTAAACACGTTGTACTTCTCACAGAAAGATGCTGCTCAGTGATTTCCAGCCCCCCCGTTCATTAACTTCAAGAATGTAGTGCTGAGATGGACTGACAGTTAGGGGAGGCGCTGCCACAAATAATCACTGAGTGGAGTAGTTGTATATGGCAGCACATTTCTACAAAGATCCTAAAGGATACATGTAGCTCTGTGTATACATATAGATTTTTTTGGCTTCATTTTGTATCACTAACATGCAGAATAAGGGAGAACAAAAGACAGGTCTGTGTGGGGCTAGGGCACTGGATGCTAGAAGTCATCCGCTAAAGCATACAAGGGACTGACACCGATCTCCGTGATAGCACCTACCTGTTCAGTGCAGTGTCTCAAGGCCCCCATGCAAGCCATCCTCTTGAACTGAGGATTTCTCTTTCTGGCTCACATTCTCCAATTAGTCATATTAAAAACCGGATCAGTGTACAGAAGCAGACACTTATCTCTTAGGTCCAAACTGAGGCCCGCAGGCCCAATGTGACCCTTTGTTTGCCTTTATCTGGCCCTCAGGGCATCATTCCTCCCACTGACACAGCAATGGGGCTCTATTCCTCCCAATGACACCTGCGATGGGGCACTATTCCACCCAATGACACCAGCAATGGGGCATTATTCCTCCCAATGACACCAGCAATGGGGCATCATTCCTCCCACTGACACCAGCAATGGGGCACTATTCCTCACAATGACACCTGCAATGGGGCACTATTCCTCCCAATGACACCAGCAATGGGGCACTATTCCTCCCAATGACACCTGCAATGGGGCACTATTCCTCCCAATGACACCTGCAATGGGGCACTATTCCTCCCAATGACACCTGCAATAGGGCACTATTCCTCCCAATGACACTGGCAATTGGGAACTATTCCTTCCAATGACACCAATGATGGGGCACTATTCCCACCAATGACACCAGCAATGGGGCACTATTCCTCCCAATGACACCAGCAATGGGGCGCTATTCCTCCCAATGACACCGGCAATGGGGAACTATTCCTCCCAATGACACCAATGATGGGGCATTATTCATCCCAATGACACCAGCAATGGGGCACTATTCCTCCCAATGACACCAATGCTGGGGCACTATTCCTACCAATGACACCAGCAATGGGGCACTATTCCTGCCAATGACACCAGCAATGGGGCACTATTCCTCCCAATGACACCAGCAATGGGGAACTATTCCTCCCAATGACACCAATAATGGGGCACTATTCCTCCCAATGACACCAGCAATGGGGCACTATTTTTGCCAGTGACACCAGCAATGGGGCACTATTCCTCCCAATGACACCAGCAATGGGGCACTATTCCTCCCAATGACACCAATGATGGGGCACTATTCCTCCCAATGACACCAATGATGGGCCACTATTCCTGCCAATGACACCAATGATGGGGCACTATTCCTGCCAATGACACCAACGATGGGGCACTATTCCTGCCAATGACACCAACGATGGGGCACTATTCCTCCAATACCAAAGACAGTTCACTGTTCCTGGTCCTACTGACCAGAGGTGCTATCTCTCTCTATTTTTTTTTTTTTACTACCTGTGAACACCAAGTCAGAGGCATTGTTTACAGCCACTGATGCTGGGGCATTTTCTACTCCCAGGAGACCACAGTCCAGCCCCCCTAATGTCAGAAGGACAATAAACTGGCCCTTTGTTTAGAAAGTTTGGAGACAGTGGCCCTTTGTTTAGAAAGTTTGGAGACCCCTGCTTTAGGTCATATTCATATTCTTGTGGTAACAAGGTTCCACTGTTCATTACAGCAAGGCATAGTAACATGCAAACTGCAATGCACTGTAATTCACTGTGAATGACCCCCCCCCCCCACAAAAATAAAAAATAAACCCATGAAACACCAAAACGGACCTGCGTATTAGTGTAGCACAGTTCAAACCTGTGTTTTGAAAAATTAAAAGGTGCATATGCATTAAGTAGTCTGTTGTACATGAGTAGCCAGCCCATGCAGAAGGAATGGGCTGCCTAAGTGCATACCATGTTTAGGTGCATACCATATCGGTGTAAACCCGGCACAGCTCATGGCCTTAAAAGTTAATGAGCTGTAAATCAGTGAGCCTCCCTCTGTCCCTAAGAAAAAAGTGTTTAACCCCCTTCTGAATGACCTCTTTAACATCACCTTATTAACGTAATTTACAAGGAGGAAATGTGCATGTGGATAGTGTGAAGATTAGCGCCTGTACCCCAAAGATAAACGGGGTTTAGAAATAACCGTCATAAAATATTAGTCCCAACCTTAACCTTACATGGAAACATAACCATATGTTGTCACATGTAATAAAAGCTTCCATCCCTTGTTAAATCTATCCAGTTTTTTTTTTTTTCTTTACAAGATCCCTGATTTTTTTTTTAAGCAGAAACTGTTTTAAATTAATAACTGCCTCGGCTGCTGAGTAATTCATTTTGCATACATCTTGAATATTAATGCCTAAGAAACTAATGGAGTCTACAAATGTGATGAAAGCTCTCCCTAGGGATTCTGGGGAACAACATGCAAATGAATCCTAAATGAAAGTTATTCAGCTTTTTCCTTGGAATTGTGATGTTTAGGAGAATATGCCAAGATCATTCTGCAGAGTTAGCCTGAGTTCCCGGGTATAAAACCCAGAGAAAAAGGTGCATGGTAGTGCTAGATACATTTGAGATTACTCGTAGCATCATCAACACTTCTTTAAGCCCCCGTTCACACTGGGGCGACCTGTGAGGCGACCTGGTCGCCTCACAGGTCGCCGCAGGTCGCCTCCCATAGGGAAGCTGCGGACCCGTTCTGATAGGAGCGACACAAGTCGCTCCGACTCAGAAAAAGGGTCCGGAGCTTCTTTGGGGCGACCAGGAGGCGACCGCCATAGACTTCAATGTTATGAAGTCCGTGGCGGCCGCTCCGAGGTCGCGGCGCGCTGCTCGCACCGCGACCTCGGAGGTCGCGGTGCGAAGTAGCGTCGCCCCAGTGTGAATGGGGGCTATAGGAAACTTTTGGGTAGCCAAAAATAAAACAAAAAGCTACTTATCTTTATTTTACGTACAATGCCTTTAAGTAGAATTCTAGGCAAATATAAAAAGCTGCCTTAGCTATGTATTAATCAAAAATTATTACTTTTATTTTTTAAAAGACTGGGGTTGATTTACTAAAACTGAAGAGTGCAAAATCTGGTGCAGCTCTGCATGGAAACCAATTAGCGTCCAGTTTTTTTGTCAAAGCTTAATTAAACAAGTTGAAGTTAGAAGCTGCTGGCTATCATGCACAGCTTCACCAGATTTTGCACTCTACAGTTTTAGTAAATCAACCCCTTTAGCCTCGTACACACGCAACGAATTTCCGCCGACCGGTCATCGGTCTTTTGTCCAGAGTGGTGTTTTGTTGGTTGGAATGTGCCTAGACTGCACACGAATTTTCCCGCACAACAGAATTCTACTTCAGAAGTGATGTCATGTGTTGGATTGCTTTCTTTGTGTTCTTTCATCTCTGAGCATGCCTTAGTCTTGCTCATAAGATTTTTCCCCATCGAAATCTGTACTAATGAGACGAAAATCAGACGTATTTTGATGGTCGACAAAAATGATATAGCCGAAAAGTCGGAGTCGGTTGTCGGAAGCACCATATTAACAAGCCGAAAATCGGCAGATCGGTCGTCGGACGAAATTTCCCGGCCGAATTTCTACTCGTGTGTACGGGGCTTTTGTCTTTCCCAACCAACTTATACTCACCTGTGCAGGACTCAGTTGGAGTTTAATATTAAAGGGTGTTGGGGTTTTTAGAGGGCTAATAGTGTCATCCTTCTCATGTGACAATGCTTGAGCCTTGTGATTGGTTCTTCAGGGCTGAGGGCCACATCCTGAGAGGAGGTCACATGCTCCCTCATACGCAGATGCCAGGTATTTGCAAAAGTTCCAAAGGAGTGACAGAGGAAGAAGTGGGAAGGTGGGTATATAAGCAGGTCAGGCGTTGGGCCAGCAAGGCTCTCATTATATTAGGAATGGACAACGTGACCAAGTATCTTTAAATAATTGCTAGTGTAATTACATAAAATGTTTTTTTAGATTAAATTCTTCCATTACTGTGCAATTTGGTGGAGAAGTTACTCAATTAAACATTCATAGAAAGTAAATACATGTTTGCTACAGGCCCCCCTCTACAAGGGTTCCTGTGTCACCCAACAGAAACATTTTAGGGAGTGAATGGTACAGTATCTACCAATACCTGATGTTGCATAACATTCATCTGCAAGGTTAGTTCGCTAAGCTTCATTGATGGGAAGTTTTCCTAAAGCCTTTCATTTTAATAACGGGAGGTTACATTGAAATGAGACTTCTTATTTTTCAGGGTATCCTAAATCAGTGTCTGCAGAACCCTCCAGTTTGTTTATTTCACAGGCATTCTGACAGCTACAGAAGTGCTGTATGTGATATTGTATGAACACTTGAAGCTAACACTTCAAATCTACATATAAGTTAATTTCATTGTTGATTTTAAGTGTTTATACCACAGCGACACATCAATCATTCATTATATGACAGAGGTTTTCATTCTACACGATCCTTGCCTGACCACTGTTTAGTGTTGAGATATTGCCATGTTTTCACCCCAGTAACAAAAACATGTCTTAGATGCCTCCATGTAGTCTCCAGCACTCTCAGCTTCAGGGTTTTAACAGAATTGGGAGCTGTATTTGTAGATTCACCTGCAGCTCCACCTTCTAGACTATCTGGTACTGCAGCCTGTTCATCTGTTTCAACAAGGCATACAGTAGCACATAGATCAACATCCATGTGCTTTTCCCTAATGTACGCATGTTCACCAAGTTAGACTATCAGCACTGTAAAATGAAATAGAGCTTGGCCTGGTGTCACACACTATAGCTGGCTCTGTGTTCTTCGATTATAGCAGCCCCCCATTATAGCAAGCCTACTGGTACTCAGTTGCCTCCAGGTCTTAAACTCAGTGCTATAGTGCTTGACTATCACGCCGGGACAGGCATGAGCTAAGCACAGCAAACAGGTATTTGAAGTTGGTAGACAGGCACAGTGGTCTATAGGCAGTCCAAAGGCAGGTAGGCAACATTTAAACATCTAAAGTTTCAGGGCAGGCAACGTTCAGAGAGTAGTCAGGGTCAAATCCATGACCAAAAGGCATGTATAGTTCAGGGAGTAGTCCAACGTCCAATCTGAGGTTCATAACAAGGGAATCCCAACTAGCTGGCAGGGCAGGGATCGGGAGAAGGTAAAGATCAAGGCATTGGAACAAGCAGTGGCGGCTGGTCATTCGGGGCGCAGGGTCACCGCCCCCCCCATCCATGCGTCCGGCCCCCTAAGCTACATGTGGGGCGCCAGACGCATGGAGATCAATGGGGCTTTTTTTTTTTTTTTTTAGCCATGTGATTAGAACCAGAGGCTCTCACATGGCTAGAAAAAAAGGGTGGGCTCGGGGCGCAGAGCAGTGCGCCCCAAGCCCACCCAGTTGTGTGACAATAGCGAATGAAAATTGATCCTCCTCCTGGCCAATCAGGAAGCGGTTTTGAGACCCGTTTCCCAACTGGCCGAAAGGAGAAGCCATGCCATTGGGCATGGAGGAGGAGTGAGGAGACGCAGAAGATGGGGAAGAAGCCGAAGCTGCCGCCGCCTGCTGCTGCATCCAGGCAGAGTGAGTGAGTGAGGGTCCTGTCTGTCTGTCTCTCTCTCCTGTCCTGCCTGTATGGTGCGGTTGGTCTGCCGCCCTTCCCCCCCCCCCCCCCCGGCCCATGGAGCACCAGCCTCCACTGGGAACAAGGCAAGAAAACAGGGAGCTTAAAGCAAGTGTTGCAAACACTATCACAACAAGTATGACCCCAAGGGCTTGGCTGGCTTACAATGGGTTTGGACTCCATCCAGACACTGGATACATCCATCACCCTGCAGATAGCCAGTCTGGCAACGAGAGTGCAGCTCAACCAAAACCAGGATGCTGGAATGAGACCGGCAGCTGCCATGGAACATGAGCGTTCACGTTCCTGACACCTGATGTGGCTTGGAGGATGGTGATTTCAAGACAGAATCTGGAAGTTACAATAGCTGTACATGAAAAAAAAAAAACAATTCTGATTACCATATAACTGGAATGAATAGATTTTATCAATATTTGCCTGGAGTTCAGCTTTAAGATTACCAGTCTTTGAACAAAACCTGTCTATTCTTTCCTTCAGTGAGGATTGCTATTAGGATGTCTATTATGCATATGAAGCAAATTCCCCCCTTATCACATAATCTGAAATGTGCTCAGTTTCTGATAAGCTCACATGTATCTATGAATGTCAACAATAGCTCTTTCATGTATTTTCCTTTAGTCGTCGATTGAAGTAGAGCTTTTTTTCTAAATGTAAAACATAATTACACCTTAGGAAGCAGTAAACACTGAAATATTCAAACTATCATAATTAGTTTATTTACAGCAGAGGAAGGGAACAAAATGGCATATTCTCTGGATGTTTTATGTGCATTTATCTTATGACTGATCGTCTTAAACTGTTCACAGGTGGAGTGGAGCAAATGTAGAGAGGAGACAGAAAGCCATAAAGAGCGGAGTGAGGGGGAGGGGGGGGCACTTACCTGGAGAAGGAGAAGAGAGAGACAATCAGGACAAGAGAGAAAATCAGGACAAGAGAGGGAAAATCAGGACAATAGAGAGAAAATCAGGACAAGAGAGAGAAAATCAGGACAAGAGAGGGAAAATCAGGACAAGAGAGAGACAATCAGGACAACAGAGAGACAATCAGGACAACAGAGAGACAATCAGGACAAGAGAGATAAAATCAGGACAAGAGAGAGACAATCAGGACAAGAGAGATAAAATCAGGACAAGAGAGAGACAATCAGGACAAGAGAGAGAAAATCAGGAAAAGAAAGAGACAATCAGGACAAGAGAGAGAAAACAAGGACAAGAGAGAGACAATCAGGACAAGAGAGAGACATCAGGACAAGAGAGAGACAATCAGGACAAGAGAGAGACAATCAGGACAAGAGAGATAAAATCAGGACAAGAGAGAGACAATCAGGACAAGAGAGATAAAATCAGGACAAGAGAGAGACAATCAGGACAAGAGAGAGAAAATCAGGACAAGAGAGAGAAAACAAGGACAAGAGAGATACATCAGGACAAGAGAGAGACAATCAGGACAAGAGAGAGACAATCAGGACAAGAGAGAGACAATCAGGACAAGAGAGATACATCAGGACAAGAGAGAGACAATCAGGACAAGAGAGAGACAATCAGGACAAGAGAGAGACAATCAGGACAATAGAGATACAATCAGGACTAGAGAGCGACAATCAGGACAACAGAGAGGCAATCATGACAACAGAGAGACAATCAGGACAACAGAGAGACAATCAAGAAAGCAACAGAAAAGGAAAATACAGACATGGGAAAAGAGAGAGAGATAGAGAAGGAGAGAGAAAAGAAAAAGAAGGGATGAAAAGGGGAGACCAAATAGAGAGCAGGGAGTGGGGTGAGAGGGAAAAGGTATAGGAAGAAAAAAGATGTATGTGGGATAAAAGAGGGAGAACCTGGAGAGTGCGAAAACAGAAGAGTTAGAGGAAGAAACAGAGATTTAAGGGGAGATTTAAGGGGAGAAGAAAAGAGAGTGAAAGTGTGGATGGCGGGTGGGGTGAATAGAGGTACTGGAAGAAAAAGAGATGTAACTGGCAGAGAGGAAAGAGGGAGAGTAAAAGAGAGAAGAGAAGGTAAACAGTAAAACAGAAAGAGGTACAGAAAGAAAACACAGAGATGTAAGAGGAAGAAAGAAAAGTGAGGTGAGGGAGAAGACCTGTAGTAAAAAAAAAGGGGGAGATGAGAGAGGAGAAGGAAGAAAGGGAGAGAGAATGAAAAGCGGGATGGTGGAGAAGAGGTTCAGGAAGGGGAAAAAAAAAGAAATGTAAGGTTAGAGGAAAGAAAGAGAAAAAGACACCACATTGAGGGAGAGAAGGTGCGGGACCAGAAAAAGGGAGATGTAAAGTTGAGAGGACAGACAGAAAGAAGGTGAAAGAGAGAGAGTCAGAAAGAAAGAGGGGAAAGCCAGGTGGGGAAAAGAGGTGCAGGACCAAAGAAAGAGAGATGTAAAGTTGAGAAGACTTTTGAGAAGAGCAGGGTGAGAAAAGAGAGATGCAGGAAGAAAAAAAAGAGATGTAAGGGGAAGGACAGAGAGCACATGCACAAGAAGAGGAAATTGGGGAGAGGAAGAAGGAGTACAGGAAGAAAAAAAGAGATGCAAGGGAGAAGACAGAGAGGGAGAGGGAGAAAAGGTGAAGGAAGGAAAGAAGAAAGATGTAAGGAGAGAGGACAGAGTGTGTGTGAGAGAGAAGATCAGGGTGAGAGAGGAGAGATGCACGAAGGAAGAAGGGGAGAGGTGGGAGAGAGAGAAACAGAGATAGAGTTAAGAGAAAAGAGGAAGAAAAGAGAGAGAGAGAGAGAGAGAGAAAGAACAGAAAGAAAAATAGAGCTATGTAAGGCAGAAGAAAAATATAAAGAGAGCGAGGAGCTTGATGAGGGAGAAAAGGTAAAGGAAGAGATAAGAAGAAGACACAGAGGAGAGCTGGGTGGTGGAAGAGAGAAGAGAGAGAGGGAGGGAGGAAGGGGAAAGCAGACACAAGAAGGAAGCTTCACAAGCGCTATAAGACAAAAGACTAGAGGTTTTGAACCCCTGTGGAGCAGTCCCCAGCACACAGCGGGGAGCTGAATATGCACATGCACTCAGTGAAGTCACATCAGCATGCACCTACCATCCATGGAACTTTGGATTCAAGAAACGGGATCACTTATGGCTTACGAATACATGCTCTAAGTGTGAGAAAGGAAAGGCAAGAAAAAAGAACAGTGACCAGGGAAAGGGTTACATGGGTAGAGACAGAGAAATAAGTTGAAAGGAAAAAAGTGTACGAAGAAGATTAGGTGAGCAGGAACTTGGATGTGGAAGGGAAAGAAAAAGATCCAAAAGACTGCAGGAAGAAAATAATAAATACTGGGGTAATGAGGGCTTGAGAAATGGGGCACAGGACAGAGCCCACACATGACAGCTATCCCCGCTGACATCAGCCCCGCTCCGAGCACAGCCAAGGAAGGGGCCGAGATCCCTGCTGATGTCAGCCCCGCTCTGAGCACTGCCAAAGGAGGGGCTGAGATCCCCGCTGACATCAGCCTCACTCCGAGCACTGCCAAAGGTGGGGCTGAGATCCCTGCTGACGTCAGCCCCACTCCGAGCACTGCCAAAGGAGGGGCTGAGATCCCCGCTGACATCAGCCTCACTCCGAGCACTGCCAAAGGAGGGGCTGAGATCCCTGCTGATGTCAGCCCCGCTCTGAGCACAGCCACGGGATTGGCTGAGATCCCCGATGACGTCAGCCCCACTCCAAGCACTGCCAAAGGAGGGGCTGAGATCCCTGCTGTTGTTAGCCCCGCTCTGAGCACAGCTGCAGGAGGGGCCAAGATCCCTAATGATGTCAGCCTTGCTCCGAGCACTGCCGAAAGAAGAGCTGAGATCCCCACTAAAGCCAGCCCCGCTCCGAGTACTGCCGAAGGAGGGGCTGAGATCCCTGTTTACATCAACCCCGCTCCGAGCACAGCCGAAGGAGGGGCCAAGATCCCTACTGACTTCAGCCCCGCTCTGAACACTGCCGAAGGAGGGGCCGAAATCTCCACTGACGTCAGCCCCGCTCTGAGCACAGCCGAGGGAGGATCCGAGATCCCTGCTGACATCAGCCTCGCTCTGAGCACAGCCGAGTGAGGAGCTGAGATCCCCGCTGATGTCAGCCCCACTCCAAACACAGCCGAAGGAGGGGCCAAGACCCCTACTGACATCAGCCCCACTCCGAGCACAGCCAAAGGAGGGGCTGAATCCCCGCTGATGTCAGCCCTCTCCGAGCACTGCCGAAGGAGGGGCCGAGATCCCTGCTGATGCCAGCCCTGCTCTGAGCACTGCAGAGGGAGGGGCTGCTGACGTCAGCCAGGAGGAGAGTATAAGATCTCCGGCGGGTCAAGTGAGCACCCAGCGGCACTGTAAATAAGGTATTTTCCACAATAAAGCTACAAAATGAGACACACTGGACATTAATCTTTTTACAAAACAGATTACACATTTTTTACAAGGGCTTATTTTGGGGGTATGGCTTATATTGCAGCCCTCCCTGAAAATCATTCTAGGTCTTATTTTTGGGGGAAACACAGTACATGCCCAAACAACGCCAGCGACCAGACAGGCTTATGCAGAAATATTAATATACTATAAAGCTGGCTAAAGCAACTGGCTAACTAGGAAGATGGGGTGTCCGGCTGAACAGGCTGGAAGTTGTAGTTCTCCAATGGCTGGGGGTCATTAGGTTGCCTGCACATGTTTTAGAGATCACGCTGTTTTGATCGGTAGCGCAGCCTGTAGTATCTTCATTCCAGAATCACACATCCTGCTAATGAGCTTGGTGTGGGTTAAATCTCTGCAGATCAGCTCGAATTCTATCAGCAAATCCTTCATGTTTCATTGTGGAAAGCAAGAAATGGATATGATGAGGCCACGCGGCTGCATGTTAACAGGAGATTAACCCAGGATTGCAGGAATGAAGCCAATGATACACACCTAGCTTAATGATAACTGTCCCCAAGTCTCCCCTCCTGAACATGAGGAAGGCTAATGACGGAGACCGTCAATCCCATAAGTGTGTGGGCTCGATTCCCAGCGCTCAGCATGAATACAATCGCCCTGATTTACAACGAAAGGAAAAAAAAAATCCTGCAAAGTATTCACATTGACAGATGTCACTTGTAGCACATCCTATGAACATTGGTCTGATATGCTCCATATATCCACACTTTGTCATTTCTGGGAAGTGAAAGCAAAGTTTTACTAGAATAAGCACTTTACTTTCTATGCAGAGTATTTAAAGCTGAACTCCAGGCAAACGTCACCTAGATAGATAAAATGTCTATATTGCAGCTGTTTTACCTGCTAAAAGATACACATTTCTGTTCATCCAGCCCTGAGATTTAAATAGCTCTGCCACACAGCACAGCCAGTTGGATGGCACCACTTACAGTTAGAGAATAATTCCAGCTTAGACTACTGTAACTATATATACACTATATTACCAAGCTAGCAGTGACGTCATCATGTTGGACGGAGTTTGGGTGCCATTTTACTAAAATTGATATGCTTTTATTCCCCTGAGTGGTTTTTAACAATTTTTTAATAAAACTGAAAGAACGATATGCACATATCAGTGTTTTTTCTGCTTCCCCTGCTTTTTATATATATTTTTCACTTTTTATATATTTTTTGGTTTTGTATGAATTGATGGAGTGAATATAGTATCACTTTGTTTCATAGACTTACTTTTTTCTTTCATTTTTGATAGCGTTTCATATGAATTTATGGAGTGAATAAATTAATTGCACAGTTAGATGTATAATTGTTGATGCATATATGTTTACTGAGTTATATTTACAGTATATATATTTACACACTATAATATCAAAAGTATTGGGACGCATGCCTTTACACACACATGCACTTTAATGGTATCCCAGTCTTAGTCTGTAGTATCTGTATGGAGTTGGCCCACCCTTTGCAGCTATAACAGCTTCAACTCCTCTGGGAAGGCTGTCCACAAGGTTTAGGAGTGTGTCTATGGGAATGTTTGACCATTCTTCCAGAAGCGCATTTGTGAGGTCAGGCACTGATGTTTATCAGTGACCTTGTCTGCAGAACTATGATAAGACTCCTTAATAGGCTGTTTCACATGGGCAGCTGGTAAAAACAGGCAGCTGAGCCCCTGTTTTACTGCCCCCTAGCCACCCACTTAATTTGTAACAATAAATCCTGTTAGAGCTGTACACATACTGTAACTGTGGAATTTCTACTCAGGCTACAGGTGCCGTCTGTCAAACCCAGCTATTTAGATCAACGAGGCTGCACCGCAACCACAAGCCAAATGCTTGGTTTGCAGTTGCAAGCATGTTCCTGCAATGTTAAAGTGTTTTACTGACACTTGCTTACAAGTTAAAATCAGTATTTGTTTTGCTCCAAAATTACTTAGAACCCCCAAACATTATATATATTATTTTAGCAAAGACTCTGGAGAATAAAATGGTGGTCATTGCAATATTTTTTGTCAAGCGGTATTTGCGCAGCAGTCTTTCAAATGCAATTTTTGTTGTAAAAAATACACTTCACTGATTTAAAAAAACAACAACTAGTTAGCCCAATTGTTTTGTATATTGTGAAAGATGATGTTATGCTGAGTAAATAGATATCTAACATGTTACGGTTTTAAATTGCGCACACTCATAGAATGGTGACAAAATTCGATACTTAAAAACCTCCATAGGAGATGCTTTAAAAATTTTTAACAGTTACCTGTTTAGAGTTACAGAGGAGGTCTTTTGCTAGAATTATTGCTCTCGCTCTGTCGATCACGGTGATACCTCACATGTTTGATTTGAACACCATTTCCATTTGCGGGCACGACTTATGTATGTGTTTTATTCGTGCACAAGCTCATGGGGACGGGGGCCGCTTTAAAATATTTTTTTTCCCTATTTGTTTTATTTTATTTTTTTAACACTGTTTTTTTATTAAAAAATAAATAAAAATCTGATCACTTTTATTGCTGTCATAAGAAATGTAAACATCCCTTGTGACAGTAATAGACAGTGACAGTACTCTTTATGGAGAGATCCGGGGTCTAAAAGACCCCAAATCCCTCCTCTGCACTTGAAAGTTTTTGCCATTGGCAGTCGAGTAAACTGGAAGTGACATGACTTCTGGGTTACATGATCGGAGACCCAAATGAAGCCAAATCTGGCTTCCTTCAGGACCCCAACCAGCCGGCGGACATGAGACGGGAGACCCGGGCAGAGCTGCAGAAGGCAGGGGGAGGGGCGTCCCCTCCCACTTGCTGAGACAACAACCAAGCGGCTGCTGAGCCACATTGGCTGTTATCTCCTGAAAGCTCTAAAAAACACTACCAGGGTGATGCTGCAGCTGCAAGGATTATGCTGGTACAACCACTTCTTCAAGCCCATGTACAGGTACGCCGTTTTGGGGGGAGTGGTTAAGGAGGAAGTAAACTTCCATCTTTAAGGCTTACCTATAGGTAGTGTAAATATCTCCTAAACATGCACCGTTTAGGAGATATTTACTGCGCTAGCAGCTAGTTATGTCAATGGCGCATGCACTCTAAAGGAACGGCCACCCATGCCATTTCTTCAGAGCCCTGTGACGTGACCGGCGGATCCCACGCAAATGTGTGGGAGTGACGTCACTGCAGCTCCGGCCAGTTGCCGTGAACCCGGAAGGAAGACAGGGTAGAGACGGACGCTGCCTCCAGTGATGGCTATGTATCACTGGAACACTTCATTTTCAGGTAACTTTAACATAATGTGCTACTATGCGATGCATACTAGCACAATATGCCTTTGCCTTGCAGGTAAGAAAAAAAAAAAAAGTGCAACCACTTTAAAGTAGAAAAAGCATCACTGATCTTTGTTTCGACTGGAAGCTTTAATACATACAAATGTAACTATAACCATTATATTTATGCGCACCAAACTTTACACCTTTTCCTTTTTTTTCTTTTTATGCTCATGTTGAGCATGTCCGATGCTGTACCTATTTGTCTTTTGCTTCTTTGTAAAAAAAAGAAGAGTTTTAAATAAAAAAAAGTAGAAAAAGCAAAAAAACAGGTGTCAGGAGGCAGCAGTAATGCCTCCTGAGCAACAGTCAGCCGCTGCTATACAGCCCCCTGAAAAGTGATCCACTGAGGATCAGTTTTCAGAGGGCAGTATCCTAAAGCCTCGTACACACGATCAGATTATTGAATGATCTTTCGTCCAATTTTTGTTGCATGTTAACCTTCTTAGCGGTATTCCCAAGTGTGGCTCGGGGTTAAATTTGAGAGCCAAAAGCGGTAACCCCGAGCCACACTCGGGGTACCGCCAGAAGCATCACTGGATCCTGTAAGCAGGGTTGTCACCTTGTCACCGGGATCCAGTGATGTGTCCCGGCGGTGTCTCGCGGCGGATCTTCCTTCCGATCGTCTCCGTGCCCCGGCTTCCGTCTCCTGCGACTTGACGTTCGCAGGGGGGTGGAACCGGCGGCAAATTCAAATGTAAAAACACACCAAACACACTGATACCATTCAAAATAAAAAAAAAATCACATTAGTTTGCCCCCCAGTGCCCTTTCCTGCAGTTTTACTGTACTTTTTATGTATATATATATATATATATATATACTTAATTCTTGTGAATGAGCAGCCCAAACCAACTGTATACATTTATTATATATATATATATATATATATACTGTATATGTATACACACACGTATATATATATATATATATATATATAATATAATATATGTATACATATATATATATATATATATATATATATATATATATATATATATATAATATATGTATACATATATATATATATATATATCTTTATATATATATATATATATATATATATATATATATATATCTTTATATATATATATATATATATATAATGTATACAGTTGGTTTGGGCTGCTCATTCACAAGAATTACATGCAAAATAATGGTACCGCTTTCAGCACCTAAAATCCAAAAGAATCATACCGCCAGGGAGGCTAGTCTCATATGGAAAGTGAAGAGGTTACTTTCATATGAAAATTCTCGTACGGCACAATTCAACTTCAGAAGTGATGTAATGTGTTGCTTGAATTGTCTTGTATGTGTTTTTAGTTTCTGAGCATGCCTAGTCTTGCTCTTCTGATTTTTTTTGGATGAAAACTGTACTAATTAACACGTTGTGTTGACGTACGCTAAAAATTTTATAGTCTGCACATCCAGATTTTGTCATCCGAAAATCCGTAATCGGCTGTTGAAAGCACCATACTAACAATCTGAAAATCGGCAGATCGTTTCCTTTCGATTTTTGTATCGTGTGTACGGGCTTTACTGCCTGTCTGAAAGACCCTGAACCTAAATGGAATAAACTGCCTGAGTTCAGGGAAATAGAAATGTCTCCTTGATAGTAATGGCAGTTTTCTGATTGATCTCACTCTTGGCTTGGAGTTGATCTTTAAAATCAAATTTCTGCTTCCTAACAGATTTTCCCCTCCGCAGTAAAACACACTGCATACTGATTCTGACCTATATCTTCCCTAACTGATTTTTCTTCATCAGTAGTGCTGTGATCTTGATTGGTTGTGACAAAAAGAAAGAGCTTTAATGTTTTTAAACTATATTCTGCAGAGAAATCGGAAATTATCCCCAATATAAACAGAGAGGTTCCTGTGGAATCAGAAGAAAGTCTCGCCAATAGATATATACTCAGAGAAAATATGGAGTCGGTTTGCTCTGCAGAATGCGTTCCAACAGTCGCTTGCACTTCAAACAGCCAACACATGTTCTTCGCTCACTGGGCACCGCCAGCCGTGTTTTATTGCCGTAACCCTTAGATTACAATGTGTCTTTAATTTAACACGCAGGATTGCTAAACAGAAGAACATCAAATATTATCAGTGTCTTTTATGTCTGCCACCAAAGCACTATGGATAGAGAACAGCAGCCTGAGATAAGTATTTGCATATACTGGTATTTCACCAGGATAATACAATAACTCCGCCATTCAGTGGGAAAGAGATCCGCTGACAGATGGAAAATCCTTAGCTGTAATTAATCTACCAGGAAAATATATACTTAATCCTATGTACCATGAAAGAGAACCAGGGAAGAATTGGGACTTAAAAGGATCGAAATCTCTGATCTTAAGTTGCTTAAAAATAAAACACTCAGGGGGTGGTGTGTGTGCTGTTATTTACTCTTCTATAGAGTAGAAATGTCAGGCTGTAAGACCTGATTCACACGGGCTTCGGCTTGTATAAGAGCAGTGTGAACTGCAAGCTTTGTTGAAGCTTTTAACCAGTCCTGAACCGGAAGGATTTGCCCCCTTCCTGACCAGGCCATATTTTGCGATTCGGCACTGCGTTACTTTAACGGACAATTGCGCGGTCGTGCGACGCTGTACCCAAATAAAATTGATGTACTTTTTTTTCCCCAGAAATAGAGCTTTCTTTTGGAGGTATTTGATCCCCTGTGCGCTATAAACAAAAAAAGAGCGACAATTTAAAAAAAAAAAGTTTCACATTCTGTTATATAACATCCCCCCCCCCCCCCCTAAAAAAAAAAAAAATTAAATGAAATGTTTTCATCCTTTTAGGCCAATTTGTATTCTGCTACATATTTTTTGGTAAAAAAAAAAAAAAAATCGCAGTAAGCCTATTTTGATTGGTTTGCCCAAAAGTTATCGCGTCTACAAACTGGGGGAAAGATTTATGTCATTTTTATTTATTTTTACTAGTAATGGTGGCAATTTGCGATGTTTAGCAGGACTGCAACATTGCAGCGGACAGATCGGACCCCCAACTGACATTTTTGACACTTTGGGGGGGGACCGGTGACATTACTACAGTAATCAGTGCTAAATAAATCAGTGCCCTGTCAGTGTCATTATCACAGTAACAATGCATTTTTTTTTTTTTAACGATGCATATTTTTAGCACTGATTACTATGGTAATGTCACTGGTCCCCCCAAAAAATTTCAAAAATTTCAGTTGTCCTGCTAACAACCACTGATCACCGCCATTACTAGTAAAAAAAAAAAAAATTAAAAATGACATAAATCTTTTCCCTAGGTTGTAGTCAGGATAACGTTTGCGCAAAACAATTAGAATACGCTTATTGTGATTTTTTTTAATCAAAAATATGTAGCAGAAAACAAATTGGCCCAAAAGGATAAAAAAAATGTAATTTTCAATTTTTTTAGGGGAATGTTATATAGCAAGTAAAAACTATTGTTTTTTTTTTTTCGGAATTGTCGCCCTTTTTTTATTTTTTTTTATTTATTTATTGTACTATAAATAAAAATCGCAGAGGTTAACAAATACCACCAAAAGAAAGCTCTACTTGTAGGAAAAAAAAGACATCAATTGTATTAGGGTACAGCATCGCACGACCGCGCAATTGTCGGTTAAAGTAATGCAGTGCTGAATCGCAAAAAATGGCCTGGTCAATAAGGGGGCAAATCCTTCTGGGGCTAAAGTGGTTAAGCCAGCTGCTAGCAGGCTTCTGTAGGCTTTTAACAAGTGCCGAAGCCTGCTAGCAGCTTGTTTAAAGAGAAAATCAGCACTCCCATTAGGATCTGTGTTCAACATTTAAAAACTGGAGCCGAATTAGGGTTGCCACCTGTCCAAGATTCACCCGGACAGTCCGGGTTTTGAATCATGTGTCCAGGTTTCAGTCGCATTATTTAGACAGGAATGTGGCTCAGAGCAGGGCCAGACAGGAGGGTGAGGGGGCATTATGCACGCCGTATTACTATTCTCTTTGGAGCGCCCAAAGGTGTCCAGGTCTGTTACAATCCTATTGTGTATACTTAAAAAAAAAAATGTGCGCTGCAAATGTGTTTGGGTTTGGCTTGAAGAAAAAGTGGTAACCCAAAGCAGAATGGTACTTTAAAAGCTTCAACAAAGAATTGCAAAATACTTTGTCAAAGCTTGGTGTTCACACTGCTGAAGCCCGTGTAGAACAGGTCTAAGGCCCTTATGGAAGATGACTTATCTCCTTCCTGAGCTCATGGCTGATAACTGTTGCTCTGTCCGGGCAGCCAGATGGGGAATAACTCTCATTTACAAAGACTTTAATTTTCCTTTATGACGGCACCTTCATTATAAGACTGAAGAAAACAAACCTCAACTAGGCGATAGGATGACCTTCCAGTCTGACAATTCTGCTGTCAGGATGGCAGGTGGAGCCTGACTAATAGAGAGAACTCTCACCTGATGAGAAGGCCGTGGTAGCAGAGCTGGATGCCGGATCGACACCAAGGTAAGTACTCTGATAAGGACACAGATTCACCTGAGGTGCGGAGTCTAAGTGTTAGCTGGTTTTCACCAGGGCCCCTAATGGTGGGGATGGACTACGCTGCAAGCTAGCACCAGGTCGCAGTCCCCAGGCAGAGCGCAGGTTCTGGTCCAGAAGCGGAGAAGCAGACAAGGGTTAACCAAGAGAGTAGTCAGACGAGCCAAAGGTCAGGGCGGGCAGCAAGTAGCAAGGTCAAGAGGAAGCCGGGTCAAATAATCAGGAACAACAGGTACACAGGAACACAGGATCACAAGGAAGAGCTGAAGATAACACAGAAATTTCCTGGAGTGACAGCTGTGTTTAAATAGGCAAATTTGGTAGCCTCAAGCTATACTGAGGTAGCCTCGAACCACACTGAAGTAGCCTCTAGCTATACTGAGGTAGCCTCTAGCTATTCAAGGCGCCTCTTCATACACGCATGCATATAGGCGTTCGCCGGTTTGCGGCACCAGTGCGCCTGTGTATAGCAGTGGATCCCTGACATCTGCACTGACAGGGAGAGAATACAAGAGAATAATAAAATATCAACTAATCTCTGAAAGGTAAACCCACACTATTATACTATAAGACTGAATAGACTTGATAAAAAATAATGTTCTTTAGCAAGGAACATTAATTCCACATTATTAATTACGCTACCATAATTGGTGTGTGCTGTAAATGGCCTTCAGCATTGTACTTGTCTCTTCTTGCTGCAGGCTGCCATTTTGCTGAAGCCCTGCACAGAACTATCTTTAGGGGATCAGCAGATCGGCCTTTAGTGCAGGGGTCTTTAAACAATCGCCCTCCACTTGTTCAGGAACTACAATTCCCATCATGGATGCGAATGTCAGAGTTTTACAATGTCTCAGGATGTGTAGTCCCGCAACAGCTGGAGGGCCGTAGTTTGAGGATCCCTGCTTTAGTGGCTCTGATTTATGGCCAATGCCAAAAATAGAGAGTAACTGAGCATGTGCAGAGCAAAGTGAGACAGAGTATTACTGGATTTTAAACAGTAAAAACACCTCGTGTTTTACCTCTATACCTGCAAAATGGACCAGCCTGAAATGATCTAGCATGTCTACATTTTTTAACTAAAGCTCCACTTTAATACACAAAAACATATAGAATGTTTGACAGTAATGCCTCGTTTCCACTGAGTGGTATGGTACGGTTTGGTTCAGTACGGTACGGTTTGGAACGGTACACATTGCGTTTCCACTGCCAATAGTACCCTTTCATGATAGGCGTGGTGTAGCAGGAAAGCTGTGATAGACGATTCTCTGTCAACCAATCAAAGTTCTGCAGAGTGTAGCTCCACCCTGTTGGTACGGTACTAATGTGCTTGGTACCCCAACGAAAGGGTACCAAAAAAGTGGTACGGTTCGGAATTAGGGTACCATTCATAATGGAAATGGCATAAAAAGCGTACCGTACCGAACCGTACCAGAAAGCTCAGTGGAAACGAGCCATTAGGCCCCTTTCACACTTCTGCGACTTGTCCTGCACATGACAAGTCATACTCCATGATTTCCAATGAGTACCGTTCATATATGCGCGACTTCAAATCGCAACAATTTCAAAGTAGTCCCTGCACTATTTTGGTCCGACTTTGATGCCTTTTGAGGTCCATAGACATAGGTATTGCTTCAAGTACCGTCAAAATCGTGGCCAAAAACCCGCGGTAAAATTGAGCCACTTTTAGGTGACACAAGTGTGAAAGAGGCCTAAAGATCTACTTTTTTTACACATTTGTTCAAAAACTGAGGAGGAAAGAGGGGCAGAGGGATCTGGTTCCAAACGAGGGATAGTTCCTCCAAATATATGTCAGTTAGCTACATTCTGGTATCAGCATATGCTTTCTTCAAACAACAAATGATGACCAGTCTGGATGTGTACAGGCATGAGGGCATCAAATCAGTGCAATAATCAGCAGAACAGTCTGTCCATCTGTTGAAAGGTAAAACGCTGTGAGAGATTGAGGGACAAGACCTGATTATATGTGGAACTCACAGTAGAAACAGCAGTTGTCGCTCCAGTGTATCCGTATATCACTCCGAAGGAAAGCTCTATGACAGGCACTTAATGAGCAATTATTTTAGTCCGTGTATGGCTAGAATATGCCAAAAATGATTTGGTGCTGCAATCTGTCACCAACTCTCATTGGTGCCCTGTCACATGATGGAAAGTATTGGATATATTGTCCTGGAAGAAGAGACCAAAAGATGGATATCTTGGTGGTGACACGAAGAGCCCTGTTCATCCATCAGCACTTCGACTATTAATACAAGTGAACAATAGATAGACAAGCTGGTGTTCTGAGACCTCATGGGGTGTCTGAATCAACATTTAAAGTGGTTGTAAACCCTAGGTTTTTTTAATAAAAATAAGAAACATGCCTCCAGAGAGAGAGATATAATTTTGCCCCTGTACAAATCATTAGTAAGACCTCATCTGGAATATTCAGTTCAGTTTTGGGTACCAGTTCTCAAAAAGGATATCGGGGAACTGGAGAAAGTGCAGAGAAGGGCAACCAAACTGATAAGAGGCATGGCGGAGCTCAGCTATGAGAAAAGATTAGAGGAACTGAATTTATTCTCTCTTGAGGTCCGGTTCACACTTATGCGATGCGGGAAGGCTGCGAACTCGCAGCCTGTTCCCGCATCGCACACGCACCCCCGGCAGTTCACACTGCCATATGCGATACGCTGGGGGTGTCAATGTAATCTTAACGACACCCCCAGTTTGATCGCATATCGCAGTGCGATCTTGCAGTTCGCACAGGATCGGATCGCACAAGTGTGAACCGCTGTGCGATCCGATCCTGATGCGGCTGCAAAAATGCCTCCTGTGCGTGTTTGCTGCGGGTGCGATGCAAATTTAGCCATACAAAGTGTATGGCTAAACTCGCACCGCACAGCCGATCGCATGTAATGAAGGAGCAGTGCGCTCCGACATTACATGCGAACCCGGCACTCGCAGAAGTGTGAACCGGGGCTGAAAAGAGGAGATTAAGGGGGGATATGAGCAAAATGTATAAATACATAAGGGGTCATATAGTGAACATTCAGTTGAGCTATTCACTTTAAGGTAATCACAGAGGACAAGGGGGCACTCTATACATCTGGGGGGAAAGAGATTTTGTCTCCAAATATGGAAAGGTTTCTTCACTGTAAGAGCTGTGAAAATGTGGAATAGACTCCCTCCAGAGGTGGTTCTGGCCAGCTCACTAGATTGCTTTAAAAAAGGCCTGGATTCTTTCCTAGGTGTACATAAGATAACTGGATACTAATATTTATAGGTAAAGTTTATCCAGGGAATATCAGATTGCCTTTAGGGGGATCAGGAAGGAATTTTTCCCCCGCAGTAGCAAATTGAATCATGCTTTGATGTTTTTTTTTGCCTTCCTCTGGATCAACAGCGGGTATAGGATTGTGTATATGGGATTGTATGGTTGGTTTTTCTCTACTGTTTTTTGTTTTTTTTATTGGTTGTGCCAGATGTACTTGGTCTTTTTTCAACATCACTAACTATGTAACTATACTTACCTGCTCTGTGCAATTGCTTTGCACCGAGCAGTCCCGAACCTCATCTTCTGGGGTACCCCGCCAACGCTCCAGGCTGCTCCTCTTTATCATCTCCTCCATTGACACAGACAGTGGGACCCTGCCCCACCCCCCGGCTCCCTTGTCACTGGATTTGATTGACAGCAGTGGGAGCCAGCGGATCGGATGGGATCGTATGATAACGGACAGACGGTCCGTTCCCATCCGATTCCCCCATAGAGAACAGCAGGGACCTGACAGCTCCCTCTCCGCACACAGCTGGGAGACACAGCTGTCACCCTCCTGCTCAGCGGGGGATCGGCGGATCGACCCCCCGCTGAGAAAAACGGAGTCCGTCTGATGGACTCTGTGTGTGAAAGGGCCCTTAGAGTGAATGGACGCGGCAGCACCCAGCAGGCGATCCAAAAATCAGCTGGGGTGCTGACATCATGGGCTCCCTAGACAGGTAAGTGTCTATATAATAAAAGTCAGCAGCTACAGTATTTGTACAGGATTTGTAGCTGCTGGTTTTTACTTTTTTTTTTCCACAGCCAGAACATCTCTTTAATGAGACTATAAAAAAAAAGAGCATAGCTCCACCTTTATTACACCATAATTATCAGATCAGATCTGTAGAAAGCATAGAAACTTTACGGAAAAATTATTTCTACAAAGTCCTAATTTCAAGGTTTTGCTGAGTTAGATTTTTGTCCCGATATCCAAAAGATACCAAATCACAATCAAAGTGCGGCTAATCTGTCATGTACAAAGGGTGATTTGTTCTTTGAGTTTATCGGAGGGGGAGATTGTGATAACCTGCATTTGTCGGTGGCTCGTGGTATCACGTCAAGTCTTCTGTGGATCTAATTTTAGCAAAGCTAATCACCTCTGTGCAACTGACTTGAAGTTTTCTAATTACAGGGCCATGAGCAAAGTGAGCGAAGGAGAGAGACGGGACTTCCAAAAGCTCACATGAGCGACGATTCTCCGTAGTGACAGTAGGATGAGGAATGGCAGAAGAGATAACCTGATTAAAGAGTATAATGTCTTATAATGAACAATGCCGGTGTAAGCAAAAACTCTTCTACGCTTTCTGCAGGCACAGTTCCCTAGACATCTGAATATAACCTGTTAACGAGAGAGGCGCTATTATAAAAACAGTCGTCTGTTGTCTGCACCCTCCCTGGTTCCAGCATACCTGCATGTAAGGCAGGGGTTTCAAACTCCATTTATTAGTGGGCCACATCAGAATTATGGTTGACCTTAAAGGGCTGGTTGAACTCTGTATGACTAGATGTCCAGAGCAAGCCGCCCTCCCGTCAGAAGTCAAGAGTCCTCCACCCCCTTACTTTGTGCTGCTGCTGGGAAGAAGCTGGGAAACAGAAAGTGCAAGGTCTGGAGGAGGATCAGAAGAGGGAAGGAGTCTGCTGAAAGGCCAGTAAGGCGGAGATGGGGGAGTGCTGTGATTGCACAGAGAGGTGCAGGATCCGTACCTCCTCCTCTCTGCTGCCAACTGCTGAGATGGGGGGGGGGGGGGGCAGAGATGAGACTCACTGTGGCTGCAAATAGAAGTGAAGGATCTGGTGGAGGAGTTTTGTGGTTCTATCTGCTGCCAACTGATGAGTCGAAGTGGGGGCAGAGACGAGGGGGAGTTGCGAGGCCCACATGAATTGGCCTAGAGGGCCCAATTCGGCCAACGGGCCTTGTGTTTGACACATGTGACCTAAAGCATATTCCGATCAAATTTGTAAATGTAATTATGATACAGATATAAACATCTGATCCCAGAACAACATACTGTATGAGGCGCTGGAGACTTTTAGACTTCAAACACAAAGTGATGACCGCACACCGATGTAAGTGAACATGTGAAGTTTATTCACCACTGTAGATCCAAAACTGGACATCAAAACATCACAGACAAGGACAAAAGGTTGACGCGTTTCCTGAGTTTACACTCACTTACTCATAACCTCATTAGTGGTATGAGTAAGTGAGTGTAAACTCGGGAAACATGTCAACCTTTTGTCCTTGTCTGTGATGTTTTGATGTCCAATTTTGGATCTACAGTGGTGAATAAACTTCACATGTTCACTTAGATCGGTGTGCGGTCATCACTTTGTGATACTGCTGGAGACTACGGAATCTGACCTGCACTGATTATAGATCCTCGACTGAGCAGCTCATTTGCATTTGTCTCAGACTTTTAGACTTGCATGTGTAGTCAGATGAAGGAAAACTTGAAACAAGCTCAAGATCTCTGGTGAGGCAGCTCCCCAACAACGCAATGCTTCCCTCAATGGGCACCCAACAGGAGCTCACATACAAAGAAGCGCCGCACTGCTATCCTCCATTGCTGCACATCAAGCTTTTATTTTTATTTTGGATAGACTAAGGAGGGTTATAACACCAGTCAGTTTTCTTTTCTTTGCCATCTGTGTCCCATTAGGGATATTTTCCTTCATTTCCTGTCCCACAGCCATAACAGGAAGTGAGAGGAAATCCCTGCCAATTAAGGGAATCCACTGGGGCACCCTAGGTCACTAGAATTAGTGTCCCCATTGGAAGATTTCACCTTTATTACTGTTCTGGGGACAACCCAAAATCTGGAATTTTCTTTTATTTCCACTTTCAACGATAATGGTAAACAGAACAAATAGAGAGAGGGAATCTCCATAACAAGACAGCAATACAAACTTGACATCTATACTCTTTCAAAAACTAAAAAAAAAAAAAAAAAGTTATACTTTAAAGCGTAACTCCACTTTTGTTGAGAAAAAACCATCCCCTCTGGGTGATCTCTGTATATTACAAGGATTGTAACAAACTTTGTTACAGATTCCTACCTTTTGTTATTATGAAGAAATCATTGTTTATTCCTCTGTGCTGAGTGGGTCTAATGGGAGTGGTTTTATAATTATCTATCAACTGTGGCAGCTGCAGGGCTCTAATGAGGGAAGCTGCTGGGCCTGCATCCCTTTAGACGTGTTCCTATTGGGAGTATCTCACTAAAAATGACATTTTTGTTGCACGGGATGCCAGAAATCTGACTTGTATCTTAGGCAGACTTCTGGGAAAATTGGTGAGCCAATCACACAAGCAGGAAATGATGTTTCTGGGGGTGTGGTCAGTATACATTCTGTGTATAGAACAGCTCCAGGTAGCCATATTGCATTACATTTTCGGAAAATTACAACAGCTGCAGATTGAAAAGGAAAGGTCATTTTTAATAACATTCAATTACAATATGATTTGTGTCGCAATTGTATACGCTATATTGTTTTTTCTCTATTTGCTATTTTTTCCCCCCATAAAAGTGGAATTACCCTTTAATACTGGTTCTAATAAAGCTGTGATAAAGGGGAAAGGGCGTTGCCCCCTTAAATTTGTTCGATGTTTTTATATGACAATTAAAATGATCTTGGAATCTTTTATCTGGTTTTGGTCTGGCCTTCCTTTCTATAAATTGCCTACAGTAAGGATTAAATCTTGCACTGAAAAGCCAGCATTAGAAATCCATTGCAGATGCAGTTTGACCTGTTTTTAACTTGCTTTAGCTGCTTTAGCATTCCCATAGACTTGTAGAAGGAGAGAGAAGCAGTTGTGAAGTCAATAAAAGCCCACTAATGGTGGCCCTTACAGTCTGGACCCAGCCATAGAAAATGGTAGCATATACCCTTGGAAACCCTTCTTCTCTATAGCAGTGGCGGCCCATCCATTAGGGGCATAGGGGGCGCCGCCTCCCCTATCCATGTGTCCGGCCCCCTAATCAACATGTAGGGTGCCGGATGCATGGATTGCAATGGGGGATTTTTTTTATTTTATTTTTTTGAAGCATGTGATAAGAGCCAGAGGCTCTAATAGGCTTCAAAAAGGGTGGGCTCGGGGCGCAGAGAACTGCACCATGAGCCCACCCAGTTGTGTGACAATAGCGAATAAATATTCTCTATTGTCACACGGATTCTCCTCCTGGCCAATCAGGAAGGGGGTCCTGAGACCTGTTTCCCGATCGGCCCGAAAGAAGGAGCCATCCTATTGGCGAAGGAGGAGGGAGGAGACGCAGGGGAAGCCTGACCAACTAAGGAGGACAAGGAGGAGACTGAGGGGGAAGTCGCTGCCGCTGCCGCCGCCGCCTCCACATGTCAGTCCAGGGGCAGCACAGAGTGAGTGAGCCGGCGACCGGGGGGGGGGGGGGGGGTATGGTGTGCAGTGCCGGCTGGAGCTGGTGTGGTCCGTGATCAGGTCCATCTGCCGCCCCTCTTTCCCCCCCCGACCCACGGAGCACCAGCCGCCACTGCTCTATAGGAGGACCTGGCACATTTGCAAGGATGGGAATGTGGTTTGTCAATGCCAAAAGGGAACAAAAGTGAACCTACTTTTGTTTGCAAAGTCTTTAAGTTACATGAATCCTTTAGTGATCAGATTTTTTTTTATGTTTATACGTCCAGTTTAGCAGTATTGGTATTTCTCAGTTAACCTAACAATATCTCTATGATTAGTTTTTTTGACTGACAGCGGGTCTGAGAACTAGAACATACTGAGTTTCAAGTTCCATGCTGCAAGGGTAACATTCTCATGATACGGGGCATTTTACATTTGGCCTTATACCATCGTACTGCATTCATGAAATGGTTAATAATTTAATTACTGAATAAATGCTATGGGATGAACGCTGAAAAAACAGTAAAGGCCAACTGACTTCTGTGTCATTGCACAAGCATTACCACAACGCACGGTAAGGCACATACATTCATTAATGAGCTGTGGTGCCATTCATTTTCAATGCTAGAGTGCGATGGCAGCCAAATGATTTCATTGGGCTGCCTTAATGTGACACACGCTAACGCACGTGTTACTGTACCACTACACTGTAAATGGACCCAAACGATTTTAGTGAAGTTCTTCTCCAGTCTTCTGTACTTCTATACTATTTGTGTATACCAGAACTGGATCTCATAGTTGGTACCAAACCCTTCTACAGCTTCACCTTGTAGGCAGGTGCAATCCACTTTCTCCGCTGCAGGTGGTGTTCAACCACAGCAGCATTGAAGGGGGAGAGAAAGTCAAGAGGAAAATTGTTCCTCTATGGTTTCCAGAGTCGATGGGGCAGCTTTCCGTTTTGATGCTGCTGCCCCATTTGACTCTAGCAGACATCTTGGGTCAGGCAGAGCCAATTTAAGGCCCTTTCTCCCAGACGTGGCCAGTACTTTGTGTGTGGGCAGTGGAGGGACAGATCCCCCATCTGACAGAGACAGTGATTAGTGGCAGGGATGAATTCTAGACGAGAAAGGATAAGAAAAGATGCCTTACAAAGGGGGCCCTGCATGGCTTAAAAACGTTGCACTAGACTGTTTGTGATGTGATCTTTCTTCAATAAAAAAAACATTTAGACGTAATTGAAGATCCTTGGTGTGTTGGGGAATATTTACATTTTATCGGAAAAAGAAAAGGGACACGCCATCCTTCTGGAGACCTCCTCATTTGGGCTGTGACTAGCTAGGCTGCATGCCGACCCTCAAGACAGATGCTGTGGGCACATCTGAGACCTGCTCTGCTACACAATGCTGTTACATACTGTGAGTGTTCCAAGTAAGGTGCCTTCCTGCTGGGTTTGTTGTGGATTACTGGATTCTGCATTAACACAAGTTCTGTTTACTGCTGCCGCGCCATGCTGCACCTCCTCACAACCTCTTAAAGTGATTGTAAAGTCTCGTTTTTTTAAAAGAAAAATAACAAACATATTATACTTACCTCCTCTATGCAGTTGGTTTTGCACAGAGCAGCCTGAATCTTCCTCTTCTCAAGTCCCTCGTTCCTGCTCCTGGCCCCTCCCTCCTGTCGAGTGCCCCCACAACAAACAGCTTGCTATGGGGGCACCCGAGCCGAGCTGCAGCTCCGTGTATCCATTCAAACACGGAGCTGCAATTCGGCCCCTCTCTCTCCTGATTGGCTAACTGACTTTGATTGACAGCCACAGGAGCCAATGGCGCCAAAGCTGTCTCTCAGTCAATCAGGAAGGAGAGTCCCGAACGGCTGAGGGACTCATGGACATCGCTGGACAGAAATGGGACTCAGGTATATATTAGGGGGTGCTGGGGAGACTGCTATACCCAAGTCCTTTAATAGCATCTAGATGTACACAATATGTGAGTAAGCAGTAAGGGTATATGAAGGGCCAGGACAATAGCCAGGACAAGGGGTGGGCAGAAGGGGGCGGCTGCCCTGGGCGCGGTTGGGGATTTGGAGGGTTGTGCTAGATGGGGTGATCTGCAGGGGGATTTGTACTAGGAGGGTGGGTTTGTATTAGGAAGAGCAATTTGGGGGAAAAGGCTTTGTGCTATAAGGAATGAATAGGGGGATTTGAGCTAGGAAATTGGGGGGAAGATTACTGCTAGGAGAGGGTCTTTGGGGGGATTTGTGCTGGGAGAGGGGGATTTGGAGAGGGGAGAAGATTTATGCTCAGAGGGGAAATATGAGGGGTAGAGGATTTGTGCTAACAGGGAAGATTCAGGGAGGGAGCCGATTTGAGCTGGGAGGGGAGATCTGTACAGGAAGAGAGTACATTTTTTGTTTTGGGAGAATTTTAACTTGGAAAGGGAATTTTTGCTTGGGGGTAATGGTAAAAATTTAGCACGTGAATCTTTTTTTTTTTTTTTTTGGGGGGGGGGGGGGGGGGACAGTTTCTAACACACAATGCTCATACATTTGGTGAAGGCGCAATTTGGCTTTTTCGCCCTGGGCGCTAAATGACCTTGTCCCGGCACTGGGTATATGGCAGGGCAGGTTTAACTGGAGCACAAAGCAGGATTTAACATCACAAGTTTGAAAAACAGTAATGTCTTCATAACTGAACAAGACAAGGATAACGTCTGCTATATCTACATAACATTGGCCACTTTGGCATGCAAAGGAACAAGGCCTTGATACATTAAGCTGAATAATCACTAAAGGTGTGCTAAATAATACTTAAGGCATGCTAAAATGACATACCATAACACCGCCTGAGACATCACTTTAGCAGACCTTGAGGGGCCATTTACATTTATGCGTTGCACTACCTCCACCCAAGGTAATGCAAGGTAAATAGTGCTTCACAGACTTCCAAGCGTTGTCTGATTGTTCTCCTGACACAATGAAAATCTAAGTGTCACTTGATAAATGTATGTACTGTACAGGTAAATCAAATAAGCTAAAAGCTGTAGCAGATAGTTGACAGCATAATCTGTCAGCCCAAAGCTGATTTTTCATGCGATGTCTCTATAACGCAGAGCCGAGCAGCCTATGAGCAGGCCAAAGCAATGCCAAGTGACGGCCTGCCCATAGGAAACTGGGTATAAGCACAAGCACTGTGCAGGGGCTGGGGGAGCTGATGGAGGAACAAAGCATTATGCAAACTGCATATGCTGACAGCCTGCTTCAGCCCCGACACCATTTAGTTTACTTGAATTGTGTTCATTTTACCACTTAAGTCCCGGAAGATTTTACCCCCTTCCTGACCAGGGCTTTTTTTGCGATTCGGCACTGCGTGACTTTAACGGACAATTGCGCGGTCGTGCGATGCTGTACCTAAACGAATTTGACGTCCTTTTTCCCCACAAACAGAGCTTTCTTTTGGTGGTATTTGATCACCTGTGCCATTTTTACTTTTTGCGCTATAAACAAAAAAAGAGCGTCAATTTTGCAAAAATAACAATATTTTTCACATTTTTTTATATGAAATTCCCCCGAAAAAAATGTAAAAATCTAAATTTTTTTAACATTTTCGGCCAATTTGTTTTATGCTACATATGTTTGGTAAAAAAAATCGCAAAAAGCGTATTTTGATTGGTTTGCGCAAAAGTTATCACGTTTACTAACAAAGGGAAAGATTTTTGTCATTTTTGTTGTTTTTTTTTTTAACGCGTAATGGCGGCGATCTGCGATTTTTTTTGCGGTACTGCGACATTGCGACGGACAGATCGGACCCTTGACTGACATTTTTGACACTTTTGGGGTTACCAGTGACATTACTGCAGTAATCAGTGCTATACATATGCACTGTTACTACAAAACGACACTGGCAGGGAAGGGGTTAACTTTATTGGGGAAGGAGGGGTTAAGTGTGTCCCTAGGGGCGTGCTTCTAACTGTCATTGGACATGGCTACTGCTGTAGGAACATTGATCAACGGTCCTACATAGTAGAACCGTGTAATCTCCATTCTTACACAGGGGAGAATGACAGGCGGCTTGTTTACATCAGCCGCCTGCCTTTCTCCCTCTGCACTGACGATCGCTGAGTGACCGGCGGACATCGGGTCCTCCGGTCACACGCACGGACTTGCTAGGGAACGAGCCGGGGCTATTGGCTCCCAAGCAAGTGACAGGCTAGTGACGTATATATACGTCAAGTTTGCCTGGCCGGGGCTGACCGTCGCCGTATATAGTCGTGCGGCGGTCGGCAACCGGTTAAACTCTATGTTGCAACTTGCAGTTCTTTCCACAGCTGGTGGGTGCAGACTGCGCTGTCCTATGCTCATCCCATGACAAGATCCTTATGGGATTTACATGATGCAAACCCGCCAGTCTGGCTACAAATCTTTACTGTAAAAGGAGATTGAGCCATTGCTTATCAGTCAGTAAAAGCTGACAGGTTATTGATGTGCTGCCCCCATGCCATTACGGATGATGACTTGTACACTGGAGACTGATGTACTATCCTGTAGACACCGTTCACAGACAAAGACACTGCGTCGCTGTCTGTCTTTGCCAACCTGCCCTAAAACCTGACAGCCTAGTCTGTCTTCCTCCCAGTCCATCCCAGACATTGTATAATAGATTTACAGGCACTCCCAACAAAAGCACCAACCAGAAATTCCACAACCGATTGCTATGACCGAATTAGACTCATTACTCAGAATACAATTACCATCAACTAATAAATAACTTGCTGCAGCCATCAAAGAACTATCCGTGCTCCATATAGCAATCAATTCAATCCCATCTTTCATTTATCTTCTACAAATTGGAATATTAAAGACTGACTCTTTTCTGTGGGGAAAAAAGAGACTTTATCAGACACTTCCCAAAAATGAGGCCCACTGGAGCTAATTAAAGCTGCACTCCAGGATCAGTAAATCATGTCTAAGTCAGGGGTAGGCAACCATAAAGAGATGGAGATCTACCTGAACAACATGGGAGAAGTCAAAAATCACCAAGCACAGTGTCCCCTCCTCACACCTGATTTAAATCTCTAAATGCTGTATTACCGGGTCGCAATTGCGTGCATTGCACGGCAATCATGGGTTTAACCACTTTACCACCGGAGGATTTTGCTGTCTTACGTCCAGGCCACTGTTTGCGATTCGGCACTGTGCGACTTTAACTGACAATTGCGCGGTCATGCAACACCGTACCCAAACGAAATTTAGGTCCCTTTTTTTTCCCACAAACAGAGCTTTCTTTTGGTGGTATTTGATCACCTGTGCCATTTTTACTTTTTGCGCTATAAACAAAAAAATGCGACAATTTTGAAAAAATAACAATATTTTTCAAAATTTTTTATATGAAATTCCCCCCCAAAAAATGTAAAAATCAATTTTTTTTTATCATTTTAGGTCAATTTGTTTTCTGCTACATATTTTTGGTAAAAAAAATTGCAATAAGCGTATTTTGATTGGTTTGCGCAAAAGTTATTGCGTTTACTAAGGGAAAGATTTCTGTCATTTTTGGTGATTTTTTTTTTTTAACGTGTAATGGTGGCGATCTGCGATTTTTTTTGCGGGACTGCGACATTGCGGCAGACAGATCGGACCCTTGACTGACATTTTTGACACTTTTGGGGGTACCAGTGACATTACTACAGTAATCAGTGCTATACATATATGCACTGTTACTGTAAAAATGTATAACTCTGACATTCACAGACATGACTAGGCATGATGGGAATTGTAGTTCCCAAACAACTGGAGGGCCATAGTTTGAAGACCCCTGTTATAGAGGATCATCATGCATTGTTACCTAATCAGCCCAGGACTTATCTGTGGAATACATATATGGAAGTATCCACAGGCCGTGTCCCCCCCCCCCCCTCCCCGCCCCCAGATAAAACACATGGCTCACTTAAAGGGACACACTGGCTGCCTTAGATGCCAATCATAGACTTTCTTTTTTTTTTTTTTTTTTTTCTTGTTTTAATAATGAGGAGGATACGGACCCGCCAAAGTTCAATCTTTTCCGCCAAATGCGTTCGCTACGAGTTTAGCTGGTGAAATTAATCCACGCTGAACAATCCTACAGAGTACAATAATAACAAGCTGGTTACACAGACCGAAGATGTGCGTGGAATTTAAATGAGCCTTAGCCCTCCCTTTTTTCTGTCTCTTGAAATCTCCACAATATGGAAAAAACTGTCTGACTCTGACATCCGGCTGCGCAAGAGAAAAATCGATGACAGAACAGGGCTCTGTGTTCCACTAGGCCCGCTGCACGGTGACAGGCTGGCTGCGCGGTCTCCTATGACAGCGAGGCCTGGGTCACGTGACGCAGCTTGCATCGCCGATGAGAATAAGACAGTAAGCCTCCCTTGTGTTCGTTTCATGCTATGTGTTTGACAAATTACAATTTGCCTTTCTGCTTCACAAATATAACTTCATTAGCAATCTGAGCCCTAGAGATGATCTTCATTGCAGCAGGACAACGACCCCAAACATACAGCCAATGTCGTTAAGAACTATCTATAGCGTAAAGAAGAACAAGGGGCCCTGGAAGTGATAGTTCGGCCCCCACAGAGCCCTGATCTCAACATCATGGAGTCTGTCTGGGATTACATGCAGAGACAGAAGGATGTGAGGCAGCCGACATCCACAGAAGATCTGTGCTTAGTTCTCCAAGATGTTTGGAACAACCTACCTGCCGAATTCCTTCAACTGTGTGCAAGTGTACCTAGAAGAATTGATTCTGTTTGAAGGCAAAAGGTGGTCACACTAAATATTGATTTGATTTGGATTTCTCTTCTGTTCACTTACTTCCCATAGCATTCCAAATTTTTCACACCTGCCTAATAAAAGTTTCTGCACATATGTATAATAGAGTTAAAAAAAGTGCAGTAACGTTGTGAAGAACACACACATATATATGTATATATATATATATATATATGTGTGTGTGTATATATATATATATATATATATGTATGTATATGTATATATATATATATATATATATATATATATATATATATATGTGTGTGTATATATATATATATATATATATATATATATATATCCAATATCCAAAATGGATGGAGCACTAACTGGTACCATAACCTTTCGGAATTTTCATTTAAATAGTTCATGTATCCATTGAGGTGATTATTTTACTTTTTTTTTTGCCACAATGGGGCAAAAAGAGATGGGAAATCTCCCTTCTAAGGCCCATTTCACACAGGCAATTCGGTCCGATCCGCCTGTCAGTTTTTCAGGCGGATCTGATCGGATGCTCCATGCATCCCTATGGGGCAGCGGGTGTCAGCGGAGACATCTCCTCTGACACCCGCTGCTATCCGATTCCACTCCGGTCCGTGAAATCCCGATGGATGGAAACCCTATTTTCCATCCGTCTGGAGGATCGGATCGGATGAGAATGGACAGGCACCTTTTTCCCATGAGAACTCTTACAGGAGTGAATTTCCCTTCCTAGGGGGAGATTTCTCCTCACTTCCTGTTGTCTCCCTCCGTTTGTAAGTAGGAGTTGTTTGTAAGTCGGATGTTTACAACGCCTGTAAAAGGAAAAAAAAAAAAACACCTCCCAACTACACTGATGGGTTCTGGGTTCATTTTCCTCTATGTGTGCTGTCTGTATGGAGTCTGAACATTCTTCCCTATGTTTGTGTTGGGGGTGCTAGGTTCCCATAATCCAGGAACAGTATCTCTCCTGCACTCAAGTGGTATGCGGGAAGGTGAATGTTTTAAATGGTCTTTTTGGCACAGATAAGGGGATCTTGCTGGCCCCTCAGGACCAAGGGTAATGCTGGCCATACACGCACAGAATTTCGGCCGAAAAATGGTTGTTTTAGGAAAGATCGTTCGAAAATCGGGTCATTAGTGAACACAAGTTTACAAACGATTTCTATTGTGTGCCCGGCTAATGTCGAATAGCGAAAACTTTTATCGTTTCTACAAAAGTTTTTATGTGTATGGTAAAATTGAAACAAAAATAATATTCTGACTCATATTGTGCATGTTATTGAACGATCATTATGATCATGAAAACGATTATGTAAAATAATTTATTCTGTAAGTTAGTGGCCAACTCGCTTTCCACCGACGAATAATCGTTCAGTCTGAAAACGGCCGAAATTCTGTGCGTGTATGGCCAGCATAAGTGTTGTTTTCCCATAATCCAGAAACATGCTGGTATGTTGATCTGCTTGGCTATCAAGGCATGCTAGGACTAGTTATTTAACCACTTTACCACCGGAGGATTTTGCTGTCTTACGTCCAGGCCACTTTTTGCAATTCGGCACTGTGCGACTTTAACTGACAATTGCGCGATCATGCAACGCCGTACCCAAACTAAATTTACGTCCTTTTTTTCCCACAAATAGAGCTTTATTTTGGAGGTATTTGATCACCTGTGCGATTTTTACTTTTTGCGCTATAAACAAAAAAAGAGCGTTTATTTTGAAAAAATAACAATATTTTTCACATTTTTTTATATGAAATTCCCCCCCAAAAAAAATGTAAAAATCAAAATTATTTATCATTTTTGGCCAATTTGTTTTCTGCTACATATTTTTGGTAAAAAAAATCGCAATAAGCATATTTTGATTGGTTTGCGCAAAAGTTATTGCGTTTACTAACTAAGGGAAATATTTCTGTCATTTTTGGTGTTTTTTTTTTTTTAACGAGTAATGGCGGCGATCTGCGATTTTTTTTTGTGGGACTGCGACATTGCGGCTGACAGATTGGACCCTTGACTGACATTTCTGACACTTTTAGGGGTACCAGTGACATTACTGCAGTAATCAGTGCTATACATATGCACTATTACTGTAAAAATGACACTGGCAGGGAAGGGGTTCATTTTTATTGGAGCGGGAGGGGTTAATGTATGCCTGGTGCTTACTGACTTGTGTGGGGGGAGGTGACTGAGTGACACAGGGACAGATCGCAGGTTCAGCTATGCTGAACCCTGCAATCTGACCCTGTCTGTCACTTGGGAGATCCGCCCACTTTGTTTACACAAGTGGGCGGATCTCCACACTCGAATCCCCGACGATCCCCGTGATCACCACCGCTCCTCCCCTGGCTCGACTCCCGCTGTAACTGAATACAGCGGGAGCGAGCCTCCGGCGCCGCCGAGAGGGGGGAATGTCTGGTGACGTAGGTCTACGTCGCCAGGCGATAACAAACCACTTTTCTGCAGTACAGTCAACGTGACTGGTCAGCAAGTGGTTAAAAACAGCTGGAAAGCTGACAGATGCTCATTAGAGATGCAAAGTAAGATGTATGAACTGTTCCCCTTCTACGTATTTCTAAGCCCTAATGCCTCGTTTCCACTGAGCGATACGGTTCGGTACAGTACGGTACGCAATTTTTGCCATTTCCATTGTGAAAAGTTGTAAATGGTACCCTAATTCCGAACCGTACCACTTTTTTGGCACCCTTTCGTTGGGGTACCAAGCACAATAGTACCATACCAACAGGGTAGAGCTACACTGTTGAGGTACTGTTGAGCTGTGGTACTGTTGGCGGTGGAAACACAAGCCTAATCAAGGTGTACTGTTCCCAACCGTACTGAACTGTACCGAATCGAACCTTACCGCTCAGTGGAAACGAGGCATTAATTGCCTAAACAAAGTGGTGACTCTCAGGGTATTGTCACCACCAGCACACGGCTCTGTATAAGTGTAGTGAGAAGGTTGATGCCTCAGCACAAACACCGGCCAGATCAATATTATATATTAGTATAAAGCTAATGCCTCATATGTGTTGTCCACACAATCTCAGCATGTATCTCTCCTCTTGCTCTCACTCGTTTGCTATTCTACCATCCTCAGGGACCTCCAAGCGTTGTGCTTGAGATGCAGGGAAAACAGCTTCTTAAGTAAACAGTTCTAAGAGCTGTGTGTTTTCCTGAGCAATTCATTATTCATAGCATGGCGCGCTTTCAGCGTGATGACTTCAGACTCCAGATCACATTAAAAAACAGGAAGAAGAAGAAAGAGTATCCAGGAGTGACAGCGAGGCTACGAGTTCACAAGGTTCTATAACTTCACACCTTCAGCAGAATCGGCTTTTCAGCAACACCAGAGCTTCTTAGTGGCGGCACATAATAGTATGAAGTACATTATTCCAGCCGAGGTGTGCTAAGACAGGAAGGGGGCCTATGATCTTAGGAGCCCCTCCTTTCTCCACTGGCCAGCAACGGGCTAAAGTAAGAAATTCTAGTTATTAGAAGCCTGAAATGTTCCTGGCAAAATTCGACTGCAATGCGCTTGCCCAGCAAGTTTTTTCGTGCATTAACCTCCCTGACGGTATGATTCTTTTGGATTTTAGGTGCTGAAAGCGGTACCATTATTTTGCATGTAATTCTTGTGAATGAGCAGCCCAAACCAACTGTATACATTTATTATATATATTATATATATATATATATATATATATATGTATACATATATATATATATATATATATATATATATATATATATATATATATATACATATATATATAAATATATATATATATATATATATATAGTATATAGTATATATATATATAGTGTATACAGTTGGTTTGGGCTGCTCATTCACAAGAATTACGTATATATATATATATATATATATATATATATATATATATAAATACGTATATATAAAAAGTACAGTAAAACTGCAGGAAAGGGCACTGGGGAGCAAATGAATGTGATTTTTTTTTTATTTTGAATGGTATCAGTGTGTTTGGTGTGTTTTTACATTTGAATTTGGTTTCGCAGGAGACGGAAGCCAAGGGCACGGAGACGATCGGGAGGAAGATCCGCCGCGAGACACCGCCGAGACACATCGCTGGATCCCGGTGACAAGGTAAGTAACCTCTTTTACAGGATCCAGCGATGCTTCTGGCTGTACCCAGAGTGAGGCTCGGGGTTACCGCTTTTGGCTCTGAAATATAAACCCGAACCACGCTCGGGAATACCGCTAAGAAGGTTAAGGTCCCATTTACACTTGTTAATAGCATGGAAATGCATTGAAAAGCATAAAAATGCATTGTGAAAAAGTTGTGATGTGCAATTTTTAGGATGCTTTGGCTCACCAGCAGCCCATTGATATCAATGGGCTGCCTTAATGCAATGAACATGTAACAACTTGTCAATGTGCATAACGCGCTTTATGTTACATGTTCATTGCATAAGGCAGCCCATTGATATTGAGGTCTTGTTCCCTGGGTGTTGGTGTTAAACTTTCGTTCATTGCTGTTGCCGACTCTGCCTGTTCCCGACCTTGCCTCTTGGACTACTCCTTTGGATTTCGTTGATTGCTGTTGCCGACTCTGCCTGTTCCTGACCTTGCCTCTTGGACTACTCCTTTGGATTTCGTTGATTGCTGTTGCTGACTCTGCCTGTTCCCGACCTTGCCTCTTGGACTACTCATTTGGATTTCGTTGATTGCTGTTGCCGACTCTGCCTGTTCCTGAACTTGCCTTGTGGACTACTCCTTTGGATTTTTGCTGATCTTGGTTCGCTGACTTTTCTCTCTACTAACCATGAGTGCTTGTTTGGTGTTCCTTGATATAGACTGTGTGCACTTTTACCACCAAAAGAAAGCTCTATTTGTGGGAAAAAAAGGACATCAATTTTATTTAGGTACAGCGTCGCAAGACATCACAATTGTCCGTTAAATTAACGCAGTGCTGTATCGCAAAATATGGCCTGGTCATTACGGGGTAAATCCTTCCGGTTCAAAAGTGGTTAAGGGCACTTTCATATTCATGCAATGCGGGTTTTCCTACGCCGCGGGTGCAGCACAGCCTATCTTAAGTTTCGTGTGGGTTAGCTGCACTTTGCCATAGACTTCCATTATGTCCTGCCGTTTTGCTGCCCTTAGTGAAAGTGCACCAAAACTACATGCAGGACTTCTTGTGCACTTCCTGAAAGCACACCGAAACCACATGACATAAGTAGTGTGTGAGTGTAACAATTTCAGGTATATAATACCTCTCATAGAGATCACAGTATTCCCCCTGATAATGACCTTGTCTGCTTTTCTCTCCTGGACGGAGCCATATTTGTTCAGACATCATCCTGGGTCAGCATGTCCTTCCTGAACTGAGGTGTTGGTTTGGAGATGACACAATCATGTACAAACACATACAATGGAGGTACGTGTTCTCCTTGTCATGGTTTCGTGTACATTGATCCGGCGCTGGGTTTTACCACCTGTTCTAACTGCTTGGGTTCCTGCCAATCCAACCTATACCTAGATGTTATTAAGCCTGTGTACCTGTGGCTTAGTGTTTGAGCATCGTTCCTCCATGCTGAGGTCGGACCCTCCTGTTCCTCTGGTGTTTCCCATTGCAGAGTATTCCCTGATTCTGTGTGTTGTTTGATCTTGTCTTTGTTCTCTGTGTTTCCCTCTGGCTGTGCAGTTATGTCCCCTTGGTTTCTGTCAGTGGATTCATTTAGTTTCTGTTGCTGTGTGTGTCTCCCTCAGTGTAGTCTCTGTGTGTCCTTCCAGCATGCTATTTAGCTGCACTGTGCCCCCATGGGTGTGCTAGAGAGCCGCAAACCTGGGGGCTTCCACGCAGCACCACATCCACACCTCCAGGGGCTCTCGTGAAGACCAGGTGGCTCCTTAGACCAGTGTTTCTCCACTCCGGTCCTCAGGACCCACTAACAGGTCAGGTTTGCAAGAAAACTGAAATACATCACAGGTGATCTCATTTGCTGCTCAGTGATTGCAGTATTCTAGTTTGCATCTCCCCAAGGTAATACTTAACATCTGGCCTGTTAGTGGGCCCTGAGGACCGGAGTTGAGAAACATTGCCTTAGACCATGCGAATCTGGCACACCTTTATTGCATTTGGTCACACTGCTCCTGCACCCTGTGAGGACCCGTACCCGGTGTGGCAGCGGGACCCTGTGTAACTCAGAGGATTGGTGGTTTACACCAGAATTTTGGAGGGCCGGCATGCTGATTCTTCAGGTGTGGGCTGGCTTCATAATAGACCCAGGGTTAGAGCTCAGGGTTCCACCCAACAGACAGGAGGTCTGTGCATGGAGTTATGAGAACTCCAATACTCTCCAGGGGTCAGAGAGGCTGCATGGGGCAGCCGGAGCTTTCTTGTCTACAGGAGGCAGATTTAGTATATGACAGAGCAGCAAGGAGCTGATTGTGAGTAAGCTATGAGGAGCAGACCTAAGGCCTAGGCTTGAGGCCTGAAGTAGCCATGTGTCAAGAGCCAGGAGGCTGAAATATTCTGATCGTGGAACCCCCTGCTTGGGCAAATGATGTCTTTTGTGAACTTTTCTGTTCTTTTAAATAAAAGAGGGCTACCATGCCCTCAAATTAACAGTTTTGGACTGAAGCAACCTATTTAAAATGCACCTACGGCTTGAGTTTAATTACACCAATCTTACATTGTGTACACCTTTTTAGTTGTTGCCTTGGTCCCAAGCTCTTAAGTTACAGTCCTAGGTGAACTTACCCTCTAATCGTGACACTCCCTGCATATTTAGGATTTCAGGCATGACTTGGCAATAGAAAGTGCTCATCAAACAGATTTTCTCATTGGAAGTTTTCCCCTCACCTCTTGTTCCTTTAACCAGGGCTTGACAAATTTGCTTAGAATCTAGGAGCCAGCTAAAAAAGTTTGGAGTCAGTTTTTTATATCCGCTGCCCAGCACCTAGAACAGCATGTCCAGGGCGTCAGGTAATAGGAATTGCTCAAGCCTGGTGCCAAGTGAAAAAAGACTGAAAATTAAAAAAAAAAAGGGGCACTGAAGAGGCTGCGCTGGTGGGCACTGATGAGGTGGCACTGACAGGTAGCACTGGTAGGCGATACTGATGAGCCTGCGCTGATATGCACTGATAGGCTGCACTGATAGGCACTGCTGAGGCTGTGCTGATGGGCACTAATAGGCGGCACTAAGAGGCGACACTGATGGGCACTGACAGGTGGCACTGATGAGCACTGATAGGCAGCTCTGATAGGTGACACTGATAAGCTGCACTGACAGGTGGCACTGATAGGCACTGATAGGCGATGCTGATAAGCACTGATAGGTGGCACTTGTAGGCACTAATAGGCTGCGCTGATCAGTACTGATAGGTGGCACTGATGAGGTGGCAATGATAGGCACAGGTGAGGTGGCACTGATAGGCACAGATAAGGTGGCACTGATGGGCACTGACAGGTGGCACTGATAAGCACTGATGAGGTGGCATTGATAATCACTGATGAGGTGGCACTGATAGACAGCACTCCCCATTCACTCAGTGGCAGTAAGGAAAGGGTGACCGATTAAGCCCAGCTGTCAACCTGGGAAGATGATGTCGGAGGTGGGCGGGCAGTGAGAGCAAGCCTCGCTCATTACATCACCGTCCACCAGAGGGCACTGATTCACACATAGGAACGTGTATCCCGCTCGAGCAGGCCGCAAAGCCGCGACCTCAATCATTTAAAAAGGGATGTAGTAGCGCCAAACACTAAATGATAAAATATCAATAAGAATCAATAAAATATCAATGTAAGGTGTCCACAGAAAGTCCCAAAAGTCCAAAAGATGGAGGAATAGTGAAGACTAATTCCCAACTTCCGACTGTGCAGATGATAAAGAGCCAACACCCAAACGTGTAGTAACACCAACTGCTTACCAGATGACAATGGATACAGGGCGGTGAACAAGCTCAGAGTATACCATCAGAAGGGATATTTCAAATCGTGTAGTCACATCAACTCCAATATACCTCGATGTAAAAGGCAGGACAATAGTGTAGACTGTATGGACACTTGTTTATTTAAAATTGCAGAAACATACTCACACATTGGTGGATAAGTAAAAGCATCATAGGATAAAAACCGCAGTATAAGGTGGCGTGCTGCTCGTTTCCAGGTCGCCTGACGCGTGTCGTCAAAGTAGTGACATCATCAGAGGCGGACCTGGCTCAAACGGCAGCACGCATATGAAGAGCTGAACCGGAAATGACGGAGGCGGAAACTAGCCGCCGGTGCGTTCCACTCGATCATACCCCGGAACCGGAAGTGACGCAGGCGGAACAGCCCGGCCGTGCGTCCCATCAGGTCCTAGACAACAACCGGATGTGCTAAAGAGGGGCCTTGGTAAACCACAGGAGACCAGAAGCTAATGCTCATTGGTCACCCCTCCACCAACAAAAAGAGCTGGAACTCCAGTGATCGCCGAAAAATAGCCTGTCAATCTAAATAAACAGAGATCGAGTGGAATCATTGGCCAGCCCAACACTAGTCTGCGCACCCGTGGGTGGGCCACATGGGGGGATCCCTACCACTGCTGCTATGTAACCAAGGTACCAGGATGTGATTTCCATTTGCCATTGCGATCTGGCGCCTGGGTTTTTGTTCGAGCCCTGCCTTTAACAACTGTAAAATACTGATTTTTCCTTAACTTTCTGTACTGGAGACAATGGTCAACTGGACGAATGGAGAAGGTGAGTCTCCCCAGGTGGGATACAGACAGTTATAAAACTTGACAGATATTTTCACACTTCCTCACTCTGTTAAACATTATATACAAAGTATTACATACACTTTAACATTGAACTTTTTTAGTACTTTTCAGTGACATTTAATGATCAATGACAAGGATGTGAACTACATAACACAGTCACTACCCCTCCCCTCAAAACATTGATTATGCAAATCATAAACCGCACAGGTTTTCCGCTGCATAAATCCTATAATCTCTCAGAGACTTGGCTCTATAGCTGCTCAGGGAACTGCTGGACCCCCGATGAGCAGAAGACATCGTCTACATCCAAAGGATCAGTTCCTGTCACCGTTTGCCTGTGTCACTTGTCCCTGTCATTCCAGCTGACATTCTCAAACTTGCAAAACCAAGATTCTCAAGAGAATGCAGTAGTGTCAGTCTGAAAATCATTCTTTCAGGTAACAACAGGTATCGATACTGACTAGAAAGATAAATGTAAAAAATGTGAACTAATAACTTCACACAAGTCTCCCCAAATGGAAAGGAGTATGGAGAGTTATTCTCCAGTGGATGGTGATTAGTGGAAGTGAAGCTCCAGATGTATGGATTTGTAACATTGAGGGAATAATGGCAAATTTTAAACAGGAACTCTGCTGGAATATACTATATTCGCTCCCAAACTAGTCCTCATGCAGTTTGATAATGCCCAAAGGTATGGGTTTCTTGTGCCTCTAATAGCCAACAACAGGTAGAAGAATTAATGTAGATGTAAACACATTAACTAAAATCTATTAAAAGCTTTATCATATTAATATTATTTCAAAAGCAACTTTGAATAGTTTTAAATCAAATCACTTTTAATAAAATAATACTTGGTGATCTTGCAATGAAGGTTCCTGTTCAGGCACTTGCTCTTATAAACTGACAACGTTGTGTCCTCACTCTCTCAACTGTGCGCCTGAGCTGCCACAAGAGATTCTATTGAAGACTACAAGTGGCTGTTTCAACATACATTATGCAAACATTTCACTGCTTGGTAGCGTACCTGTGAGGTAGTGCTAGACTTGTTGTCAGTGGTAGGTAGGTCTGTGGTGGCTCGACTTGTCGAAGGTAATTTGAGTGGATCCCTTGAAGCATGTGAAGATTGTGGGGGTAGGTGAGGAGCCATACAAAAACTAAGGGCGCCACTCAAGGCTCTGGCAGGTCCTCGTCTACTGTCAACCACAGGGAATGCAGGCAGCATAGCACACAAAACTCCTGTATGAGGAATAACTGACAAATTTCGCCCGCCCATGGGGCTTAGTCATGGAGAACTCCATGACTAAGCCCTGTGATTGGGGTGAAAAGTGTTGGGGATCATGACCTGGACAGAATCTGGGCTGAGGCTGCTTTTACTCCTCATACAGGGGTTTTGTGTGCTATGCTGCCTGCATTCCCAGCAGTTGACAGTAGATGAGGACCTACCAGAGCCTTGAGCGGCACCCTTTGTTTTTGTATGGCTCCTCACCTACCGCCCACAATCTTCACATGCTTCAAGGGATCCACTCAAATGACCCTTGACACGTCCAGCCACCACATACCTACCTACCTCTGGCAACAAGTCTAGCACTACCTCACATGTGTACTACAAAACAGTGGAATGTTTGCACTGATTCTATCAAAGACTACAAGTGGCTGTTTCAACATACATTATGCAAAAATTCCACTGTTTGGTAGTGTACTTGTGAGGTAGTGCTAGACTTGTTGTCAGTGGTAGGTAGGTCTGTGGTGGCTCGACTTGTCGAAGGTCATTTGAGTGGATCCCTTGAAGCATGTGAAGATTGTGGGGGCAGGTGAGGAGCCATTCAAAAACTAAGGGTGCCGCTCAAGGCTCTGGTAGGTCCTCATCTACTGTCAACCACAGGGAATGCAGGCAGCATAGCACACAAAACCCCTGTATGAGGAATAACTGACAAATTTCGCGCTACCCATGGGGCTTAGTCATGGAGATCTCCATGACTAAGCCTGGTGGTCGGGGTGAAAAGTGTTGGGGATCATGACCTGGACAGAATCTGGACTGAGGCTGCTTTTACTCCTCATACAGTGGTTTTGTGTGCTATGCTGTCTGCATTCCCAGTGGTTGACAGTAGATGAGGACCTACCAGAGCCTTGAGCGGCACCCTTTGTTTTTGTATGGCTCCTCACCTACCCCCACAATCTTCACATGCTTCAAGGGATCCACTCAAATGACCCTTGACACATCGAGCCACCACATACCTACCTACCACTGGCAACAAGTCTAGCACTACCTCACATGTGTACTACAAAACAGTGGAATGTTTGCATAATGTATGTTGAAACAGCCACTTGTAGTCTTCGATAGAATCCCTTGTGGCAGCTCAGGGGCACAGTTGAGAGAGTGGGACACAACGTTGTCACCTCATACAGGGGTTTTATGTGCTGTGTGGCACCCACAAGTTTCATTTTTTTTCTTATCGGTAGGTAAGGAGCAATGTGCATAAATAGAAAATCCTGGACACTCCAGCTGGTTGGAGAATAATAATCACTTTATTTGAGCCCATTCACACTGCCGCGACTTGTCAGGCGACTTGTCAGCCTGACAAGTCACGGTCCGTCGCAGTCCATTGACTGCTACAGGACCCGTTCTAATAGGAGCGACACAAGTCGCTCCGACTTAGAAAAAGGGTCCTGTACTACTTCGGGGTGACCTCGGAGCGACTTGCATAGACATTCATTATATGAAGTCCGCGCAAGTCGTGCCGAAGTCGCGGTGCACAGCGGTACACACGACTTCACAGGTCGCCCCCCCGAAGTCGTGCCGCTTCAGTGTGAACCGGCACTAGTGTTCAACATAAACACTGCAGTCTGTGTCCTAATATGATACCAGCATTTCAGGGAGTCTGTTGTGCCTGTAGGCATGATTATCATGTTAGATTACAGTCTGCATTGCCCACCACCAACAAATCTAACACTAGAAAAGCCCTGAGATACGGCAAGTCCTAATCCCCCAAATGCATTGGCAATATTTTATGTCATACAGTAATAATGAGATTATTGTTCTCCAACTAGCTGGAGTTTCCCAGACTTTCTTTTCATGCAATGTGCTCCTCATACACCTTCACAGGGGTCTCCTGTTGCCACCATCACAAAATCTGCCCTGAGATATGCCATGCAATCATCCCTAAAGTGTACAACCCCAATTGCAAAAAAGCTGGGACTCTGTGTAAAATCTACATAAAACAGAATGCAATGATTTGCAAATCTCATCAATCCAAAAAGGTTGGGACAGGGCAATAAAAAGCTGTCAAAGTAAGTGGTACTAACAAGGAAGAGCTGGAAGAACATTTTGCAACTAATTAGGTTAATTGGAAACAGGTCAGTAACATGATTGGATATAAAAAGGGCAACTTAGAAAATTCAGAATGTCTCAGAAGGATGGGCAGAGGTTCACCAATCTGTGAAAAGCTGAGTCTCGAAATTGTCAAACAATTTCAGAATAATGGTCCTCAATGTAAAATTGAAAACGCTTTAAATATAGCATCATCTACAGTACAAAATATCATCAAAAGATTCAGAGAATCTGGAGAAATCTCTGTATGCAAGCAACAAGGCCAAAATGCAATATTGGATGCTTGTGATCTTCGGTCCCTCAGACGGCACTGCATTAAAAACCGTCATGATTCTGTGATGGACATCACTGTATGGGCTCAGGAAGACTTCCAAAATTCACTGTCTGTGAACACAGCTCACTGTGCCATCCAAAAATACAAGGTAAACCTCTATCATGCAAAGAAGCAATCGTATCTGAACATGATTCAGAAACGCCGCTGTCTTCTCTGGTTCAAAGCTGGGCTATTTAAAATGGTCTGTTACAAAGTGGAAATCTTCTGTGGTCAGACGAATTTAAATTTGACATTCTTTTTGGCAACCATGGGAGCCACATCCTCCAAACTAAAAAGGAGAGGCACTTTCTGGTGTGTTTTCAATGCTCATTTCTAAAGCCTATATCTCTGATGGCATGGGTGTGCATCAGGCAGCTTGAAAATCCAGAAAGGCACCATCAATGCTTAAAGATACAGCATATCCAGGTTTTAGAGCACCATATCCTCAGGCAAAAACAGGACAACATTCCTCTCCTAATACTGCAGCAAGTGGCCTCTTTATAGAGTGTTGCTCTGGGTTGCTACACCGTGGTAACTTGGCCCTGTCCCAACCTTTTTGGAACTAGGGTTGTATTTTGCCATCTTTTTGTTGCACTGTCCCAACTTTTTTGAGATGTGTTGCTGCCATTAACTTTAAAATGATCTTATTTTTTTCTTAAAATGGTACAAATTCACAGCTTAAACATTTGATGTTTTCTGATTTCTACTGTGAAAAAAGATAGGATTTGCAAATCACTGCACTTTTATGTAGATTTTACTCAGCGTCCCAACTATTTTAGAATTGGGGTTTTAAAAAAGCATTAAAAAAGGGGAAACCAGTAAAAGCAAATAATAAAGATATACAGTGCTATATCATAATAACTATCACTCAGATATGGTTTGCATCTACTCAAACAAAATTGGAAGTATGTTACAGCTAAATGGATCTGCAAGATCCATTTTGTAATAGATGCCTGTTTTATATTTTCCTACATATAAGCTGTGCTATCAACCAACATGATATAGGGAGAGTAAGCATCAAAGCACTACATTTTTTAGGGTGTCAGGTCCTGGACTACATTTTTAGCAGCTGACACAGGTAAACGTGAAAGTACCATTTTAACCACTTTACCGCTGCTCACTAGAGCTCTACTGCGGCAAAGTGGCTCGATAACGTCTGGCGACATAGACCTACGTCGCCAGATATTCCCCTCTCTCGGCGGCGCGTGCGCGCCACCGGAGGCTCGCTCCCGCTGTATTCAGTTACAGCAGGAGTCGGGCCAGGGGAGGAGCGGCGGTGATCACCGTCGCTCTTTCCCGATCATCGGGGAATCGAGTGTGGAGATCCGCCCGATTGTGTAAACAAAGCGGGCGGATCTCCTAAGTGACAGGCAGGGTCAGATTGCAGGGTTCAGCATAGCTGAACCTGCGATCTGTCCCTGTGTCACATAGTCCCCTCCCCCCACACACGTCAGTAAGCACCAGGCATACATTAACCCCTTGATCACCAATAAAAATTAACCCCTTCCCTGCCAGTGTCATTTTTACAGTAACAGTACATATTTATAGCACTGATTACTGTAGTAATGTCACTGGTACCCCCAAAAGTGTCAAAAATGTCAGTCAAGGGTCCGATCTGTCCGCCGCAATGTCGCAGTCCCGCAAAAAAAAATCGCAGATCGCCGCCATTATTTGTTAAAAAAAAAAACACCAAAAACTACAGAAATCGTTCCCGTAGTTAGAAAACAAAATTACTTTTACGCAAACCAATCAAAATAAGCTTATTGCGATTTTTTTTACCAAAAATATGTAGCAGAAATCAAATTGGCCTAAAATGATAAAAAATTTTGATTTTTACATTTTTTAAAGGGGGAATTTCATATAAAAAAATTGAAAAATATTGTTTTTTTTTTTTAAATTGTCGCTCTTTTTTTGTTTATAGCGCAAAAAGTAAAAATCTAACAGGTGATCAAATACCACCAAAAGAAAGCTCTGTTTGTGGGGAAAAAAAGGACGTAAATTTTGTTTTGGGTACAGCGTTGCATGACCACGCAATTGTCAGTTAAAGTCGCACAGTGCCGAATCGCAAAAAGTGGCCCAGACGTAAGACAGCAAAATCCTCCGGTGGTAAAGTGGTTAATGAATTGTCTCAGGATGAGTTTACCAGGCAAGCATTTCTGGTTCTTTGAACCCCTAGGTGTACACAAACCACTGGTTATGAAAGTGTGAACTATCTGACGCTTGTCATCCCCTTCAATCACTGCCTTGCTTCTTCGAATTGGTCATAGCTAGAGAAAATCACAGAGTTTTTCTGCTGCATAAAACCTGTAATCTTCCAGAGACTTGGCTCCATGGCTGCTCCGGGAACTGCTGGACCCCCTGATGACCAGAAGACATCATCTACATCCAAAGGATCAGTTCCTGTCTCTCCTTTTCTATTTGCCTGAGTCACACATCCCTGTCATTCTGGCTGACATTCTCAAACTAACATATCTCAATTCTCTTCTGCAACACTTTAATCTGACACATACCCCTTCTCTAGACTGTCAGTCTCATTTCACGCCTATACTGCGTTTACCGCTCCCCTCTCTGACATGCTGATCTTACAGGACAATTCTGTGGAAAGAGACTGACATGCGGCATGCATGTAAATAGCTCAGAGAGTGAGATAGCAGCGGAGCTGTTTTGACTGCACAGGTAGAAAAGTCACTTGCAAAGACCTTGTATGACCGTGTAGAAGGGCATCAAGAGTATATGGCTTCTGGAATTAAGCTTGGTTGAAAACTAGCTCAGAATTTAATAGAAGAGTAACCTGAATGAATGAGTGCCGTAGATGCGGCAGGTAATGTTCTTTTGGCCTTGCGCTGCCTCAATGTGTTAAAAATTTTAAAATTATCCTATCCCTTTAAAATCAAACTATCATTCCCTAAATAGTGCACACATAAAACAATATTTCCTATGTGAATCAAATATTTAAAACTGTGAAACAGAAAATCCAACAGATATATAAAGTTCCACATTTCCACAGTGAATAAATAATCACACAAAATAATGTCCCATAGATCTGCAATCAAGGGAGGCCCAGAGTAAAAAGGGCCGGCATGACAGGGGTTAAAGGGTCAGGAGGACAAAAAATAGTTAAATATGTTAGTTATATAATTGGGTTTTAATTGGTTTAGGAGGGGGAGTAGGTAAGGTATGGGAGGAGTTGCAGGGGGAGGGGGTGGATAGGCAGAAGAGAGGGCTCTCTTCAGTCGAAGGGAGATCAGCCAGGGGAAAACTTCCCTCCCGCCCGTCCTGTTATTTTGCTCCCCTCTGTTAATTGAGTAATTTATTGGGATTGGGGGATTGGGTCGCTTGTTTTTTAAGCGGATGGCGGGGTTCAAGGTACTTGTAGTTTACTGTGGGCCAGTGCTTTAAGTGGCCCAAAAGAGGTGCCGATACTCTATTATAGCCTATAAATCCCTCCCCCCCACTACACATCAGGGTCCCCACAGAGCACCCCCCCCTGGCCTGGGACTCAGGAGCAGGGGGACTCACTGGTGGTGACTGGTCTGGCTCTGGAGTGGGAAATATTCTTGGGGGGGGGCAATTGAGGGCGCAGATGTCCAAAATGAGCGTACTGGTACACTAAGGTGCACGGAGAGGTGGGGGTATGCTCAAGAGCCATATTTGGAAGTACCAGTGCATACCATCCCACTTAAAGCACTGCTGTGGGCACTAAAATGTACTTGGTAGGGACCCGTCTGAGGTACGGATCCCAGTTGTTATAATGGAGGTATCTGCAGCTGGTTATCTCTGAATCGGTGGTGTTGCGGCTGGAGGCCTGTAGTAGGTCGCAGGCATTTTTCTTCTTGTGGAGTGAGGCCTACAGGACCTTGAGGCTCCAGTTCTACTTTATTTTACATTGTATTCACGTTGTTATATTTTATGTTATTTATTACATTGGTTAATAAAAGGTCGCTTTGGCCATTAACTCAAGTTGGTTGTCAGTGTGGTTATTAATGGGTTAAAGGGAGTGGTATTAACCAAAGTGGTCAAAAGACATCTTTAGTACCCTAGTCATGTAAGTCTTCTGTGCTGTAATAGTAAATCCAGTGTGCCTCCACTAAAGAAGTAATTAGGTTGCTCTGCTTACTGGATTCCCAGATACAATGACATGGAAGTCTAAGCAAGCGCAGAATTCCCCAGCCAACTCCAGGTGGATGAATGCAACCTTATATACGCTCAGCACTCGAGCAGACAGTGGTTTCCAATATAAACAGAATCGGCAGCACTCACTAAAGAAAGCACATGAAAATCTCCATAGAATAGCAAACTTTGTGCCTTCTTTATTTTCAAAGCAAGGTAAAACAACTCACAAGACAGTGTGGTATACAGGTTTCAAACAAAATACCACTTCACTCGCTCTGGTGGATGTGATGGCATCACAGCTGGGCCCCGCCCTATGTGCGTTTGGTCCCAATGGACGTCTTCTTCCTCCTATGCCTCTGGAAAACCCTTGTGGTGCAAAACCTTCAAGAAGCACAGATTCAAAGAGTCAATTTGCTCAATACAGACTTTCAGGTCCGATGTTTGGGAACTGGGTGTGGTGGACAAGCACCCCTTTTCAACTGCGTGTGTGTGTGTGTGCATGGGAAGGGAGATTTGTGTAAGAGGCAGCCAGGGCTGGTACTGCCATGAGAAAAAATATAACAAAAATGTTGTCTCTGGAGGCAATCACCATTGGTGTCATTAAAAATACTTTTCAGAATCCCTCATGAATTTAAGGTGGCTGTAAAGGCTGAAGGAGCCATTGGCTCCCACTACTGTCAATCACAGCCAGCGAGGCAAGAGTGGGGGGCGGAGTTAAGTCATGTTCTCTGTGTCTTCTGGACGCAGTGCGCAGGTGGCTTGCTACGGGGGGACTCGGCAATGAGGAGGGGCCAAGAGTGCCTCAGAAAAGAAGGATCAGGGCTGCACTGTGCAAAAGCACTGCACACAGAAGGTATGTATAATATGTTTGTTATTAAAAAAAAAAAAAAAAATGATTCCTTTACAATAACTTCACCTCGCTTCTGCTACTACTGACACTAAAGAAACGGTGTAGGGATTGAGAAGAAAGCAAGTCTTATCATTACAACAGGAGGCAGCAAAGTTTCTTTATCTATAACAGGCAGAAGCGAGGTTTACCATCAAGTGGTGGGGCTTTGTGCTGGGGGGACGTAGAGCACATTGTAGCTACTCAATTATGTAATGAGGAGCAAAAAGATTTAGGGCAACACAAATATTGCTCCCTGAATATAGACATCAGACTCATTAAAATAATTTTTTTTCATGGTTAACAAGCAAAGGTAAGTAGATGACATGCTTACTGCCAGGTTCAGCAATGCTGCTTCCTCTGTCACCCCTCTGCTTCCAGCTCAAAGGATAATGAAGGGAAGTGATTAAAGCTAAACCAGATTGTAGTAGAGCACTCATACTGGCTAGACAGTATGGAAGTCGCATACATTTCAAGATTAGCTACAATTTTTGGCAGGTAGAGCCGGTTCACACTACCACGACCAGAAAGTCGCCCTGTGACTTGAAGAGACTTGTTTAGAGACTTGGAAGAGACTTGTGCACTACTTTGAAGAGACAGGCGACTTTGTCTGTGGGGAATGCCTGGCTAATCTCTTTCTTCTTCCTGGAAAGTCTGATAACAAGTCGCTTCAATTAAGATAAGGAGGCGACTCCCATTGAAGTATATGGGACAGTCGGATCACAGGTCGCCTCAACGTAGTACAGGACCCTTTTCTGAAGTCGGAGCGACTTCAGTAGTGCCAATTAAGACGGCACTGATTGATTAACATTGCTTTTGTTATGTCAAGCAACCTGGGGCTACACAAGTCGCCTCACAAGTCGTGCTAGTGTGAATGGGCTCTAAGACTGTTCATACACTGTATGTTTTTCCAACAAAGAATTTAGTTGTTTGGCTGGAGCTCCGCTTCAAAGCTCAGACATCTGGTTTTGTAGGACACCACGTCCCCAAAGTTCCCCTTCCCCTGCACCTATTATTCAAAGATTCAATTGGTCATGGGACATCATAGGTCCTTCCTGCTGTGCTGCGAGCACCATTCTGTTCAGTAGTACTGTGAGCCTAGACTGCATGTTGATGCGCCCCCAGGGGTGTGTCCATGATAGCCTAGGCTTCCAGGACGGGGTTGGATGGCAATGGATATCATTCAACCCAGAAGAGGACCTAGCAGAGTGGGTGAGTCTGTGTGGACTGCGTGGAGGTAGGTTTTGCAGTAAGGTTACTGGAACTAGCAAATGGGGTACCATCTGAACAAGATAGAATTACCACCACCAATTACCACATTTGACTGACGTGTACAATAAGTAAAGACATGTTTTACATTTATTAGACATTTTGTGTGATTTTTATTTATTTTTTTCATATAAAGAGATACACACCAAATTCCTCAAACATGGTCCTTCTCTACCCATTCTAAATATAAAAAAATGGAGTCACCAGAACTTTGGAACCTTCCTACCGAATGCTTTGATTAAAATCTTTTTCATCTAACATGTACGATGGTTCATATCTGCTCTGTTATGAGATTCAGACAGAACATCGTTAATTTGTTTTATCTCTTTAGAGCAGGAATTTCAGCTCCTCTGCCTGTAATGTGCTCATTTCCAGACATTAAGCCAATCCGGCAATCTAATTGGTTTAATGCTCCAGGGCTCTTTATGTTTGTGAATAGACAGGGAGGATTTAACGGACTCCGTCGCAAGCCATGTGTTTAAAGCCATTTATTTTCCTTGTTGAGGACTTAAAGGACCACTGTGCTTAAATATTGAAAAGTTACATACTGTACTTACATTATGTAATGCAACTATTGCTATAACATCTAAGAATAGGTATGTAAGACTAAAGCTAAATGGACCGCAAACGCTGGATCTGCAAGGGCGCAGCTAAGTACATACTTGTATGTATCATGGAACCACATTGACCTGAACATCGTCATTTCCATCAATGGCTTACTCCCAGGAGAGCAGGAGCTGCATGACCTGGATGGAGCCTGAAACACCACAGACACTGGATACTCTCTTGTATCAACTGCCTATGTAAATGTAGCTTAAAATTAGTGATCGACCGATATCGTTTTTTGTTGCCGGTTCCGATATTTTGGCCGATATTGGCCGATATTTCTTTTTTTTTTGGTTGACAGGTACTTTTGTGGAGGGATCTGGGGGTCTAAAAGACCCCAAACCCCTCCTCTGCACTTAGAAGCATTCAAAACGCCATGTTTGGCTGTTTTGTATGCTGTCATTTTTTTTAATCTGGCGCCAGACAGTACGCGGAAGTGATGTCACTCATGACATCACTTCCGGGTTTTTACATGGAGACCCGATCAGAGCCGAATGTGGCTTTGATCCGGTCTTTGGCAGCCATGCAGGCTGGATGCCCGGGTCTCCCGGTGGGACAGGAGACCAGGGCGAGCCACAGAAGGTGGCGGGAGGGGGGGGGTGGGACATTCCCTCCCGCTACTTGTAATGACAGCCAAGCGGCTTCTCAGCGCATGACTACATGCACTTTCCTGAAATATCGGCAATATTGGTAACCTCAGGGGCCGATTCCGATATATCGAGAAAAGTGCATATCGGCCCCCGATATATCGGCTTTGCCCATAATCGGTCGATCCCTACTTAAAATGTATGTTTAGCCAAGACTTATCTTGCTAGTTTTAGATAAAGTAAGGAACAATTATATCTCTGAGTAATGGAAAATACAAAATTTTACAGTTGTCTCTGAAAGGGGAAGTGAGGCTATGGATGGTTCAAATCTTGGTTGGTTCAGCAGGAACCATGTATGGGTAGGCTGAATGTACCCAAGTTGATCAATCAATATACTTGGGTACAACCAGCATGCCAGATTTTACATGCGATTATCGCTAGTGGTTGGTATAGCCCTTAGTAATAATCACTGTGTTCTCCTGGCGGGGATGGCTTCCCCGATGGGAGAATGCAATGGCTTGGGGTTAAGTGTTCAGTCCGTCTATGCCCAGCCTACGTCTTCCAATTGGGACACGTGTTCTGTTGACAATTGACTAACTGGGGAACTCCTCAAGCTTTGTACAGATTTTCTGTCACATCTTGTTGGCTCCAGAACAGGACTCCATTCTAAATGAGAATAAAAAAGGACCACATCTGTACAGGGCTATATTTGTTGTTTCCCCAAGGACAGAGGATTCTTGCCATGGCTACTATGCCATCATCTTACAAATGGATCTGAGTTTTAGAGGGTTTGCTGCTGTTTGCATGCATAGTCTGTTGGCTGGATAAGATGCTAGGCCCACTTTACGCTTACAAAAAAAAAAAAAAAAACTCTCATGGCATCAAACCGTCTGTTTTCCATTGTCCTTATAAAGTAACAGCAGTATAAATCTGAAAAGCAAAAGTGATTTCTACCCTAGAAACTTTACCTTTCTTCACATGTGACAGTTAATCTTAAAGCCTCGTACCCATAATCATTAAGCGGGAGATTTACTAAAAATGGAGAGCGCAAAATCTGATGCAGCTCTGCATCGAAACCAATGAGCTTCCAGTTTTTATTGTCAAATATTAATTGTACAAGCTGAAGTTAGAAGCTGATTGGCTACCATGCACAGCTGCACCAGATTCTGAGTGCACCAGCTTTAGAAAATCTCCCCCTAAGTGTCCTGGGAATGGTGGGGGCTAAATCTGGGGTATTTATATGTAACGTGGAGGGGATACCTGTACCTTATTATGTCCACTCTTGTATGTAAGTGCTGGTTTACAGGTTTGCTTTAACCACTTGCCGACCGCCCCACGCAGATTTACTGTGGCAGGGCGTCTCGACTGCGCATAATCACGTAGATCTACATGATTATGTGCATGCGGTCTCAGTTTCCCTGAAGGTTGCGGGAGGCCGGCGGCGATCGAGCCCGCTCCTCCCGCGGTCTGGCTCTAACTGTGTCTAATCACAGCGGGAGCGCGGCTCTGGTGGTGCGCAAGCCGCACTCCCGCTGTGATTAGACACAGTTGGAGCCAGACCACAGGAGGAGCGGGCTCGATCGCCGCCGGCCTCCTGCGATCTTCAGGGAAACTGACAGGAGAGCAACCTTCCTATGTAAACAAAGCAGGCGGCTCTTCTGTCACACAGGCACAGTGAGATTGTGTGTCTCAGCTAAGCTGAAACACAGATCTCTGTGTGCCTTTCACAGAGCCCTCCCCGCACGGTTAGTAAGCATATTAGGCATGCATTTAACCTCTTGATCACCCCCAGTATTAACCCCATTCCCTGCCAGTGTCATTTATACAGTAACAGTGCATATTATTTAGCACTGATTATTGTATTAATGCCACTGGTCCCCAAAAAGTATCACGTGTCAGATTTGTCCGCCGCAATGTTGCAGTCCCGCTAAAAATCGCTAATCGCCTGCCATTACTAATAAAAAAAAAATAAAGTCCAAAAATCTATCCCATAGTTTGTAAACGCTATAACTTTTGCGCAAATTAAAATACGCTTTTTGGGATTTTTCGTTTTGCCAAAAATATGTAGCAGAATACAAATTGGCCTAAACTGATAAACAAATTTGATATTTTAAATGTTTTTATTGGAAAATGTTTTATAGCAGAAAGTAAAAATATGGTGTTTTTTTTTCAAAATTGTCGCTCTTATTTTGTTTATATCGCAAAATCTAAAAACCGCAGAGGTGATCAAATACCAGAAAAAAAAAAGCTCTATTTGTGGGAAAAAGGGACATCAATTGTATTTGGGTGCAGCGTTGCCCAACCGCGCAATTTTTCGTTAAAGTAACGCAGTGCCGAATCGCAAAAAATGACCTGGTCATTAAGGGGGCAAAACCTTCCGAAGCTGAAGTGGTTAAGTAAGATTTTGTTAAAAATCTGAAATACACATCCTAGCATAACTCAAAAAACGGAATCCTGATCTGACAGCACAGAAAGAAAACATATTTAGAGAATCTGCTAGAGAAAGTCACAAATCCCTGGGTGTCACCTATAGAAAATGAATGACTATGTGGCAGCCTTGCAGAGTGAAGGACTCTGGGAATTACTGTAGCAAGCGGCAGTGTATAAAGATAGTGACTTAAATAGCTTTTGCCATAACCACTGAAGTATACCGTACTTTCAAAAAAGAAACTGAATAATTTTAGCTTGGCAAGCAAATAGCAAGGTGAATAAAGCTTTGCTTGTCAAACCCTTTCCATGTACAGCTATGTTTAGCATGAGGACTTCTATTCACAATGATAAATATTCAATGGATAAGTTGTTATTGACAACTCATACCTGGAATCTCCGACAGATGACTATATTTCCCTAAACCTTTTAATCAGACATGTGTCTTTACCAGACAGGTTCAATGAATGAACAAGGCAAGCTGTCTGCTCTGGAGTCTTACAGAAAAAGCCGTGCTATTTTTAAAGTGCACCTGTCACCCGTGTGAAAAAAAAATGTTAATATGTAATATTAAATGTGAACTCCAGATCATTACATTTATTTATTTTTTTAATTTAAGCCATATACGTACCTGAATTTAACTGTATATAATGCAAAAGTGCTATATATATATATATATATATATATATATATATATATATATATATATATATGTATATTTATGTATATATATATATATATGTGTATATTTATATATATATATATATATATATTTATATATATATATATATATATATATATATATATATATATATATATATATGTATATTTATATATATATATATATATATTAAAAAAGAATAGCGCACACATGCAAAAGAAATTACTATCAAATATGGAGACAATCCATAAATAAAAATGGGGATTTTACATGTTCAGGGTTTGCTCCCCCAATTTTTTTGTTTAATATATATATATATATATATATATATATATTTATGTATATGCCTATATATATATATATATATATATATATATATATATATACAGGGCCTTTTTCAGCAGGAACGCGGGGGAACGCAGTTCCGGCACCTCCAGCACTGAATGTATGCCATAGCAAGGGGTGCTGTGTTGTGATGTAGGGTCTACTGATGCTTGCTCCTGGGTGCCTATTGTTGCTGGAGTGGATCTATTTTTGCGTGGCAATCTATTGTTGCTGATGGAGGATCTTTTGTTACTGGGGGTTCCTGGAAGGGATCTACAGTTTAGGGAGGGGTCTTCTGTTGCTGGCTGCTGGAGAGTCTATTGATGTCGGCTGCTGGGAGATCTGTTGTTGCTGCTGGGAGATCTGTTGTTGCTGGGAGGGGATCTATTGCTGCTGTAAGCGGGGGATCTATTTTATTGCTTCTATTGTTATCATTACCAAATTCCATACAATATACTTTAGCTAAAGGGATGAGGGTTTAAAACGACTCAGCACCTCTTCAAACCCATCCAAATCCCACACCCCTTCTTTTTATACAATATACTTAGCAGTACAAAATTATACTTGACTGTATATTCTTTAAAAGGGGCTGTACTTGGAGCAGGGTAGGGGGTGAAATCAAGGGTCGGTACTCAGAGGTGGGTAGAGGGCGAAACCAAGGGTCAGTGCTTGGAGGTGGGTAGAGGGCAGAGATAGGAAGTGAGTTAGAAGGAGGAGTTCCTGCACCTATTATCTGAGAAAAAAAAGCACTGTATATATATATATATATATATATATATACATATATATATTTATATACATATACACACTCTATTACCAAAAGCATTGGGACGCCATGCCTTTACACGCACATGAACTTTATTGGCATCCCAGTCGTAGTCCGTAGGGTTCAGTATGGAGTTGGACCACCCTTTGCAGCTTTAACAGCGTCAACTCTTCTGGGAAGGCTGTCCACAAGGTTTAGGAGTGTGTCTATGGGAATGTTTGACAATTCTTCCAGAAGCACATTTGTGAGGTCAGGCACTGATGTTGCATGAGAAGGCCTGGCTTATAGTCTCCGCTGTAATTCACCCCAAAGGTGTTCTATCGGATTGAGGTCAGGACTCTGTGCAGGCCAGTCAAGTTCCTCCACCCCAAACTCGCTCATCCATGTCTTTATGGACCTTGCTTTGTGCAATGGTGTGCAGTCATGTTGGAGCAGGAAGGATCAACCCCAAACTGTTCCCACAAAGCTGGCAGCATGAATTTGTCCAAAATGTCTTGGTATGCTGGCACCTTAAGAGTTCCCTTCACTGGAACTAAGGGGCCAAGCCCGACCCCTGAAAAACAACCCCACACCATAATCTCTCTTCCACCAAATGATCTGGGCTAGTGCACAAAGCAAGGTCCATAAAGACAGAGCGAGTTTGGGGTGGAGGAACTTGACTGGCCTGCACAGAGTCCTGACCTCAACCCGACAAAACACCTCTGGGATGAATTATAGTGGATACTGCGAGCCAGACCTTCTCATATATATATATACATATATACAGTACAGACCAGAAGTTTGGACACACCTTCTCATTCAAAGATTTTTCTTTATTTTCATGACTATGAAAATTGTAGATTCACACTGAAGGCATCAAAACTATGAATTAACACATGTGGAATTATATACATGACAAAAAAGTGTGAAACAACTGAAAATATGTCATATTCTAGGTTCTTCAAAGTAGCCACCTTTTGCTTTGATTACTGCTTTGCACACTCTTGGCATTCTCTTGATGAGCTTCAAGAGGTAGTCACCTGAAATGGTCTGCCAACAGTTTTGAAGGAGTTCCCAGAGATGCTTAGCACTTGTTGGCCCTTTTGCCTTCACTCTGCGGTCCAGCTAACCCCAAACCATCCTGATTGGGTTCAGGTCCGGTGACTGTGGAGGCCAGGTCATCTGGCGCAGCACCCCATCACTCTCCTTATTGGTCAAATAGCCCTTACACAGCCTGGAGGTGTGTTTGGGGTCATTGTCCTGTTGAAAAATAAATGATGGTCCAACTAAACGCAAACCGGATGGAATAGCATGCCGCTGCAAGATGCTGTGGTAGCCATGCTGGTTCAGTATGCCTTCAATTATGAATAAATCCCCAACCGTGTCACCAGCAAAGCACCCCCACACCATCACACCTCCTCCTCCATGCTTCACGGTGGGAACCAGGCATGTAGAGTCCATCCGTTCACCTTTTCTGCGTCGCACAAAGACACGGTGGTTGGAACCAAAGATCTCAAATTTGGACTCATCAGACCAAAGCACAGATTTCCACTGGTCTAATGTCCATTCCTTGTGTTCTTTAGCCCAAACAAGTCTCTTCTGCCACTCGTTTTCCTGTACTTAGCTGCTTTTTTCTTGCTATAATACAAATTCTAACCAGGGCCGTCTTTATTCTTGATTGGACCCTGGGCAAAAATTTTCTTGGGCCCTCTTGAATCCACTTATCAACCATTTGGGGCTCAAGGGGCAGCTGCTTTGTACCCCACAACATTGACTAGACCCGGGGCAGCTGCCCCTTTTGCCCTGTGTTAAAGACAGCCCTGATTCTAACAGTCTAGTCAATAGGACTATCAGCTGTGTATCCACCTGACTTCTGCACAACACAACTGATGGTCCCAACCCCATTTATAAGGCAAGAAATCACACTTATTAAACCTGACAGGGCACACCTGTGAAGTGAAAACCATTTCAGGTGACTACCTCTTGAAGTGTCTCTACAATTTTCATAGTCATGAAAATAAAGAAAACTCTTTGAATGAGAAGGTGTGTCCAAACTTTTGGTCTGTACTATATATATATATATATATTTGCTGTATCAGCCAATCAGATGTAAATGTAAAAAGCAGGTTTCAGTGTGTTTGGTGTCTGTGATTAAGCAGTTTCCCTGAGTTTAGTACTGATATTTTGATACATCCGGCTTTTACTAGTGTTTTTGCTAAAGTACATCTTCTGCATTACAAACAAGTAAAAAAATGGGGTTCCCAGATTACAGGGTCTTTTTTTCATTATGATTTAAATCTGTTTTCAATCCCTCCTTTTTTAACTTTGTGCAGTGACTAGCAAAAAGGGAATTCTGAAAATGGAATGGAGATTGAAACTGCAAGCAATTAAAAAATAAGGATTGCAAATTGATTAAAAGCCAAACAGATAAGGACAAAAGCTACATTGAAATGGCTAGGCTGTATTTTCTCCCAGTCTTTATTTTTGTTCTTTATAATAAATGCAAGTGAGTATACATAACTTTAGGGAAATAACCAGTACATAGGTGTGGATGGTGATAGGGTGGACCAATATTGTCCTTGAAGTTCACTGACGATTGCTGGGAACTATGTTTGTGATGTCATCCCCTGAAATACTGGCTTTGGTTTGCAAAATTCCTTTACTGCATTAGGGCAACAATCACTGAATTATGCATAAAAAAGGGGGGGCAACTATTATTTTTTATTATTATTATTATACATGATTTATATAGTGCCAACAGTTTGCACAGAGCTTTACAATTTAAAGGGAGAAAGTACAATTACAATACAGTAGGAATAAGTGGGTCCTGCCCATGGAACTTACAACCTAAAGGGAGGGGGAGGTGCTACAAAAGGTCATCACTGAAGGGGATGACCTGATGGAGGTGACCTAAGTCTAGTTTTTAGGTGGAGGTGGGGTAAGTTTCCTTGAATAAATGAGTAAACTGGGTAGCAGCTGACCGGACATACTTAGGTAGGAGAGGTTCTAGAGAAGTCTTGAAGGCGAGCATAATAGAGGTGGTGAGGGAGCTACAGAGCAAGATGTCTTGGGAGGAGGCAACTAAGTAGGAGGGGTGGGGTGGGGTGGGGTGGGGTGGGGGGGGACTGAGAGAATCGGTTCACAAATGTATCTCCAAAGAATCAACAGTTGGCAATTATGTCCTCAAGATTGGACCCATTAAACCCCCATTGTCAAGAACAGAGGTCACAGTATCTTCAAAGAATGGGCAATTGGGAATAACACCTTCAAGAATAGACCAGTTATACTCCAATTTAAATGGCTAGAAATCATAGATTTTCCAAAGCAAAGACAGTTGGGAATTATGCCCTCAAGGTTGGGCCAGTCATACATCTACTGACATTAACATGAATCACAGTATCTCCAGGGGATGGACATCTGGGAATTATGCCCCCAAAACTGGACTAGTCATACTTCCACTGACATGAACAGGGATTACATCACAGTATCCAGAGAAGGACAGTTTAGAATTATGCCCCCCCAAGTCTGGACCAGTTATACCCTCGTTGGCATGAACAGGGATCACAGAATTTCCAAAGAAGGGGCAGTTTGGAATTATGCCCTTAAGGCTGGACCAGTTATACCCCCATTGGCATGAACAGGGATCACAGAATTTCCAAAGAAGGGGCAGTTTGGAATTATGCCCCTAAGGCTGGACCAGTTATACCCCCATTGGCATGAACAGGGATTACAGAATTTCCAAAGAAGGGGCAGTTTGGAATTATGCCCCTAAGGCTGGACCAGTTATACCCCCATTGGCATGAACAGGGATTACAGAATTTCCAAAGAAGGGGCAGTTTGGAATTATGCCCCCAAGGCTGGACCAGTTATACCCTCATTGGCATGAACAGGGATCACAGCATTTCCAAAGAAGGGGCAGTTTGGAATTATGCCCCTAAGGCTGGACCAGTTATACCCCCATTGGCATGAACAGATATCACAGAATTTCCAAAAAAAGGACAGTTGGAAATTACACCCTCAAGCCTGGACCAGTCATTCCCCTCTGACGTGAAAAGAGATCTGTAAGCATCCGTGAAAATCCTTAGTTTGAGAAGAATAGAATTATTAGCGGAACCTGGCAAGCCTCTACATGCCCATAGATTTGTAAAGGTCTTAAATACCCATTTAGATCATCAGTAACGTGTGGGACTTAGAAGTATAGTACTAAAGACAGGTATACTTCAAAATGACACTGCAGTCAAACATCAACATTATGTAAGCCGACTCGGTGTACTTGCTCAGTGGCTCACATTTTCATCCTGGCATTTAACTCCTGCACTTGGCTGCCCATGTAAGTAAATCACTATGACCGCCAAATATTTTTATGTTCTGAATGGTCATAAAAGTGAACCAAAGGGAATGCAAAGTAAGTGTTCCCTGATTCACTCCCCAGCCCCACTCTGGGCTCATGCCTGTATAGCAGGTAGGGTTGTCCTAGTTCTCTTGCTCACCTAGATGCTATGAACTCTTCATGCAGCAGTAATGCTTTACTCATTGATGTATTATGCAGTATATGCAGCCCCTTTGTGCTCCAGCAATAGCTACATAAGATTATTTGGGGTGGATTTCCTGATGGTGACAACAATAGATCACGCTTATTTAATGTGTGGTAAAAAAGTGACTTGTAGTCAGAAGCCCGAGACAATTCAGGAGAACAATTGGGAGACATAGACAACGTGTCCCAAGTGGATCTTTATGGCAGAATCAGAAGATATAATTGTAATTAAAGCTGCAGATTTACAAGTACTGAAAATGATTTCTGAAATGACAATAACCTCATCTGAGATTCTTTATTAGTGGTGCACCGAAATTTCGGCAACCAAAATTTTCGGCCGAAAATTGTCCTATCCCATTTCGCCCGAAAACAGGTCATATATCGCGAAAATTAATGGCCTCCGCAGCAGCAGCTTTCCCTTTCATGGTGCATCATACGCAAATGGATGCCCCTTCCGGGATCCCAGCACAGAGTGCGGGCGGGCGGCTGGCTACATGCCGGCGCAACAGAAGAAGATACTCCGGCACTAGGGGATCGTCTAGACTATCTAGCATCCAACCTTGCGGGTCTAACATCCCCCTATCATCATCATCAAGATAGCAGAGTTTGGATATCATTCGAGGCGGACCGGAAAAGAGGGAATAACTAAATACATTTGTGGTCAAACATCAGACGCTTCAACGCCATCAGATAAGTGCCACCTACAAACCAATAAGGTAGAGCATACATGCAAGTTACTTCATTTAGAGCCCGTTCACACCAATACGACTTGTCAGGCGACTTGTCAGCCTGACAAGTCGCGGACCGTCGCGGTCCAATGTGTAATACAGGAACGGTTCTAATAGGAGCGACACAAGAAAAAGGGTCCTGTACTACTTCGGGGCGACCTGGAGCGACTTGCATAGACATTCATTTTATGAAGTCCGTGCGAGTCGCGCCGAAGTCGCGCTGCACGCGACTTCACAGGTCGCCCCCTTAGTCGGATCGCCATAGTGTGAACTGGCTCTTAGTGACAGGCGAATATTCAATAACATGTTAGGAAGGGACATTTTGGGTTCAATTCCTGCTGTAATTCAATCCTGCACTGATTGCATTGCCTGTGAATTACAGAGACTGGGACTTATCGCAGTACATTATATTATCCGTGATAGTCATTTTTGTGGCAAGCTCAAATCTATATTGTAATTACTAATCAGGAAATAAGGACTGGAATTCATTAGGGACTGGCATGGAAAAAGGATTCGGAGGATGCAAATAAACTATTTTAAAATCATTTGGGGGAAAAAAGTCATTTTCGGTTTCGGTTTTCGGTCAAGGGCATCCTGGATTTTCGGTTTCTGTTTCGGCCCAGAATGTTCATTTCGGTGCATCCCTATTCTTTATGATTGTGTTTACATATATACAGCATATGTAATTGCAGTCCATAACACCCACGCATTTCCCTTTCTTCAGGTCTCATGAATCAGTACACAGTATTGCTGTTATTATTCCACCGCCACCAATCAGATCTCTCACATTCCATCGTCCTTTTCCAGAAAAGGCTCGTATCTGATTGGTGGCTATAAAAGAGCCCATAAAGTAAAGTTGGACAGTAAGCACGAACAGCCAATCAGAAGTCATTGTTACGTAATTTTCTCACTATAAATGAATGAATGATGGTTTCTCACTTCTTGTGCTATCCTAATAAATGAGCCCATACGTAGCCGGTTCTATCAGCACCATGGACAGCGGCTGTTACATGGAAGGCAGCTTGTTAGTGTAGCAGAACTATAATGAAATTTTCCTGCAGCAGCCAGTCTCCTGGTGAATGGGAAGAATGCCTTTGATAAATGAGCTTCCCTGCCACTGAACAACCCCAATGTATGCTGTTGGGAAGAGCTCTGCACATTATGTAACATTCTGAATTAGCAAAGCTCCTGCCCGTCCTGATAGATCACCTGCTATGAAGAATTCCACTAGACCGTACTAAAGAGAACATGGCCTTCTACACTGCATCAGCATCTATATTTAAGCCTGAACCCATGTCTGGTATAATACTATTCCAACCACTGCTAACAGTTCTTGGCCTTTATATCCTTAAAGAGACCCTGTCACCATTTGAAAAGAAATTAAGCTAAAATCACAGCAAAATCAAGTATTTTAAATGTATTTTTTTTACTTGCAATATGAAAGTGTGTGTATAAGGTATATACAGAGGTCAGGGGACATTACAGAGGTCATTGAAGCTGCTCAGACCAAATAGAACAGTCTCAGTATGCCTTAGTATTTTGATTATAACCAGTGGCGTAGCGTGGGGGGTGCAGGGGGGGCCGGCCGCACCGGGCGCAACATCTGGGGGGGCGCATCTGCAGTGTCACTCTGTCTGTCTGACTCTGACATACACAGTTCACACACTGTCAGTGGCTGCCTCCATCTTTAGGCTGGGATAAGTCCAGCGCGCCCTATGGCTGAAAATGGCGGGGCGGGGCTGGACTGTGCCTCACCTGTCCATTGGTGTAGGGTGGGGTGGCGTTGCAAGCCAAGCCTCGCCTATGCCATCTCACGCTGATCATTCTGCATTGAAAGGGGGCACGCTGGTCATTCTGCATTGAAAGGGGGCACGCTGGTCTCTCTGCATTGAAAGGGGGCACGCTGGTCACTCTGCATTGAAGGGGGGCACGCTGGTCTCTCTGCATGGAAAGGGGGCACGCTGGTCTCTCTGCATGGAAAGGGGGCACGCTGGTCTCTCTGCATGGAAAGGGGGCACGCTGGTCTCTCTGCATTGAAAGGGGGCACGATGATCTTTCTGCATTGAAGGGGGGCACGCTGGTCTCTCTGCATGGAAAGGGGGCACGCTGGTCACTCTGCATTGAAAGGGGGCACGCTGGTCACTCTGCATTGAAAGGGGGCACGCTGGTCTCTCTGCATTGAAAGGGGGAACGCTGGTCTCTCTGCATTGAAAGGGGGAACGCTGGTCTCTCTGCATTGAAAGGGGGCACGCTGGTCACTCTGCATTGAAAGGGGGAACGCTGGTCACTCTGCATTGAAAGGGGGAACGCTGGTCACTCTGCATTGAAAGGGGGCACACTATACCTTGATTACTGAAGGCCCCTTTCACACTTTTGTGACCTCAAAGTCGGGTTAGGGGGCGCAAATTACTTGCCTTGCCCCAGGTGCTGACAACCCACGCTACGCCACTGATTATAACTCAATGACTAATTTGCCAATGAGGGTCCTGAACTAGGGACATGCAAGGGTGCGCATTCTTCATCTTCTGCTGCAACTTTAATGTTTTCAGGGCACAGGGCAGGGCACTGAGTGTGAGGACATACAAAGGCTAATTGAATATAGACAATACAATACATTTGGAGTGGATTTTCATCCTGGCAGCTCTGCTTCCAAAGACCTATAGTTGCCAGGATCCTTATTTTCTAAATGACCCTTAATCAGAACAATGCACTCAGCGGATCAAACATTACAAACTCTTTGAGCCCAATGCAGCCATGTGAGAAGAGGCTGCTATCCTCTAAAGCGGGGGTCCTCAACTCGGGTCCTTGGGGCCCACTAACAGGCCAGGTTTGCAAGATAACTACATTACATCACAGGTGATCTCCTTTGCTGCTCAGTGATTGCAGTATTCTAGTCTGCATCTCCCCAAGGTAATACTTAAAATCTGGCCTGTTAGTGGGCCCCGAGGACCGGAGTTGAGGACCACTGCTCTAAAGCATCCTCTAAAGCAGCCCTTTTCAGCCAGGGTGCCCAGGCACCCTTGGGCGCCTTGAGGTCTCTTCAGGGGTGCCTTGGCAAAAATGCCTAAAAATTGTTTAAAAAATTGTATACAAGTCAGCAGGTGGATCAAGCCTGCCTATAAGTTACACAAAGCCATGGGTTTTCATCATGTACCATTACAACTTTTCAGACACTGGCATCCTAACAACCAATGACATCATCCGTTAATAAGGAAGATGTCTGTTGCCTCCACAGCATCCTTGTTTGACCCTCCTGTGCTCCTCTCCGTCAGCACTGGGGTGACATTAGCTGACTGATGGAGAAAAAATTGAGGGAGAAGAGAAACATTGGATTACTAGTCATTACCAGTGTGTAAAAGTGTATTTGCTTTGGAAGAATAAATCATCTCAAACGTTGGGTGTCCTACATGTGGATGTTGCTGCATTATGTAAAACTATTAAAATATTTTTTTGCATTTTAGAATGGGGTGCCTCCAGACTGTCCATAATTTTAAAGTGTGCCTCGAGACTGTCCACAATTTTAAAGGGTGCCTTGACTGAAAAAAGTTTGAGAAACACCGCTCTAAAGCACATGCGTCAAACACAGGGCCCGCCAGCCAATTTCATGTGACCCTCGCACCTCTCCTGCAGCACCCCCCCCCCTCTCGTGTCTGCCCCCACCTTGTTTTAAGAAGAAGACAGAACTCCTCTGCTTCTCCGTGCAGCCACAGGGAGGGTCGTATCTGCCCCTCATCTCGGCAGTCAGCAGCAGAGAGGAGGACAGAACTCCTACAGATACTGCACCTATATGTGCAGCCACAGCACCTCCTCATCTGCACCTCCCCTGGTCTCAGCAGAGTGTTGTCACTGACTCCAGCTCTCCTCTGATCCTCCTCCAGACCTTGCACTTTCTGTCCCCAGCGCCTTCCCGCAGCAGCAGATGGTAAGGAGGTGAAATGTGATGTATAGAAGAGTGGGAGACTGATTGTGAGGGGGGGGGGGAGCTCTTGACAACTGATGTAAGGGTGGGGAGGTGTTCTGGACATCTGCTTAAAATTATGAGAACAGCATTCAATGCCAGTTGAAAAGGAGGGTCGCACCACCCCGCTGGTATAATCCACAAGAAACTATATTGGAGACTGCTCAGACCCACAGCAGATACAACCGGCCCTTTGTGGGAAAGCACAATGCTGATGTGGCCCACTATGAAATTAAGTTTGACACCCCGACTCTAAAGACTTGTAGTGAGAATCCAGCTAAATCCAACCATGTAAGATTTTACAACATTTAATATAACATAAAAGTGGAATTGTACTCAAAAGGTGAAAATTTGCTTTGTTATAGGAAACAATGAGAATAGTTATATTAAAAGTTTGATATATATTCTGTATGTCTGGGACATGGCACTTTGCCACCATTACTCATATCCACAATACCAGCCCATGAAGATACAAATACTTTCAATGAGAACAGTTAATCAGTACCCTGAAAAATTTCTTGAATTGCTCCTTAAAAATAGCAATGTGCTTTCTAGTATGTGAGCAGGGGAGGACTGGGCCAGGGGGCAGGGGGGCAATTGCCCTCTGGGCCGCTCTGATGCCCCGTAAAAAGGCTGCACCGTTTCTGCCACAGACCTACCTAAAGGATTCCTGGTGAAGAGAAGTAAAAAGTCCCTGCCACTCACCTACTGAGTGCGGGATGAAGACAAGGACAAAGCGCAGGCCCCCCCCAGCATGGATGGTGTAAACTGTGTCTGAGCAGAGGCCAATTCCATGCCCCACTGAAGACCCCTCTGCCCTGGCCAGCCCCAACCAAGCTGTCCCAGCTCCCCCCAACCTCCCCCTTCTGGCCAGGTCGGGAAGCCGGATACAGCCAGTAAGTAGAGAGTATCTGGAGCAGGGCTTCAGCTTGGAATGGGGGTCAGGAGAAGGATTGGGAGAGTGGGAGGGGGGTGAGTGAAAGTGGGAGGGGGCCAAGCCGATGCACTATGGGCCTCTGGTTTGTACTTGCCCCCTGGGCCAAAAGTTGCCAGTCTGCCTCTGTATGTGAGTGTGCCTAGGCACAAGCTTTATATGTGCAGTGAGATTTAAAGCCAGCCATACACAGATTGAATTTCGATTCTTGTATGGGCAGCCTTGTAGTACACAAGTCGATCTATTGATTTCTTCATGTATAACCAGCCTGTCAGGTTTTTCTGAATTACCAGTGCCCCCAGCTGATCATTGTATTCTGACGGTGCGGAAGGCTCCTTGTTATGATTGGGGCACAGATGCACTTTATGCTGTGAAAGATGAAATGAATAATTAATTAAAAATAACCAGTGTGGTTAATAGGCAGGCCATGTGCCACGTTTACGGTGTGACTTAGAACATCGTCGAGAGCAGCCGGAAACTAATTTCTGAAGCTAAATCCCGCTGAGCCAAGCGGGTTCTTTTTGGCTCTGACTTCAGGACTAGATCAATCAATGGCCCACAAGGCAGGCAACCCGCGGGGCGGCAGCAATTAACAAACTCCAGCTTGCCACAGAGGACAAATTAAGGGGAGAGAACCTGCTCGGCTTTATTTACCGGGGTGGAGGAGCAGAGAAAAATGTTGTGAGACATCCAGGTTCGTTTATTTAGACAGTTTCACAGTACTTTGCAGAGCACACAGTCCATTCACATTTCTGTCCCAACAGAGCTTGCAGTCTAATGTCCATTTCACAGTCACATACACACTAGTCCCGGTATAGATGGAATTAAAATAATTGAAAAATGTAATAAAAAAATAAATAAAAGTACAAGCAACTTTGCATTTCAATTTGCAGATGAAATATAGTCTACCTGCAGATTGGCTCACATTTAAAACTCGGCATGTGATACAGCTGGCTGCCCAATTGTTAGCTCTCTTTGACTGACAGTATCCCTATATTCCAATCAGGTCTTACATAAACAGTGGGTATAAAAAAGAATCACCCCCCCCCCTTTAAAATAATTAAATTTTGTTGCTTTGCAGCCTGAAATGAAGACAGACACAGTTTTTGTTTTACCCAGCTGTATAACATCCAAGTGAAAGTTATAACACCAACATGTCATAAAAAATAAATAAAAAACAGTTGGAAAAAGGATCAGCCCCCATTATGTCAGTATTTTGTTGAACCACTTTTCGCTTTAATTACAGCCTTTAGTCTGTTGGGATCAGTCTCTACTAACTTTGCACATCTAGACTTTGCAATATTTGACCATTCTTCTTTGCAGAACTGCTCAAGTTCAGTTAAATTTGATGGTGACCGTTTTTGGACTTCAGTCTTCAAGTCATTCCAAAGATTTTCAATGGGGTTTAAGTCTGGGCTCTGACTAGGCAATGCAAGGACACCTTTTTCTCCTTCAACCACTGTGTGGACATTTTTGCTGTGTGCTTTGGGTCATTCTCTGTACATTGCAGGGATTTTAACAAACTTTGTTGCAGATTCCTACCTTTTGTTATTCTGAAGAAATCACTGTTTGTTCCTCTGTGCTGAGTGGGTCTAATAGGAGTGGGTTCATAATTATCTATCAGCTGTGGCAGCTGCAGGGCTCTAATGAGGAAAGCTGTTGGGTCTGCATCCCTTTAGACGTGTTCCTATTGGAAGTATCTCACCAAAAATGACATTTTTGTTGCAGGGGATGCCTGAAAACTGACTTGTATCTTAGTGCAGACTTCTGGGAAAATTGGTGAGCCAATCACACAAGCAGAAAATGATGTTTCTGGGGTGTGGTCAGTACACATTCTGTGTACAGAACAGCTCCAGGCGGCCATATTGCATTGCATTTCCAGAAAATTACAACAGCTGCAGATTGAAAAGGAAATGTCATTTTTAATAACATTCAATTACAATATGATTTGGGTCGCAATTGTATACGCTATATTGTTTTTTCTTTATTTGCAGTTTTTTTCCCCACGAAAGTGGAGTTACCCTTTAACCACTTGCCGACCACCGCAAGTACATTTACTGCGGCGGTCAGCCCCTCCTGGGCAAAGTGACGTAATACTACGTCGCTCGCACAGGAGCCTGTAGGGGGCGAGCGCGCGCCCCCAGAGGCACGCTCCCGCCCCCGCTTGTTCACTGAGGTCCCCGCGCCAGTGACCAGCGGCTCTGAAGAGAGGGAGAAAGGCAGGCGGCTGATGTAAACAAAGCCGCCTGTCATTCTCCCTGGTGTAACAGCACAGATCATACGGTCCTGCTATGTAGGATCGTATGTCTCTGTGGTTACATCAAAAGCCACACCCCTTTACAGTTAGAATCACACCCCTAGGGACACACTTAACCCCTGGATCTATAATAAAGTTAACCCCTTCCCTGCCAGTGTAATTTTTACAGTAACAGTGCATATGTATAGCACTGATTACTGTAGTAATGTCACTGGTACCCCCAAAAGTGTCAAAAATGTCAGTCAGGGGACCGATCTGTCCGCCATAATGTTGCAGTCCCGCAAAAAAAAAATCGCAGATCGCCGCCATTACTAGTTAAAAAAAAAAAACAATAAAAATGATCTTTCCCTTAGTTAGTAAACGCAATAACTTTTGCGCAAACCAATCAAAATATGCCCATTGCGATTATTTTGACCAAAAATATGTAGCAGAAAACAAATTGGCCTAAAATGTTAAAAAAATGTTGATTTTTTTATTTTTTGGGGGGGTAATTTCATATAAAAAATTGTGAAAAAATATTGTTATTTTTTCAAAATTGAGGTTATTTTTTTGTTTATAGCGCAAAAAGTAAAAATTGCACAGGTGATCAAATACCACCAAAAGAAAGCTCTGTTTGTGGGAAAAAAAAGGACGTCAATTTTATTTTGATGCAGTGTCGCACGACCGCGCAATTGTCCGTTAAATGCACGCAGTGCCGAATCGCAAAATAGGGCCTGGTCTTTAAGCAGCCAAATCCTCCGGGGCTTAAGTGGTTAAAAAAAAAAACCTCTTTAAATCCCACCAACCTGCCACTACCTGAGAGAATTAACAACAATGGATTGTTAATGCAAAATGAAGTGGCTGCTAACGGTTCCTGATTGTCAATACTTCAGTACAAGAAGGAATTTGTGGTTGTTCAACCGACTGCACTTAGCACATTTCACAAAAAAACCATTACTGAAATGCACATTTTTTTTTGCACCCAACAAGTCCTAATAACCCAGCTTACATTTGGTATAGCTGCTAAATCTTACAGTAAGTTGTGTACAGACAGCAACAGATCGTTGTTTTAGATTTGAACTTCTCTAAGCAGTAAACTGTAGCAGGTTAGTGAATTTTTCATGAATCTCTAGGTATGTTTTTGGATGACAGACAAAAGCCCACAGAAACAAAGCCTCTAGTGGGAACTGAGCACTGGGGATGAGCGAATGTACCTGAGTTCAGTTCACAAAGGGTTCATCGAATCCTGTTTGAAATTTGTGAAACCTGAAGGTACTGCAAATCCCACTGAATTCTATGGAGAGTCGAAATCTTAATACCTAAAAGAGATCTATGTGTTCTAAGTGGATGCAGCATCGGTCCGACTGGAGGGTGGCTGTGGAGAGGGTGGGAGCGACCAGCTCAGCCTTTCAGTGGCTCCCTGAGAGGCTGAGCTGGGTGCCAGTCCAGGCATGTGGGCGGATCTCGACTTCATTGTTGTGATCTTGCCGCCTCTATGACGTCAGCTGACAGCGGGCTTCAGCCTGCTGTCTGCTGAAAACAGGTCGCAGAATTGCAGAACAAATTGCACTCATGTGAGCCACAGGAGAAGTACAGAGAGCTTTAATTCTGCCCGTTATCAAAGCTAATAAGGCAAAACAAGGGCATAGGAAGCTGAGCACTGTCATGGGGGATGTTTAACAAAGAAAAAAAAAGTACAGTGGGATGATGGTTCTTTTACCGTGACTTTGAGGGCAATATGGGAAAAAACACTAATATTCCAAATAATATGTTTGTGATGTGCCTTCAAAGTGATTGTAAACCTTGCCAGATCACTTCCACACATCCCCGTAAATAACGCCCCCCCCCCCCCCTCCAAGTTTCTCTGGCTCTACCTGCCAATCTGCAGATCCGGGAGTGGCAGGGTGGGTGCCACTGGGTAGAATGGAGGGAGATAAGTGAATGTTACTGATCTTTCCTTCTTATGGCGCTTTTCCACTGCATGGAACCGAACGTTTCGGCACGCTTTTGTGCTTTTCCACTGCTGGTACCGCATGGTACGGTGTTGGAACGGTTCGGTGCGGTACGGCAGCGCTTTTCCACTACATGGAACCAAACAGTACGGCTCTCTAAAACAGTAGCACCTCGATTGTGGTTCCAAGAGGTACCATACCCGGTACCATATCCCACAATCCTTTGCATGCAGCTGACTGTTTGTCACTACTAGCCACTGATTGGTCAGAGAATGGTTGGTAACCCACGTACTTACTTTAGTACTACTTTAGTGGAAAAGCAAACCATACCAAACCGTACCGAACCGTTCCAACACCGTACCATGCGGTACCATGCAGTGGAAAACCAAACCGGGCCAAGCAGGGCCGAGTAGAGCCGGGCCGGTACTTGCAGTGGAAAAGGGTCATTATAGTGACCTGGAAGTGACATGTAAAGCATCATGTCACTTCCCCCAGTCAGTATGGCCATGGAGAAAGCTAGCAAAGTGTGATCTGCACTCCATTAGCTTCACTGGAGGGCAAGTGAGACATGGGGGGGTCATTATGGTTACAAAAAATTCAGTCTGGCGAAATCCTGCATTTAGGCATCATTCAGACAGGTTCTGACACCTATAGTCTGTAAATGAGTACCTTGTTTATACAGATTCATCTGCCAGGTGTTGCATGCAGGCACCCCATTCATATAGTACAGGGGTCTTCAAACTATGGCCCTCCAGTTGATCAGGAACTACAATTCCCATCATGCCTAGAGTTTTCCAACGCCTCATGGGAAGTGTAGTTCCACAACAGCTGGAGGTGCTGTAGTTTGAGGATTCCTGATATAGTATATAGGGATATAGTATATAGGGATGCAGAAGCTGAATGGACTGTAAAACTGGGGTGAGCATCTGTGTCCATGCAGCCCCTATATTCCCATAGAGGTGAATGAGCCCCTGCTTGAGACACATAAACAGGCCCTGTCAGAATGAGTCCTAATTTGCTGGGGACCACAAACCTCAAATATGCAATTCCTACCTCGAACCCATGGTAAGGGCAAAGCCTGAACCTCAGCCCACTGAGTACAAGATTCCAGTGCTGCAATACCCCTCAAGAAGAATCTGATGGCCAGGGACAGCACATACAATTTTCTGCTTTTTTTTTTTCTTTTAATTAATTATCCTAAGAAGTGGAATCAGGACCTCATTTCTTTTGTATTCAAAATAGATTTCACAGCTTGAATTGACCAAGAGTTAAAAATGAAAAACTTTGCTCCTTCCTCCCATCATGTTTCAGGATTAAAGCCAAAATTCTCAAATGCTTTATTGGTGAACTGGCAAAGCAGCTGATGGCGAATACAGTAATTAGCAGCAAACTTCAATTTAATGCTTTTTCAAGGAGCCTAGATTGGGCTGACATTCAGGCGCAGCAAATAGTAAATACCCCCAGATTCTTGAGGTCGTGGTGGGGATTTCAGGGGTAGTGTTTGTCTCCCATCATCACTTTCAGTGTACTTGGCAGACATAAGATACAAACTTGTCACCACACTTGAAAATGTTAAAGTGCACGTGGTGGGAGCCAAGTGGAGACAGCAGATGGGGAGATGCATATTGCAAAGTACCACTTAGCAGAAGAGCATATGCAACACATGGAAAAACTGGCATCTAGCCTTCGGAGATAAGATCCCAGCTCAACCCCCCCGTCAACCGCCCCCACCCAGGGGGACGCCAACCAGTGAAAGCATAACAGAAACATGGATGAGGAGCCAAAGATGAAAAATACCATGGGCAAACACTCATGTGCTGAGAATTTCCTGGAAAAGTTTTTGAGGACTCTAGAACATCTGGCAGACTTACAGAAAACCTGACTGACATCATTACTGTGGAACATAACAGTCTATTAATAAGCAGAGTCTTGTTAGTAAAATGTTTTACATTTTTATTCAGCTCTGTACTGACCAAACTGGGTGCGTGGAATGGTGTGACCCCCGCTGGCTGCAGTGGTTCTCCCTACCAACTCCTATACCAAGGACATTTTTTCAGAAGGGACGTGGAGGAACGCAGTTCTGGCACCTCTAGCACTGCATGTATGTAATGGCAAGACGTGCTGGGATATGCTGGGGGATCTATTGATGCTAGCTGCTGGGGAAACTATTGTCGTTAGAAGGGGTCTATAGTTGGGAGGGTCTGTTGCTGCTGGTGGGGATCTATTCTTGCTGGTTGATCTACTTTTGGGGGAGGGGTCTATTGTTACTAAGGGGGGGGGGGAATCTACTGCTGAGGGAAGTGTCTATTGTTGCTGGGGGATTTACTGTTGAGGGAGGGGTCTATTATTGCTGGGGGGATCTACTGTTGTGGTAAGTGTCTATTGTTGCTGGGGGGATCTACTGTTGTGGTAAGTGTCTATTGTTGCTGGGGGGATCTACTGTTGTGGTAAGTGTCTATTGTTGCTGGGGGGAATCTACTGTTGAGGGAAGTGTCTATTGTTGCCGGGGGGATCTACTGTTGAGTGAGGGGTCTACTGTTTTAGCTGCTGAAGGGCCTATTGATGTTGGCTGCTAGGAGATATGTTTTTGCTGAGGGGGGCTATCGTTGCTGAAGTGGATCTAATGTTTTAGAGGGGGGCCTATTGTTGCTGGCTGCTAGGAGATATATTTTTGCTGGGAAGGGGGTCTATTGTTGCTGAAGTGGATCTATTGTTTTGGTGGGGGTATCTATTGTTGCTGGGGTAACTACTGTTGGTGGTGGGGTGTGTAATTGCTTGAGGTATCTATTTACAATATCCATACAAATTACTTAGTACCAAAAAAAAATGATACTTGGTTCTGTATTCTCTAAAAGGGGCGTTACTGACAGGTGGCTAGGGGGTGGTACTAAGGTTCGTGCTCAAAGGTGGGTAGGGGGTGGAGATAAGGGGGTGACTCAGAAAGGGGGAGTACCTGCACCTATTTTCTAAGAAAAAAGCCCGGCCTATACCCCAACAGTGCCCTTCAATGACTGGGAGTTAGAGGGAAGAACCACTGTGGCAAGTGGGGGAACATGGTATTTGAGATAACATAGATGTCAGTATAGACCAGCCTTTTTCAACCAGGGTGTCCAGGCACCCTGGGGTGCCTTGAGGTATATTTTGGGGGTGCCTTAGCAAAATTCCTAACATTTGCCCAAAGATTGTATACAAGGCAGCGGGTGAATAAAGCCTGCCTTTTAATTAAACAAAGCCACAGATTTTCATTGTGCACTGTTACGAACTACTGGCTGCCAACCTACTAACGACCAATGACATGATCAATTAATAAGAAGGATGTCAGTCACCCACATAGCATGCTTGTTTGATCCTCCCTTGCCTCTCTACATCAGTTTTAGAGTCACATTAGCTGAGTGATGGAGAAAAACTGAGGAAGAAGAGAAACATTGGAATACTAGTCAGTACCAACTTGTACTCTCTAACATTGGGTGTCCTATGCATGTGGATGTTGCTGCATTATGTAAAACTATTAGAATAGTTTTTATAGTTTAGAATGAGGTGCCTCAAGACTTTCCATCATTTTAAAGGGTGCCTTGACTGAAAAAAGGTTAAGAAACACTGGTATAGACACACACAGCTCTGTAAGGCCTGGTTCACACACAGGCATATCTAACCATATATCTGTGTGGATGTGTTCTGGGCATCTGTTTGCAGGCAGTCACATTTATGTCTATTGGGAGGCAGTTCCCAATTTACCAGCTGTGCAGGTGAGGGTGTGCATTCAGCCGAAGGGCTCGTTTACACAAGCGGTGCCCTCTGAAGCGTGATCTGCAATGGGCTGCTAGTGCTTCAGGGGGCATTTGACAGGCAGTGAAAAGGCATTATGTGGCCTCCCCTGAAACCCAAAACCACCGTGTGGGGTAGTCCCACTAAGATGAATGGCTCATGCACAAAGGAGGATCATTTTTGCTGCAAGTTTATACTCTCTTTGCTGCCTTTGCAGCCTAAAGTGGTTGCAAAGGATGACGGTTTTGTACCTTCTTGCATTCTATGCAGTAAGGTAAAAATCCTTTACTATGCAACTCCCCCGTATACTTACCTGAGCCCGATCTAGTGATGTGCACAAGAGCAGCTCTCCGAACTCTCTGCCTCTTCTTTGGCTGTTGCTGCTGTCAATCACAGCTAGTGAGGGCGGAGCGAGGGGCAGGACCGAGTCCCATTCTGTATGTCTTATGGATACAGAGGGTGGGGCTCCGGAGTGAACACATGAGTGCTCCAATACCAAGCAGCTTGCTATGGGGGCACTCCGCAGGGGGGAGGAACCAGGAAGGTTGGCTAGAAACCCTAAAACAGGAGTATTGGGGCTGCCATACCATAACACAGAGCAGATAAGTATAGCATGCTTGCGTTTCTTTTTTTTTTCTCCTTTAGCATCACTTTAAGGTGGAGTGGTGGGGGGGCAGGAGAAACATGCCTCAATTGTTTTTACCCCCCCCATAGCCACAAGTGTATATGAGAGCTAAGGGAACATAGTTTCAGCAAACTGGATGCTTAAAGGGTAACTCCACTTTTGCTGGAAAAAAAATAGCAAATAAAGAAAAAACAATATAGTGTATACAATAGTGACACAAATCATATTGTAATTGAATGTTATTAAAAATGATCTTTCCTTTTCAACCTTCAGCTGTTGTAATTTTCTGAAAATGCAACGCAATATGGCTACCTGGAGCTGTTCTGTACACAGAATGTGTCCTGACCACACCCCCACAAACATAATTTCCTGCTTGTGTGATTGGCTCACCAATTTTCCCAGAAGTCTGCCTAAGATATAAGTCAGATTTCTGGCATCCCCTGCAACAAAAATGTCATTTTTGTTGAGATACTCCCAATTGGACCACACCTAAAGGGATGCAGACCCTGCCAATTTCCTCATTAGAGCCCTGCCAGTGCACAGCTGATTGATAATTATGAAGCCACTCCTATTAAATTTACTTACCACATGGACACAGACAAACACACAGGGATTTCTTCAGAATAATAAAAGATAAGAATCTGTAACAAAGTTTGTTATAATCCTTGCAGTGTAAATAGATCACCCAGAGACTCCGTTCACACTGAGGCGACTTGTCAGGCCTGCCGTAGAGTAGCACAGGACCCGTTCTAATAGGAGCGACACAAGTCGCTCCGACTTAGAAAAAGGGTCCTGAGCTTCTTTGGGGCGACCTGGAGCGACCTGCATTGACTTCAATGATATGAAGTCCGTGCAGGTCTCTCCGAGGTCGCCCCGGCAAGTCGGGTCGCTGTGAACCGGCTCAGAGGGGAATGTTTTTATCTCAACAAAAGTGCCGGTTCACACGATGCGATTTTGAACAGGAATTGTACCGCATTCCTGTTTAAATCAGGTGTGATTCTTCAGCAGTGCGATTTGAGCCATTATTCGGTATGGTTTATATCACACCGAATCTGCACCAAAATCGTGCAGGACCCTTTTTTTGGCCACACCAGAATCAGATCACATGGGTGTTCACACCCATGTGATTCGATTCTGCAAATCGCACTGTATTTTGCAAACTGATTTTGGGGTGTGGTTAACTTAACATACAGACCTGCAGCAGTTTACGTTAACGGTGTGCGATTTTCATGAGAAATTGACAGCGCACAAGTGTGAACTGGCACTTACAGGTAAGTACTTCTTTAACAGGCGGGATGTGGCTTTTACAAACATTGATTAGTGGGAAATCAATCGCTCTCATTTAAAACACGCACCTGGATGGTTCTCAACCAGAGAATGTTTGTAAGAAAGTCACATTCTGTGCCTTGTAAACAGGCCCCGGATTGTCCTATTCCATGCACTGGTGCAGGCTGGGTAGGAGAGGTGTGGACAGTGCAGATAGCTCAGGCAGTAGACATGTCAGGTCAGATGGCAAAGCTCATACAGAAATTTAGATATATTCAAATATTTCTGTTCATATTCTGGCTGTTCTCATTAAAAAAAGCAACACTCATTCACCTGTTTTCTTCTCTTCTAGCACTCATTAGCTCTGATTCATCAAGCTCAAGGAGCACTTAAAGCACCTTAAGGCATGCTAAAGCTACCTCTTAGTCAATATTATTGTATTTCATTCTAGTATGCCTTAAAGCGGAGTTCCAGACGTTTTTTGAAGGTCCAATTACTCTCATGCCCACCCTGAAGGCTGTAACAAATAGCAAATTTTTATTTTTATTTGTACATCCTTTTTTAACCACTTTACCACCGGAGGATTTTGCTGTCTTACGTCCAGGCCACTTTTTGCGATTCGGCACTGCGCAACTTTAACTGACAATTGCGCGGTCATGCGAAGCTGTACCCAAACAAAATTTACGTCCTTTTTTTCCCAGAAACAGAGATTTATTTTGGTGGTATTTGATCACCTGTGCGATTTTTACTTTTTGCGCTATAAACAAAAAAAGAGCGTAAATTTTGAAAAAATAACAATATTTTTCACATTTTTTTTATATGAAATTCCCCCCCAAAAAAATGTAAAAATCAATTTTTTTTTACATTTTTGGCCAATTTGTTTTCTGCTACCTATGTTTGGTAAAAAAAAATCACAATAAGCGTATTTTGATTGGTTTGCGCAAAAGTTATTGCGTTTACTAACTAAGGGAAAGATTTCTGTCATTTATGGTGTTTTTTTTTTTTTAACGAGTAATGGCGGCGATCTGCGTTTTTTTTTGCGGGACTGCGACATTGCGGCGGACAGATTGGACCCTTGACTGACATTTTTGACACTTTTGGGGGTACCAGTGACATTACTAAAGTAATCAGTGCTATAAATATGCACTGTTACTGTAAAAATGACACTGGAAGGGAAGGGGTTAATTTTATTGGAGAGGGAGGGGTTAATGTATGCCTGGTGCTTACTAACGTGTGTGGGGGGAGGTGACTGAGTGACACAGGGACAGATCGAAGGTTCAGCTATGCTGAACCCTGCAATCTGTCACTGTCTGTCACTTAGGAGATCCGCCCGCTTTGTTTACACAAGCGGCCGGATCTCCAAACTCGATTCCCCGACGATCGGGGAAGAGCAGCGGCGATCGCCGCCGCTCCTCAACTGGCCCGACTCTCACTGTGACTGAATACAGCGGGAGCGAGCCTCCGGCAGAGCGCGTGCGACGCCCACAAGGGGAGGAGTCCAGCGACGTAGGTCTACGTCGCTGGACGGGAACTAACCACTTTGCCGCAGTAGAGCTCCAGTGAGCGGTCGGCAAGTGGTTAAAGTGGAGTTCCAGACCTTTTTTGAAGGTCCAATTACTCTCATGCCCACCCTGAATGCTGTAACAAATAGCAAATTTTTATTTTTTTATTTGTACATCTTTTTTAACTTTTCTTCTGCAGCACTTCCGGCTGCGGCTGCCTAGGCGATTATGTCACTAGGCGATTTGCAAGGGATTCTGGGATAGCGGCGTCATGTATCCCAGTAGTCTGTGCAAATCGCCTAGTAACCAAATCTCACATTATTTCCAGACCAGAAATGAGGCAAACGGGAGGATCGGAAAGTCATGATTGACAGGTTGCTGTAGCAATGGGGCCGGGACCTCCGCTGACGCCGCTATTGTTAAGCCTACGTTTCCACTAGTGCGACGCTAAAGTCGTGCGATTTACAGTGCAACTTTGCAGTGCAACTTTAATGTAACTTTTTTGATCTGACTTGACACACTCTGACTCATAGTCGCATCAAAGTAGTGCAGGCACCTTTTCAAAGTCGCTGCAACTTTAAGTCGCATAGATGGGAACGGGTGCCATTGAAATGAATAGGTTTTGACTTGTCATGTGACATGTGTCAAGACACACAACAAGTCGCACTAGTGGAAACGGGGGCCTTAGGCAACCTGTCAGGAAGACAGGGAGCTGCTCAGTACGCAGGCGCACGATCAGGAGGTGCATACTGGGTAGCCAGCTGCACCGAATCCCGGAAATCAAGAGAAGAGGGCTTTAGATGCCCACAGATGACATGGAACCTGCCTGCTTCCGAGATCTGGTTAGTCTTCAAATATTTTAACACAAACTACAGGGACTACACATAGGACATGTTCTAAATGTTGCTAGATATTTTTAAGGAGGAGTGTTTAAAAAAAAAAAAAGTATTTGGGGGACTGGAACTCTGCTTTAAGCTTGTTAGCACACCTAAATGCAATCGCAGATGGATGAGTCAGTGCCATTGTAGGATTTGTCATTGTTGGCGTGCAGTGGGGAGTCCTTGTTGCTGTGACTCCCTTAAAAATTGGATTTTTGACTTACCGTAAAATCAATTTCTCTGATGTTTATTGACTGACACAGCTCCTGATATTCTTATCCATTGGGTTATATTGCCCCCTGCAGGAGTAGGACACTAGGCAGAAAAAAAGTCCGGCTACGCCCATGGGTACTCAGTTTTGTTACAAGCAGTGTCAGAAGAATTACAATTTCACAGAGGGGTGGGTGCTGTGTCCGTCAATAAACATCAGAGAAATGGATTTTACGGTAAGTCGAAAATCACATTTTCTCTTTCGTTCATTGACGGACACAGCACCTGATATTCTTAACCATTGGGACGTCCCAAAGCAGTGTTAAACATGAGGGGTGGGAACAGCAACAAAATTCCCAAGGCTAAAGAGTAGTCAACCAGGCAACAGGAGCTCAACCAAGACAACTGGAGCCCACCTGAAAGAAAATACACCCTCAAAGGAAACAGGTCCTATCAACAGCAGCCTGCAAAACCTTGCGGCCAAAAGAAGCATCTGCAGATGCCATCACATCCACTTTATAGAACTTTGTGAAAATGTGCACGGACAACTAGGTGGCCGCCTTGCAAACCTGCGTCACTGACGCCTAATGACGGAAGGCCCAGGAGGCACTAAACGCTCTAGAGTGCGCCTTGACAGGGAAAGGAGGAACCTGACTCTTGATGGAATAGGCCCGAATCACCGTCTGTCTGATCCATCTGGAAATGGTTGCATAGGAAGCGGACAACACTTTACGAGGCCCAAATAGTGATTCTTACTTCCTGAAAGACTCCGTAGCTGCCAGTACACCCTAATTGCCCGGACCACATCCAAGGCATGCAAGGCAATTTTCTATGGATATTTAGGTCTGGGACACAGGAAGGCAACACAATGTCTTCATTCAAATGAAAATCAGAGACAACCTTTGGAAGGAATGACGGACAGGGGCGAAGAACCAACTTATCTCTGTGAATCACCAAGTAAGGTGAACGACAGAATAACGCTGCCAGTTCCGACACCCTGCATGCAGAAGTGATAGCCACTAAAAAAGCAACCTTCTGGGACAGCGTAAGCAGGGGAATCTCCCAAAGAGTCTTCTGGAGAGCCAAACGCACCAATTTGAGGTCCCAAGGCGGCAACGGAGACCGCACTGGAGGAACCAAATGTAGGACACCCTGAAGAAAAGTTACACACCAGGGAGTGTGTGGCCAGAAGTCATTGGAAGAAGACCGCCAAAAGCTGACACCTGACCCTTGATGGTACTCAAGGCCAATTTCTGTTTAAACCGTCCCCCCCCCCCGTTAAGGGAAGGTCAAGGTCTGAGCCACCGAGAAGAAGCAAAGATTAATCAGAAGGGACTCACACACGCAATGTACATTTTTCATGTACAATGGTAGATCTTCCTAGATGTGATCACAGAGGCTATGCAATCCTGCTATATAGTAAATTAAAAAAGAATAGTGCAACCATGCAAAAGAAATGACTATCAAATATGGAGACAATCCATAAATAAAAATGGGGGTTTAGTCCCACCATATGGCCATATCGTGCTCAAGCCCACCACTGCGTCAAAGTACCCCATTATCGGTGGGTCCTTCCTAGATGTGATCACAGAGGCTATGCAATCCTGCTATATAGGATCACATGTCTCTATGGTTACTTCACTAGCCACGCCCCCTGACAGTTAGAATCACGCCCCTAGGGATACACTTAACCCCTTGATCACCAATAAAGTTAACCCCTTCCCTGCCAGTGTCATTTTTACAGTAACAATGCATATTTATAGCACTGATTACTGTAGTAATGTCACTGGTACCCCCAAAAGTGTCAAAAAGGTCAGTCAGGGGTCCGCAATGCTCAGTCCCGCAAAAAAAAATCGCAGATCGCTGCCATTACTAGTTAAAAAAAACAATAAAAATGACATAAATCTTTCATGTAGTTAGTAGACGCAATAACTTTTGCGCAAACCAATCAACATACGCTTATTGCAATTTTTTTTTTACCAAAAATATGTAGCAGAAAACAAATTGGCCTAAAATGTTAAAAAATTCGATTTTTACATTTTTTTTGAGAACTTCATATAAAAAAATGTGAAAAATATTGTTATTTTTTCAAAATTGTCGCTCTTTTTTTGTGTATAGTGCAAAAAATAAAAATTGCACAGGTGATCAAATACCACCAAAAGAAAGCTCTGTTTGTGGGGAAAAAAGGACGTCAATTTCATTTGGGTACAGCATCGCACGACTGCGCAATTGTCCGTTAAAGTCACACAGTGCCGAATCGCAAAATAGGGCCTGGTCTTTGAGCAGCCAAATCCTCCGGGGCTAAAGTGGTTAATCAGGGCTCTATGAAGACGTGTCTACATGCAGACACGCTAGGAGCCTGATTTATAATCCAGTTATTTATTAATTTATTCTGAACATTACGTTACATTATTTTTTTATTACTTTTTTTTTTTTCTTTACTGACCGGAGTGACGGTTTAATAACATTTTCTATGCTTTGCCTGTGCCCACCTATATTATCACATTTTCTTTTCTCTCCTAACAAATGAATGTTTTCTATTAGAGGTGATGTTCTTTGCAAACTCTGCTTTTTATTAGAAAAGCCTGCATTGTTAGTGGTATTAACAGAGAGAAATGAATTTCATTTTCTTTGCAGGAAATTAGAAACAAATATTTTTTTTTTTCTTTTTGCTACTATTCCTTTAAATGTGGATGAATAATGCGCCCGTTGCGTCGGTTGGTGGCTGCTGTTTGTCCTGTATGAACGTGTATTGCAGGAGACATTGATTCTAGACGCTCTATATGGGAATCATATCCTTATCGCTGTTGCCTGCTTTTCTGCTCGCTCTTGAAAGCCATTGTACAAATGACAAAACCGCTTCCGAAGGCCAACGTTAACTTTCTACAAACGTCCTTCAGGGCTTCAATCTCCCTGTTAATTCTAAGACAAGCGGGTACAGATGGTGCGTCACAATCTCTGAAAAACTCACACTGAGTAGCTTGCATCTTACCAACCGCACTAATGGCCCTGCTGGAAATTGCAGCCTAGATTCTCCTCCCCCACCGCCAAGCAAACGTATGTTCATCTGTTTATATCTGCTGTTTTTTTTTTTTTTTACGATCTCTTACACAAAGCATACCAATATATACAGTATGCCTTCCTGTATGCATTAGGAAAGGGGTAGCACATGTTTGGTAAGAGGAAAGACAACATGGCTCACAATTAGTGGGCAGAGGTGAGCGAAATGACTCCAGCAATACTGGTTTTGCTGCAAAATTATTTTTTTATATTTTTCTTTTATAAGATGTATTTTTTATTGGGGGGGGGGGGGTTGTATTTAGGGTGGTGTACTTTATTACATTATGTGTTATTGGCATTTATGTGTTTTCCCCTTTATGAGTAGTTTATTTGTCTACTGTCACTTAATTGTTTTTTTTTTTTTTTTTTTTTATTTCACATTTTATACAGGTTTTTTTTTTTTTTTCTGTAAAAAAAAAAATGTAAAATTATAAGTGTTATGAAGGGCCATTTTTTATAGGATAGTTAAAATGAGCACCTGTGACACCTTCAGGAGCCTTTAAAAGTCTTTTACACCCTTAAAAACCATCACATCAACCACTTCAGCCCCGGAAGGAATTGCCCCCTTCCTGACCAGGCCCTATTTTTTTTTTTTTATTTCCCATTTTATACAGGGTTTTTTTTTTCTGTAAAAAAAAAAACAAAAATAAAATTATAAGTGTTATGAAGGGCCATTTTTTATAGGATAGTTAAAATGAGCACCTGTGACACCTTCAGGAGCCTTTTAAAGTCTTTTACACCCTTAAAAACCATCACATCAACCACTTCAGCCCCGGAAGGAATTGCCCCCTTCCTGACCAGGCCCTATTTTGCGATTTGGCATACCAATATATACAGTATGTCTTCCTGTATGCATTAGGAAAGGGGTAGCACATGTTTGGTGTAAGAGAAAAGACAACACAGCTCACAATTAGTGGGCAGGGGTGAGCGGAATGACTCCAGCAATACTGGTTTTGCTGCAAAATTATTTTTTTATATTTTTCTTTTATAAGATGTATTTTTTTATTGGGGGGGGGGGGGGTTGTATTTAGGGTGGTGTACTTTATTTCATTACGTGTTATTGGCATTTACGTGTTTTCCCCTTTTTGAGTAGTTTATTTGTTTACTGTCACTTAATTGTTTTTTTTTTTTTTTTTTCATTTCACATTTTATAGAGTTTTTTTTTTTTTCTGTAAAAAAAAATGTAAAATGATAAGTGTTATGAAGGGCCATTTTTTATAGGATAGTTAAGATGAGCACCTGTGACACCTTCAGGAGCCTTTTAAAGTCTTTTACACCCTTAAAAACCATCACATTAACCACTTCAGCCCCAGAAGGAATTGCCCCCTTCCTGACCAGGTCCTATTTTGCGATTTGGCACTGCGTTACTTTAAATGGACAACTGCCCGGTCATGCGACTCTGTACCCAAACGAAATTTACCTCCTTATTTTCCCACAAATAGAGCTTTCTTTTGGTGGTATTTGATCACCTGTGCAATTTTTATTAATATAAACAAAAAAAAGAGCGACAATTCTGAAAAAAAAAAAAAACAATATTTTTCACTTTCTGCTATATAACATTCCTAATAAAATAAATAAATAAACTTTTTCATAATTTTAGGCCAATTTGTATTCTGCTACATATTTTTTGGTAAAAAAAAAATCCCAATAGGTGTATTTTGATTGGTTTGCGCAAAAGTTATCATGTCTACATACTAGGGGAATAATTCTGCTATATAACATTCCCAAAAAAATAATAATTTAGAAATCAACATTTTTTTTAACATTTTATGCCAATTTGTTTTCTGCTACATATTTTTGGTAAAAAAAAATTGCAAAAGGCATATTTTGATTGGTTTGCGCAAAAGTTATCGCGTCTACTAACTACGGGAAAGATTTATGTCATTTTTATTGTTTTTTTTTTTTTTACTAGTAATGGCGGCGAGCTGCGATTTTTTTTTTTGCGGGACTGCGACATTGCGGTGGACAGATCAGACCCCTGACTGACATTTTTGACACTTTTGGGGGGACCAGTGACATTACTACAGTAATCAGTGCTAAAAATATGCACTGTTACTGTAATAATGACACTGGCAGGGAAGGGGTTAATACTATGGGTGATCAAGGGGTTAAATGTGTACCTAGGGGCGTGTTTCTAACTGTGGGGGGCGTGGCTTGTGGGATGACCATAAAGACCTGTGTTCCTATATAGAAGGATCACAGGCGCTCTATGATCATTCCAGGGAGAAGAATGGTCGGCTGTGTTTACAACAGCTGACCGTTCTTCTCTCTCAGCGGGGAACGATCGCGGGTGTCTGGCGTCAATCAGAGCTGCCTGCCCCGTGCATCAGCTTCCCTGCTGACGAGCGGGGGCAGGAGCGCGCCGCCGGCGGCACGCGCTCGCCCCCTAGCCTCCTGCGTGTGACCGACGTATAGCTACGGCAGTTTGCCCAGGAGCGGATGCCTGCCGCAGTATAACTGCGGCGGGAGATCATAAAGTAGTTAAATGCCATCCTCCTCACTAACTTTGTTTTACTAATGGCAAATAGACTGTTTGCTTTGCAAGGGAAGTTGTACTCTGTCTGAAATTTTCCCCCAGGCTTGTGAACATACATAGTGAAGCTCTGCTGACATCCAATATACAATAATGTGTAAGCAAATGTTATTCTCCTTGCACGTGATTGGATATTTCTTGCAAAGTGAGTTTTCAAAACATTCATTCAACTCTGGGGAGAATTCCCTTGCAAAGTGCAACTTCTCCTGCAAAGCGAATAGCCTATTTTTTTTTGTAGTACATCCAGTGGCGGGACAAGGTCATCCAGCGCCCAGGGCAAAGATGCCAAACTGCGCCCCCCTCCTTTGCTTAGAGTTAGGGTCAGAGCGCCCTCATCCCTGCAATAAACCATTGTGCACAGGGCAGCTCTCTCCTGCCCACCCCTTGTCCCGACCCTCAGTACATCAGCCCAATTCATTCTAATGTAATGAAAACTCGATCCTAGTAGAGGATGTTTACCTAGTGGCCAGTCAAATTCTCAGTTTCTTCTTCTTTTTTCATAATCTTTATTTATAGAGATTTTTATACAGAACACTAATGTAAAAGAAAAAAAAAAAAAAACGTACGTATCAATATTGGTGACCAAAGAAACAAACAAGAGGCAATAGTCCAAATATTATCCATCAAAATAGATCTACATAGTGGATTGAAGAACCCTAGATTTTGCCTCTGGGCCAAACAAAGTACATCAATAGACATACACATCGAGATCCAACCTGGGAACTGGGTGAGCATACCCAAGGGAAGGGAACATCATGCTCATCCAGAGATTCGTCAGCTGTACCATATGGGACTAGTACCTCTCTCTAACAAAACAATAGAGATATGAAGGGGGGGAGAGGGGAAGGGAAAGTCAAAGGCCAAGCACCTCGAGATGTAAGACCTAAGAACTGAATAAGGTGTGATCTGGTGTCGTAAAGGGTGCATCTGCTGCAACTAAAACTACACATAGACATCTGAATCAAAAAAGAGGAAAAATGGGAAGGAAAGAGGCTAAAGTGAGCTCCTGGTGAGTTGGCTGCTCAGTCTGAGAGGGGAATTATTGCGTGTTGGGGATCTCTTCAAAATAATACATCCATCCCGACCAGGTATCGCTGAAGCAATCCAACTGGTCCTTAGTAGTCAAGTCAATACCCAACGTTCAGCTTCCATGATGCAGTTTACTTCCCTCTTGTCCTCAATGTTGGACATGCTACGTTTTTCCAATATCTTGGGATCAGGCATTTAGTGAGGGTTACACTCTTTTATATCTTTTGACCAAAGACCTAGTATCATGGAAGAGTAACTGAAGCGGGGTATATTCAACTGGTCGCATGGACATTTTCTGGATCCAAGGAAGTATTGCATCCCAAAAAGTCCTAATCTTTGGACAGTCCCACCAAAGATGGAGAAATGTACCACAGTGAGCGCAGCCACGTTAGCAGGTGGGATCAGAACCTGAAAACATCTGAGCCCTGGTAAATGACAGCTGAACCTTACCTACCATATTTAAACCCCGTTTTCCATTCCTGATGGTCAAGGAAAACCCCTAGCAGGAATGAAGGGATGAGGTGGTATTATAGGACTGGTAAAAGGGAAAGCCATTTAAATCCTCGAGAAACTATTTCTCACCTCTACTGATGAGAAGGTTTTACCCCAATGCTGAAACCTGTAGTAAAATATGAAGAACAAAAAAGGAGAATATTTGAATGTCTTGCTATAAAATAAAGCACCACACAATGTGGGTAACTGTTACAGACTTTACATCAGATCTATAAACAGCTACGGCATAGAGTTTGCACTGACAGATGTGTTAGTGTCACTAAACACACTGAGAAACCAGGTTCCAGGCACCCCATAGAGCAATACACTTTTAAAGTACTTGACAAATTACTGGTGAAACATAAAATGTCCTGGATTATGCTTAATGAAAAGTTGGCTAGCATAGCATCCGTCAGGACAAACAACGTAAATTCGAAAAGGTGTGGAATCCCTGGATCGCGTATTTACAGGCTCCATAGCCGCGGAGGGGGGGGGGGGGTCTGGCAAGGGAGGACGTTTTTGCCTCTTTCGCTCTTTTTCCTTCTTTATTTCTTTACCCATTCTTATTCATGTCCCTTTTCTTCTACTTCTCACCCTTCTATTCTCTGCTCTTTCTCTTTCTTCTCTTCGCTCCTATTGTTTCCCCCCCTTTTTTTTCCCTTTTTCCCTTCTTCTTTCGGGGGTCTGGAATTGGGCGAGGTGCTATAAGCCTCTGGGATGTGGGGCTTCAGCTTTGGATCCCTGAGTATAGGTCTGTGCCTTATCGGCTACTTGAGCGGTGGCCACAAGTCTATTACCTCGTTACTAAGCAGGCCATATTTATTGGTAATGTATTCATACTGGTTCTCTTGGTGGGTGGGGGTGTGTAGGGTGGTCGGTACTGGGGTGGGGAGGCTGCGCCCTGCTACGGACACAGTTTGAACCCAGTTGGGGTGTCTGGGGTGGGGGGCGGGGCCTCTGCTCGCCTGTCCGCTACGTGGTTTAGTTGGTTTTCTAGACACAGAGCATGCCTCCTTTGATACAGTAAAGTCACAGGACCCTATGTATTACACAGTTGCACTGTTTGATACCGATGAGACAATGTTTTGTATGCTTGCACACACTGCTGTGTGGTGCTTTTCTGTATGTTACCCCTTTCTTTTTTCCACTGTTTTGTAAAACTTAATAAAAAAACTTTTGAATACTAAAGTACTTGATAAAGTACTTGAAGACTGCTGAATTGGTGATGGAGCAAAAAAGCTGATATCATTTTTAGCATGTCGACGTAGTTTTAAAAGTCATTTTCAAAATTTCTAAATCTGTAGCTTACATAAAAATAATACCTGGTCATCCTGCCATAGCAGATCATTGCACCCTTGTCATCCAGTTTCTCTTCTACATTGTCACCCAGTCACACAGGCACCCAGTGGAGACTATAAGTAGCGTGCTGACAATGCTGATCATGTGGTGCAATGGAAGTCTAAAATCCTTTTCCAACCTTCTAGCCAGATCTGGTGAAGAGCTTAAAGGATATTTGGGCAACCCTGCCTGTGTATGACATATATCCTCAATGGAAATAAAGCGCCCAGAGGAAAGGCAGTAGACAGGGCAGTGAATCTGTAGTAATTAGCTAATCCTAACCACATCACTTCCCTCTATTGGTGCTTTTCCACTGCATGGAACCGAATGGTTCGGCTCGCTTATGTGCTTTTCCACTGCTGGTACCGCATGGTATGGTGTAGGAACGGTTCGGTACGGTACGGTACAGCGGCGCTTTTCCACTGCATGGAACCGAACGGTATGGCTCTCAAAAACAGTACCTACTCGATTGTGGTTCCAACAGGTACCATATCCGGTACCATATCCCACAATCCTTTGCATGCAGTCACTACTAGCCACTGATTGGTCAGAGAATCCCACCCACCCCGTTGTTATCCCACCCACTTAACTTTAGTACTACTTTAGTGGAAAAGCAAACCATACCGTACCGTACCGAACCGTTCCAACACCGTACCATGCGGTACCAGCAGTGGAAAAGCAAACCGGGCCAAGCAGGGCCGAGTAGAGCCGAGCCGGTACTTGCAGTGGAAAAGTGCCATATGTGGCCTTTCCTCTGAGACAGGTGCCTGCCATCCAGCCTGACAGACAGTCCGAGAACTAGAGATCACACCAACAGGTCCTTTAGAAAATGGTTTTAGAAGAAGGAATGATAATACATCACTTTTAGGGATTTGCAGCAAAATAGTTAATATTTTTTTATTTTTTTTAAAGCAGTACTTATGCTTTAAAAGTCTGAAATCAGTTCTTTATGTACAGGCATCGGAGAAAACTCAATAGAGCGCCAACGTTACAACCCTGTGAGAAATCCAGCAACACAGCTCCCCATCCAATAGTTCCTTATAAACACAATTAGTTCTTCTGATTACCTGCAGCCACTCTGCATAATGGCAAGGGCAATTTTACATGAAATTGACCGTCTCTAGGTGCAGGGAGAATACAAGGATAATTTGGCTTGCTCGCCATACCTTGCCTCCTATCAGCGCTGCAATCAGTTGCTGATGGGTTTCATCTCCCTGCTGGATTTCGCCAGGACGCTCCCGGGATTTGAAGAAGTGCTGGCTGTTGACGGAGTACGAGGAGCAGATGGATGTTGATCTGCAATTAGAGTGGGTGCCTGCCACTGCTTAATGGAACTTTCCTCGGGCTTTCGCTACGATGGATCTCAAACAAAAACTCTGCGTTCGCAAAGAAAGCTGACACTGCACTAGTGAGGAGGTTTGGGTTTGCCACTGTCATGGGTTTGAGGCGAATCCTGTGGGATTGAGATTTATGGTTCCAGCAAACTTATGTGTAGATTCGCTCAGCAGATTTTTTTTTAAACCATATTGCACTGCAAGGCCTGGCATGTAGACTTAGAGGGACCAATAAGGGAGCTTTTGGAAAGTCCAAACCCTCATTATAAAAAAAGGGGGGGGGATAGGACAGCCATTGAGCTAGTATATGGGAAGCTGTTGTAGTGAATAGTGAACTGCCTTGGGGAAGATTAGGTTAATTTAGAAATTGTACTTTCATTCTGATTGTAAGCTCTTTGGACAATCTGCCTTTTTTTGTTGTTGATTTGAGATCAGCAGACATATTTAACTGTTGTCTCGTCGATACCAAACTGGTTTTGCTACAAGGCTTTCCTTTATAAAATGGGCTTTTGTCTCAGAGGGTAGTATTCTGTGGGTTTCATCTTTCAGTTATTGGGGTCAACTTTTTATCTTGATAGGAAATTTTTTATGTTAAACTGTTTTTTCTTCTGCTGCTAGGCTTCACTTTAAAAAAAGCAGGCAATTGTGCAGATGTGGTATTTTAAGGTTTTCATTTCTTTTGGGGGTTTCTTGATTTTGATCTTTTTTGAATTTAGGGTGCTCAAAGTACAGTGCCACCTTATTATTGACCACACTGCCATGCTTACCCTTAACAGACCCCAGACTCTATAGCTAGGCTCTGTGTTCTTCATCTATAGCAGCCCCCTTTCCAATAAGGCAATCAATCAATGTCACCGGTTTACTAAAACATGACAACAGGATCTTACACTTCTCTGTCAAACCAAGCTTAAGAAAAAAAAAAAAAAACATTCAGACTGGAGTCCCACTTCATGGATAACTCCTATGGATAGAGTACTAGCTTAGGCAATAATATAGACGCCTTCACATTGTATACAGTAAATGTCATATTCTCCACAAAAAAAACATATGAAGGCTGCATTACTGGGCTAATTTGGTAAATTCACATTTTTTGGCCCAGACCAAAACAAGGGATGTCGATCCACAAGCAAGTTCAAGCTCAGTGCTCAAGTACTGAAGTGTTTGAGTCAATCAGGCAGCCAGACAACTGGCATTTTTATGTCAGTAAAGTAATTATTTGCATACAGGCTTCCATTTAATAGTAGTAGTCCAGTAGAATACTCCAAAGAAGATGATTATATCTGAGGAAGGAGAGGAGCTTTGCTAATTCAGAATATTACATAATGTGCAGAGCTCTTCTGAATAGCATACATTTGGGGTTGTTCGTTGGCAGGAAAACTCATTTATCAAAGGCATTCTTCCCATTCACCAGGAGACTGGCTGCTGCAGGAAAATGTCATTATAGTTCTGCTACACTAACAAGCTGCCTTCCTTGTAACAGCCGCTGTCCATGGTGCTGATAGAACCGGCTACGTATGGCCTCGTTTAAAGAAGTACTCCACAAGCAATTGAATGAAAGAGCTGTGGATGGTATAAGTAATACTGTAAATTATACTTACCTCTGTGAAGAGGTCTGTTCAGAGATATCTAATCCATTTGCTGTTTAAAAAGATAGCATAAAAAGTGGAAATCCACCAGCTAATATCGTGAGGGCTAATGGAAGCTGATTTTACATTGATTGCTAACGCTTCCTGCACAATTTTACACTATGGGATGCCCTATTAAATCTCATAGTAACCAATCAGACTACTGATTTCATGTTTCCAGCCCTGTCAGATAATGATGAATCTGAATGCTATGGGTAACAAAAACACTCAACTTTGAAGACATATTTAACAAATAGGGTCCTGCATTAATTCCTTCTTAGACTGGATGTAACCAATATGTGGTCCCAACTAACCAGAATGGGTTCATATTCCTAGAAAGACATCTCTTATATAAATCATGAACATGAACAATATTTATCCAAACCCAGAAGCAAAAATGTAATATATTGCAGCCAAAGTAGCTTATACATGGAGCAAATTTCTTTCCTGCAACCATAGGTTGTTGTCCTCTCTGGGAAAAGAGAACAATTATTGCTATCAGGTATAGCCAAGGTGATAGATCGAATAAATTGTTATATTCAGCCTGCCAATACATGGTTAGGATCTCAACCAGTTCCTGCTGAATAGGCTGCGATTTGAACCGTCTATGGCCAGCCTTACTGGACCAATGATATAGTGGCTGCATTTGTTGACTTTTGTCAGGTTTTTATTATTTTTTGACCTTGTGATCCTGCAAGTACCACACTTTCTGTCCTAGGGTGGCAGCACTGAATCACTGGGAAGAAACATCTCGCCGGTCAAGCCACCACTCTCCAGCCTCCTCTCTCCTATCAAGCCACCACTCCTCTGGCCACCAGTTCCCTCCCTCCCCTCATCAAAGTATAGCTGTTCCTCTTCTGGCACCTCTACCCCACTTAGACCATTCCTCTTCCTTCTGCAACACACAGCAGCAAATTTCAGGGGTTAATGGTTTGAATGAAATAAAAACAAAGTTGTGCAGCGCTAAAAATGTGCAGACCTAACATAAAAAATAAAACCAAATTGTGGTAGATACATCATGTTACACATGCAAATTAGCTACCAATACATAATTCTGTGATGCCACCTTGTATTAAAGATATATATATATATATATATATATATATATATATATATATATATATATATATATATACAGTATCTCACAAAAGTGAGTACACCCCTAAGTAAAAATTAAAAAATTGGGCCAAAAGTGTCAATATTTTGTGCGGACACCATTATTTGCCAGCACTGCCTTAACCCTCTTGGGCATGGAGTTCACCAGAGCTTCACAGGTTGCCACTGGAGTCCTCTTCAACTCCTCCATGATGACATCACAGAGCTGGTGGACGTTAGAGACCTTGCGCTCCTCCACCTTCCATTTGAGGATGCCCCACAGATGCTCAATAGGGTTTCAGTCTGGGGACATGCTTAGCCAGTCCATCACCTTTACCCTCAGCTTCTTTAGCAAGGCAGTGGTTGTCTTGGGGATGTGTTTGGGGTCATTATCATGTTGGAATACTGCCCTGCAGCCCAGTCTCCGAAGATAGGGGATCATGCTCTGCTTCAGTATGTCACAGTACATGTTGGCATTTATGGTACCCTTAATGAACTGTAGCTCCCCAGTGCAGGCAACATTCATGCAGCTCCAGACCATGACACTCCCACCACCATGCTTTACTGTAGGCAAGACACATTTGTCTTTGTACTCCTCACCTGGTTGTCGCCGCACACGCTTGACACCATCTGAACCAAATAGGTTTATCTCGGTCTCATCAGCACTCATACGTCTATTTCCTAAAGACAACCTCTGGATATGATGCTGACCATGTGCACTCAACTTGTTTGGTCGACCATTGGGAGACCTTTTCTGAGTGGAACCTGTCCTGTTAAACCGCTGTATGATCTTGGCCACCGTGCTGCAACTCAGTTTCAGGGTTGTGGCAATCTTCTTATAGCCTAGGCCATTTTTATGTAGAGAGTTCCTCAGAGAGTTCTTTGCCATGAGGTGCCATGTTGAACTTCCAGTGACCAGTATGAGAGAGTGAGAGCGATAACACCAAATTTAACACACCTTCTCCCCATTTACACCTGAGACCTTGTAACACTAACAAATCACATGACACCGGGGAGAGAAAATGGCTAATTTGGCCCAATTTGGACATTTTCACTCAGGGGTGTACTCACTTTTGTTGCCAGCAGTTTAGACATTAATGACTGTGTGTTGAGTTATTTTGAAGGGACAGCAAATGTACACTGTTATAGCTGTACATTCACTACTTTACATTGTAGCAAAGTGTCATTTCTTCAGTGTTGTCACATGAAAATATAAAATAACATATTTACAAAAAAGTGAGGGGTGTACTCACTTTTGTGAGATACTGTATATATAGTGGCATCACAGAAGGATGTATCGGTAACTATTTTGATATTGCATGTGTAAAACAATGCATTTACATTGATTATATGCTGCACAATTTATTTTTATGTTAGGTCTGCACATTTTTAGCTCTGCACAATTGTGTTTTATTTTTTCGTATATGTGAGTAAAAGACATAGTGGTTCTCGCTGCTTTGTGCTAATTAAGGATAGGCTTCATGGAGACAATTTGTATTTCATTCAATGGTTTGAATGAGTTTGTTTATCTTCAGATCCATTCATAATGTATGAATGAGTTTGAAGGAAAACAAAGTCATTCATATAATTGTAAACAGGTGAAGTGAGGACAAAAGATGACTCATGATTATACTCACGTCACCGCTTTTTGCTATGAGATTATTTTTTTTAAATTTTATCCATGGTGCTGACTCCCCCCAACATAGATGTACCCAGGGCTTTATTTCTCAGAAAATAGGTACAGAAACTCAACCACGACCCCACACACATGCACCCTCCAAACCGCATCAAATAGTGGGTGTGGCCAAATTTCACTAATAGTGGGAGGGTCTCAAAGGGGTATTTAATACCAGGAGTACAGCTAAGTACAGCTATGTACAGTATGTACAGCATGCAGAGTTTGGGAGAGGTTACACACAGAGTGCAGAGCTTGGGGATGCGCTGCATGCAGAGTGCAGAGTTTAGCCTTCTTTACAGCTGCGTACTTCTGCATTCCCCATCCACATCTTACTTTCACTTCTCTTCCGCTCTGACCTCTTCATGCAACCCCCCCTTCCACTGCCCCCATCTTCTCCTCACCCCCCTAAAAGCTTCACTATCCATGCCATACATGTGTTGCTGTACTCTTGTACCTCCTCGCATATTGTAGTTGGCTCTGCCTCTATCACTTTTAGGGAGGGAGGGAACCTGCACCTCTCTTGTCCCCCATCCTGAACTGAGCTGTAGGGAGACAACCTTTCACTTGTAAACAGAGATGCTGGATTTCTGTGTTTACAAGTAATAGTTGTGAGCAGGGAGCAGAGGGTATGAGCCGGAGGTGGTGGAACTAAGTTCCACCAAGTTCCAGCTGAAAAAAAGCCCTGGATGTACCATTCCAAGGTTCAGCACTGATCATCTTCCAGGTTGAATGATAGTCAGCCTAATCCAACCCACTACCTGTTAGTCCAGGCTGTCATGAACATACCCTTGGGAGTGTGTTAGCAAATTTTAAAAAACAAAGCTATTGTGGAAGTATGTTGGGAGGGTGCGCTGATAGATGGTTAAAGCTGCTACCGGTATTCAGTGCCTAGTGAATAAATGAATGAATATGAATGAGTGGTTTAGTGTGCTAAAACAATGATGAATACCCAAACAAATGGGGAATGAACGGGGGTTAATCCATATGTACCATATGTGAATAGGTGAATATTTTATAATGCACAAATTAATAACATTTGTGAAAAATACAGAACATAAATAAATCCAAAAGTTCATAAATGTCCATAGAGTGATGGCTCAAACTGGTGAAAAGATGAAAACAAAATGCTTCCTAATTCGATGTGAAAGCCCACCACCAAAGGTGAAATTTTGTCCTTGTAACGGACCGTTTCAGCAGACAAGGGGTTAAAATCCGTTTAGGCAATATGCCCCTTTCTGAGAGACAGGCACAGCTACTGCAGAACACCAAACTCCCGAACTGGATACAAAAGAGCACTCCAACCTGGAACCTCACGAATAGCTGCTAGCAGACGAACAGGAAAAGCATACATCAGCTTACACTCCTAGCAATCAGTCTCCAACAGCATACAGTGAATCCCCCCAAGAACGAGACAAAGCTCCGCGTTGAGGGTCAAACAGGAACAACATTTATTGGAAGAACACAGCATACTTTTATACAGAATTTGGAACATCCTTCCCCCAACAACCGCTTTCCCATTGGTCAATTGCACAGTACCCGCAGTTCCCAATAAGGTCCTCTCCAGCCATGCAAATGAGGGCTTGAAAATGAGTCAGCAGTGATTTGTCAGATAGCTTGACCAGAAGGACTGCCATGTAAACGAGGACTTGAAAATGAGTCAGCAGTGATTGGTCAGATAGCTTGACCAGAAGGACTGCCATGCAAATGAGGACTTGAAAATGAGTCAACAGGGATTGATCAGATACAGAACAATGGTTCCCTAACGAGCCCTCAATACACATTACTCTGAGTGTCAATACATCCCTTAGCAGACAACAGGTGAGGTCATTAGCACACCTGACAATAGGTGAATGGAGAGCCACCTCAGACAGTCCGTCTCCTCAGAACTTCCTGTAATGACCATATTAGGAATTGACTTCCTGTTCAGAGACCTCATGGCAAATGGAAACAAAAATCTTCATATTACAAGGGAGACATTATTCCTGAATATGACTGTCCCATTTGTAGTAGTCCAAACCATATTTTCAGTGTTCACCACCCTCCTGGTCACCCTGCATCCATAACAGATGCAGGGTGACATAAACATAAGAAAGCCACACAAGGCTGGACATAGTGCCTCCCAACCTCTTTAAAGGAATTTGGGGTCCACAACCCCCATGCCCAAAGTGACTCTCACAGTCCTCACTTCACCTGTTTCCGTCTGGTAAGGAGGAATTTCACCTTTTAGGAACACTCTAATTTTAGCTTTTGAGTAGGGGAGGGAGATTTATGTTTATTTTCTATCCTGGTGACACCTCAGTGCCGGTTAACATTTGTGCGATCACAGAGATCACATGTAATTCGAGCGCACTGCTCCTAAAATTATATGCAATCTCTGTGCGGTGCAAATTCAGCCATACAGTTTGTATGGCTGAATCCACAACGCAATCGTAGTGAACACACACAGGACCCGTATCACACATATGGCAGTGTGAACTGCCAGGGGTGCGGATACGATGGGGGAACACGCTGTATATTCGCAGCGTTCCCCCATCGCAGAAATGTGAATCGGGAATTAGTCTATGTGACAGGAAGTGAGTGAACACTTCTCAAACAGGGAACAAAAATAAAAACTTTTTTGCAAAGTGGAGGAATGTTTGAATTATTCCCTGCTAAAAATGATCCTTTGCATTCTGTTGCATAATCTGTGTTGTCATTTGAATAGGAAAAAGAAGAATCCGCTGTCATTCTACAGTGCAGGCAAATGACAGGTTCTCTTTATGGTTAACAGCCTAAGGAATGCTTTTAAAACAAAGTAAACATGGATAGCACTTTAATCTGTGTAAATTCTGCAGTCCTGACATTAATTCTATATACACGATCTAAGGACAATACTTTATCTAAATATAAAGGAATAGGAATGTCCCCTGGGTAATTAAAAATGGCTGAAACAATTTCACAAACCTCACAGTCTTTGAAGGGAAGTTTACTTTCATGATAAATTAAATGTACCATTAAAGGGAAATCAACACAGCTTTTAACAAAAGTACATAAAAAAGAGATCCGGCACATTTCAAAATCTACTTATACTGCATTTTCCATTCTCTATTATATTTTTATATTGTGAGGCTCTTTCTGGCAGGAGTGTGAACAGTGCATATCGGTTACTTTGTTTTCACACATACACATAGTAAGGTGCTCCAGGGTTTTCTGTTTTCTTAGATCTTAACAAGTCCCGCGCTGGGTCCTTGAGCCTGGGGGCTTTTTAGAGCTCTGGGTCAGATAAAGCCTTAAGTCCTTGGTCCACGTTATACCTGTTAGCCAGACTTCACTATTTAGTCAGCCATCCACAGATCTTGACATATCCGAACAGACTTATGCTCAGGGCTCTCTTTTATTTTTCGTACATCACGGGACACAGAGCCAAATTCATTACCACATGGGTTAAACGCCGCCTTCAGGTGAAGGACACTGGCAACCAATCAGACAAGAAGTCCCCCTATATAACCCATCCTACACAGGAAGTACCTCAGTTTTTTCGCCAGTGTCTAAAGCAGTGGTTCTCAACTCTGGGCCTCGGGACCCACTAACAAGCCAGGTTTGCAAGATAACTGAAATACATCACAGGTGATCTATTTTGCTGCTCAGTGATTGCAGTATTCTAGTCTGCATCTCCCCAAGGTGATACTTAAATCTGGCCTGTTAGTGGGTCCTGAGGACCAGAGTTAAGAACCACTGGTCTAAAGGGTGATGGTCCTGGTGGAGAGACTCTCCACACTTTTTTATGTTTTCTCAAAGAAGAAGAAAGAAGATTATGCTACATACCCCAATCAAAGATCTCTGAATCGAAGGGGTTAGCAATCAGATCCATCCAAAAAAGTCAAAGACTAAAAGGATGGTACCTGAGCCCGGGAATGCAGATACGAGGTTTTGCCTGTAACGTTGTCCTTCTTAGACACTGGACCCTGGGATCCAGACCCCTGGTAAAACCAATCCCAAAGGCGTTCCGGCAAGGTGCTCTACAGGTCCAAGGGAGTGGCCCCTCAAAAACAAGGGGACCCAGTCCATGAAGGTCAGCAAGTGACAAAGCTCACCGTGAAGGGTGAAGATTGGATTCTTGTTACAAGACAGAATTCTGCTGCGGGACTGGTAAATCCACTTAAAAAAAATATTTGTAAATATATTTTATGCACTGTTCCCTTAAAGTAAAACAGATACCAGGTGCCATGTGGTCTCTGCAGGAGACAATGGGTGTATTAGCTATTTTAAAGCACACCTTGTTTGTTTAAACATATTTTGCTTTTTATGTGCAAAGCAGTGGGTGTATCAGCATATCATACTACACCTTGTTTGTGTAAACATATGTTTGCTCTCCTTGTATAAAACAGTAGGGCATCAGCTGTGTTATTGCACTCTGTGGTTTAAACATTTCTCTTTGCCTGTGCAAAACAGCAGGGGTATCAGCTATGTTAAAGCATATCTTGTTTGTTTAAACACTCTGTTTTAACCCTGTGCTGATCACCTGAAAGGTATCAGCTGTGACAAAGCACCTGTCTGCCTAAGCTGCTCTCATCCCATGTTGTTGGCATGTTGTTTTCGGCTTGGCGCAAAAGCGCCCGCGCATTCGTCTCCTTGGAAAGCTCTGGTCAAGCAATGCCTTCAGTGGCGTGTTTGTAGCGAGGGATTGTTTGCACGCGCGCGTGAATCTTCACTATTTATACACCAGCGTACGCCTAGAGCAAGAGGGGCATGTTTGGATGTGATTGGCGTGCACGTGTACAACCACAAGTGGCGTGAGGCTGGAGGGATCACAGAGCAGCAGCTGGGTTGCGTGAGTCACTGTGGTGTATGTGTACCGGCAATAACAGGTTCTGTATCCTTGGGATAATCAGTGCTTTGTGTAATAAGCTGTAACGCTTGGCACAAGCCTTGAGTACACTAAAGTTAGTACCTCGAGTTTGTATTACCTAAGAGCAATGTCCTCCCGAAAAAGGGCGGGGGGGGGGGGCACTGTGATGCCACTGTCAGGCCTCGAAGGTTCTAGCCATGCTTCCTCTATGTCTACTCCCCCTGCAGAGCCAGATGCAATTAGCCAATCTGAGCCATTATGGTTGTCAGGCATAGTAGCTACTCCTAGTGCTTCTGTCGCAAACTAGGTCACTAAGGACAATTTGGCATCGGTTTTAGCCAGCCTTGAGGGTAAGATTGCTGGCATGATTGCAGCATCCCAAGGAGGGAGGAAACGCAATAGATCCCCCTCACCTGAGCCACCACCTGAATCAGTTCAGGATTGGGTAGAGGATGTGGAAGAAGCAGCTGTGGAGGACCCTATAGAACAGTGGTCTCCAAACTGTGGCCCTGGGGCCAGATGTGGCCCTTTGCTTGCCTTTATCAGGCACTTGAGACCTTATTCCTGCCACTGACATCAAACACTTAGGCATAATTCCTGCCACTGCCCCCCACAATGGGGCATTATCCCTTCCAATGGCAACTGATGGGGCTCTATTCCTCCCACTGACAGCAACTACTTCTCCCCCTAATACCAAAGATCGGACATTGTTTACTCCCACTGGGCACAGTCCGGCCCCCTAAAGTCTGAGGGACACTGAACTGGCCTTTTCTTCAGAAAGTTTAGAGACCCCTGCTATAGAAGGTCAAGCTGAATCCACTTCTGGGGAATCAGGGTCTGAGGGGTCATACTCGGCCTCTTAAACCCAGAGATTGTTAATTCAGTCTCTCATTGAAATGGTTCGGTTTGGATACAAATTACATTCCTTAGAGGTGTCTGAAGCCTCTTATTCCTCTCTAGGCTCATTGCGCCCTCCTCATAGTCCTCAGGCTTTTCCCTTATATCCGCTCTTGGAGCAGGTAATGTATGCTGATTGGGATCATCCTGATAGGTATTTTGTTCCTCCTACAAGGTTTTCACTATTGTATCCTATGGAGGAAAAATTAAAAAAAAAAAGTATAATAGTATACCTACTTTGGAAGCTACCATTTCTTCAGTTAACAAAGTTTAACTTGTCTTGTGGATAATGCCAAAGTTTTTAAAGATCCAGCTGATAAGAGGTTGGAATCTTTACTAAAGGCCTACTTTGCTGTGCTGTACCAGCAGTGGCAGCTATAGGAGTTTGTCAGTCTTTAACCACTTAAGCCCCGGAAGATTTTACCCCCTTCCTGACCAGGGTTTTTTTTGCGATTTTTTACTGTGTGACTTTAACGGACAATTGCGCGGTCGTGCGACGCTGTACCTAAACGAATTTGACATCCTTTTTTTCCCACGAACAGAGCTTTCTTTTGGTGGTATTTGATCACCTGTGCGATTTTTTGATCATGCGCTATAAACAAAAAAACAGCGTCAATTTTGCAAAAATAACAATATTTTTCACATTTTTTTATATGAAATTCCCCCCCAAAAAATGTAAAAATCAAACTTTTTAACATTTTCGGCCAATTTGTTTTATGCTACATATGTTTTGTAAAAAAAAATCGCAAAAAGCATATTTTTATTGGTTTGCGCAAAAGTTATAGCGTTTACTAACAAAGGGAAAGATTTTTGTCATTTTTGTTGTTTTTTTTTTAACGCGTAATGGCGGCGATCTGCAATTTTTTTTGCGGTACTGCGACATTGCCGTGGACAGATCGGACCCTTGACTGACATTTTTGACAAATTTGGGGTTACCAGTGACATTTCTACAGTAATCAGTGCTATACATATGCACTGTTACTGTAAAAATACACTGGTAGTGAAGGGGTTAACTTTATTTGAGAGGGAGGGGCTGTGTGTGTCCCTAGGGGCGTGATTCTTACTGTGATTGGCTGTGGCTTGAGCTGTAGGAACACTGATCAACGGTCCTACAATTTAGAACCGTGTGATCAGTGTTTCTACACAGGGGAGAATGACAGGTGGCTTGTTTACATAAGCCACCTGACTTTCTCCCTCTCCCCCGACGATCGCCGAGTGACCGGCGGACATCGGGTCCGCCAGTCACACGAGCGGGGGGGTCCGTGATCGCACGGGAGCGGGAGCGCGCCTCCGGCGGCGCGCGCTCGCTCCCCAGAGCCTCACAGGCTAGCGACGTAGTCCTACGTCGCTCTGCCTGTGAGGGGCTGACTGCCACAGTAAATATACTGTGAGCAGTCGGCAAGCGGTTAAGCGAGTGTCCAGGACGGTTCCTTCTCAAGGAGAATCTGTGGATGATTTGACAGTTCTACCTCGCACTTTATGTTTTGCAGTGGATGTTCTTTAAGACTCCATACAGCAGATGTCATGGTTTGCTCTTTTAACAGTGCGTATGCGCAGAATCCTTTGGCTAAAAAGCTGATTTGCAGAATTATTGTGTAAAGAGTTGCTGGCTGGCTTTCCCTTTAATAGAGAACACCTATTTGGTGATGATCTAGATAAGTACAGCATATCCAAAGGATTTCGGGGGGGTGCTTCTAATACCAGGCAGTTGCGACAGCCCCAGCCGTCTGGTAGAACCAAGCCTTCAGGGCAATGGCAAAAGAAACCCTAGGCCCAGAGATCTACCAAGTCTACCTCCAAACCTACCTTGTGAAGAGGCGCCCCCTCTTAGTTTCTGGCTCTGGACCAGTTAAGGTCCCAAAGAGTGATTACAGAAGTTCCAGAGGACAAAAGATTCAGGGGTTTTTACTCAAACCTTTTCATTGTCCCCAAGCTGAACGGAGATGTGAGACCTATTCTGGATCTCAAAGCACTGAACCAGTTTCTGAACATTCATACTTTCTGTATAGAGTAAATTCATTCAGTCATGGCCTCCCTACAGGGAGAAGAATTTCTAGCATCCATAGACATGAAGGATGCATATCTTCATGCGCCTATATTTCAGGCCCATCAAATTTGTTTACCAATTGCAGTAGAAAACTGTCATTTTCAGTTTGTGGCTCGGCCCTTCGGGTTGGCCACGGCTTCAAGAGTGTTCACAAAGATCCTAGGTCCAGTATTGGCCACTCTAAGGTTTAAAGGGAAGAGAGTCGACTTTCAGGTGATAACAACCGCTCGGCCGTTATCCCAGCGAGTGGGAGGGGGCGTCCCCCCTCCCGCCGCCTTCTGTGGCTCTGCCCGGGTCTCCCGTCCCACCGGGACACCCGAGCAACCAGCCAGCACGTCCGTCTTTTAGACCCCAGATCCCTCCATAAAGAGTACTGTCACTGCCTATTACTGTCACAAGGGATGTTTACATTGCTTGTGACAGCAATAAAAGTGATCAGATTTTTTATTTTTTTTCAAAAAAACTGCTAAAATAAAAAAATGTAATAAAATAAATAGGACATTTTTTTTTTTAAAGTGCCCCCGTGAGCTTGTGCACGAAAGACAATGAATACGTAAGTTGTGCCCGCAAATGAAAGCGGAGTTCAAACCACACATGTGAGGTATCAATGCGATCGCCAGAGCGAGAGCAATAGTTCTAAAAAAGAGCTACTCTGTAACTCTAAACTGGTAACCGTAAACATTTTTTAAAACTTTGCCTATGGAGATTTTTATGTACCATAGTTTGTCGCCATTCCGCGGGTGTGTACAATTTTAAACCGTAACATGTTAGGTATCTATTTACTCAGCGTGACATCATCTTTCACAATATACAAAAAAAAAAAATGGGCTAACTTTACTGTTTAGAGACTAGAAAAAAGAGTTCCCCTTGGGTGTGGGACTCTATAGGCAATAAACAAACCTTGAGTAGTAAATATAATTAGTAAATTTATTAATGTTGTACATACAAGTATGTGAAAATTAGACCAAAAGGAAATACAAACAACACTTTAAAAGAACATGTGGCCATGTGTTACATCACTTGGACTGGAGGTGACTGAGAGTTCCAGAGACGACCAGACGCGTTTCGGACAATCGCCTTCTTCAACGGTCAGGTGGAAATATATCTGAGACACAGAAGGTAGTCCGTGACGAGTAAGGCCACAATTTTTTTTAAAAACAAGCAGGCTTAAACCTGCATCCAAAAGGACTGCTGTAATCCTGACAGAGTCAAATATCTCTCAGCCAGAAAAAGAGATATGAAGTACTGCAACAAGATGACAAAAAAAAAAGGGGGGGGGGGGCTGTAAAAGCAGCACAATGTCGTTTCACAGCAGGAATGGCCGCATCCAACCAGTAATTCCCACAAGGATCCCAGTGATCAATCCAAGCAGAGGGCGTTATATTGTATGTATAAACCTGTCATAGTCCAGGGAGTATAGCTTGAAGTCATGTAGGAGTAGCGGTTTTGAAAAATCACTGGATGTCCAATGGAGTATGTTCAATGGCGGCACTTTACTGTTTAGTTTTTTTAAATGCAGTGCAATGTATTTTTTCCAAAAAATGACATTTGAAAGACCGCTGCGCAAAAAAACGCGTGAGAAAAAATATTGCAACGACTGTCATTTTATTTTCCAGCATCATTGCAAAAAAATATATATAATGTTTGGGGGTTCTAAGTAATTTTCTTGCTAAAAATACAGTCACAGCGGGAGTCGGGCCAGGGGAGAAGCAGCGTCGATCGCCGCCGCTCTTCCCCGATCGTCGGGGAATCGAGTCTGGAGATCCGCCCGCTTGTGTAAACAAAGCGGGCGGATCTCCTAAGTGACAAACAGGGTCAGATTGCAGGGTTCAGCATAGCTGAACATGCGATCTGTCCCTGTGTCACACAGTCACATCCCCCCCCCCCCACACGTCAGTAAGCACCAGGCATACATTAACCCCTCCCTCTCCAATAAAATTAACCCCTTCCCTGCCAGTGTCATTTTTACAGTAACAGTGCATATGTATAGCACTGATTACTGTAGTAATGTCACTGGTACCCCCAAAAGTGTCAAAAATGTCAGTCAAGGGTCCGATCTGTCCGCCGCAATGTCGCAGTCCCGCAAAAAAAACGCAGATCCCCGCCATTACCCGTTAAAAAAAAAAAACACAAAAAATGACAAAAATCTTTCCCTTAATAAACGCAATAACTTTTGCGCAAACCAATCAAAATACGCTTATTGTGATTTTTTTTACCAAACATAGGTAGCAGAAAACAAATTGGCCAAAAATTTAAAAAAAATTAGATTTTTACATTTTTTGGGGGGGGGGGGGGAATTTCATATATAAAAATGTTAAAAATATTGTTATTTTTTCAAAATAAACGCTCTTTTTTTGTTTATAGCGGAAAAAGTAAAAATCGCACAGGTGATCAAATACCACCAAAAGAAAGCTCTGTTTGTGGGAAAAAAAGGACGTAAATTTCGTTTGGGTATGGCGTCGCACGACCGCGCAATTGTCAGTTCAGGTCGCACAGTGCCGAATCGCAAAAAGTGGCCTGGACGTAAGACAGCAAAATCCTCCGGTGGTAAAGTGGTTAAAATATTCAAATGAACAAAAAACAAACTCTGCTCTAGGACTGCGGGGGGGGGGGGGGGGGGGTGAGTAATGCTTTAAAGTCCTTGGCTTGCCGTTCTGCAGTGAAACGTTATTGACACGTAGTTCAGTACAGAGACATGCTCTGAAAATCTATCACTGAGGAATACATTTTCTCTATTTTATTTCAAGGTTGGAAAAAGCGTGCATAGATTATTATTAAAAAGTATTTCCTGCTTGTTTGTATAAATTTTTTTTTTTTTTTCCGTTAATTATGCAAGCTTTGCTTTGTGGTGATATTGAATGTAAAGCACAGTAACAAGGTCTTGCTCTGAGTGAGTCTCAATGTCTCACGCTGAACAAATGTCAATAACGACGATTTGATTGCAGAAGATTGAGGTGTGCTGGCAACATATTCTTATCTCATATCATTCCGATGCGTAACACACCAAAGACCTTCCAATTTAAATTATACGTAAAGCGCACACAGATCTGGCTCTGTGGCTTCAGAGCTTTCCGCGGTGACAGACAGAGACAGCGTTCTGGGCAGGGAATAATACACAAATCCTGCACAACAAAGACGGCGGGGACATGGGGCTGAGATACGCCGTGCTCAGTCACTGAAATGGAGTTTATATAAGCTGTCCGTAACAGAGGAGGAGAGAGGAAAGCAGGTGGAGGGAGAGAGATAGCGCTATAGAGGAGATAGATAGACAGCGAAGTCTACATTACAGCTTGGACTTGTACACTGCACGAAGTTACTTTTTACCTTCTATTTCCGTTCTGTTAAAGCGCTTGTAAAGCGCTGCACTTTTTTCTTTTATTTTTTCTTACATGCAAGGCAAATGTGCTAGTGCTAGTATGCATCGCATTATTTGTTTATGATACACAGCAAAGGCAATTACATCCAGTTTAGATCAAATTTAATGTGCCAGGGACATAAAAGGTCAAGAAGTTATATGGGGCAGAGCTAACAGCTCAAATCCAAAGCCATAGACAACACATAGGTCTCCAGAGCGTCCATTATATAAATAGTTACAGCTTCTTTTCATTAGTAGTGTATATTTTACAACATATTTACCCCATTACCTAACTATATTACAACACATTTACCCCATTACCTAACTATATTACAACACATTTATCCCATTACCTAACTATATTAAAAAGCATATACCCCATTACTTAACTATATTACAACACATTTATCCCATTACCTAACTATATTAAAAAGCATATACCCCATTACTTAACTATATTACAACACATTTACCCCATTACTTAACTATACTACAACATATTTACCCAATTACTTGCCTATATTACAAAGCATATACCCCATTACCAAACTATATTACAACACATTTACCCCATTACCAAACTATATTACAAAGCATTTACCCCATTACTTACCTATATTACAAAGCATATACCCCATTACCTACCTATATTACAAAGCATATACCCCATTACCTACCTATATTACAAAGCATATACCCCATTACCTGCCTATATTACAATGCATATACCCCATTACTTACCTATATTACAAAGCATATACCCCATTACTTAACTATATTGCAAAGCATATACCCCATTACTTAATTCTATTACAAAGCATATACCCCATTACCTAACTATATTACAAAGCATTTACCCCATTACTTACCTATATTACAAAGCATTTAACCCATTACCTAACTATATTACAAAGCATATACCCCATTACCTAACTATATTACAAAACATATATATTACAAAGCATTTACCCCATTACTTACCTATATTTCAAAGCATTTAACCCATTACCTAACTATATTACAAAACATATACCCCATTACCTAACTATATTACAAAGCATTTACCCATTACCTAACTATATTACAACACATATACCCCATTACCTAACTATATTTCAACACATTTAACCCATTACCTAACTATATTACAACACATTTACCCCATTACTTACCTATATTACAACACATTTACCCCATTACTTACCTATATTACAAAGCATATACCCCATTACCTAACTATATTACAACGCATTTACCCCATTACTTAGCTATATTACAAATCATATACCCCATTACTTAGCTATATTACAAAGCATATACCCCATTACTTAGCTATATTACAAAGCATATACCCCATTACTTAGCTATATTACAAAGCATATACCCCATTACTTAACTATATTACAAAGCATATACCCCATTACTTACCTATATTACAAAGAATATACCCCATTACTTACCTATATTACAAAGCATATACCCCAATACTTACCTATATTACAAAGCATATACCCCATTACCTACCTATATTACAAAGCATATACTTCATTACTTACCTATATTACAAAGCATTTACCCCATTACAGGCGGTCCCCGGGTTCCAAACAAGATAGGGACGGTAGGTTTGTTCTTAAGTCGAATTTGTTTGTAAGTCGGAACAGGTACATTTATTAATTTTAGCTTCAGCCAAAATAATAATTTTTATGTTTTTTGGATAGCATATGAAAGGGTTAACACCCCTGTACCATTTGTTTTGCTGCTTGTACCCCTGTTCAGAAGATCTCACTTTACTTTCTGTCCCTATGACAACGGGAATTTGAAAATTTTTGGCTTGTTGTGGAAACAAGGATTAGGGATAAAGCTTCAGTGGAGACACCTTTTTCCCCTGATAACTCTTACAGGGGTGAATTTCCCTTCCTAGGGGGAGATTTCTCCTCACTTCCTGTTGTCTCCCTTCATTTGTCAGTCGGATGTTTGTAACCTGGGGACTGCCTGTGCTTAATGATATTACAAAGCATTTACCCCATTACTTACCTATATTCGAAAGCATTTACCCCATTACTTAACTATATTACAAAGCAATTATTCCATTATTTACCTATATAACAAAGCATATACCCCATTACTTACCCATATTACAAAGCATTTACCCCACTACTTAACTATATTACAAAGCATTTACCCCCATTACTTACCTATATTACAAAGCATTTACCCCATGACTTAACTATATTACAAAGCATTTACCCCCATTACGTACCTATATTACAAAGCATTTACCCCATTACGTACCTATATTACAAAGCATTTACCCCCATTACTTAACTATATTACAAAGCATTTACCCCATTACCTAACTATATTACAAAGCATTTACCCAGATACTTAACTTTTACATCAGAAAGCAACATGGTGTAAGCTAGAATTCCTCTTTAAGTGTCTTCTATATAGTTTTTATTATGTAGCAAGAATGGCCTCCAAGAAATAGTACACCTTCACCTATTTCACAGAATGATTTCATAAAGGATTACATCTGGGAATGTTCTATATGGTTCTGTGTGATTATGTACTGATATATCTCTAGTCACATGCCCCGCTCTGCGCCAGCACCAGCTCAATATTTCATACAGAGCAACTTATCATATTCAAGGTCTGGCAGCCGGTGGGGAGTAAATCGGCGCCTCTGATCGCATCCTGAACACGTAAGAACTTTACTCCACTTAGTCATAACAGGACGAAAATGTTAAATTAGCTGTAAAAAGACTCCAATCAAAGAGACTGAACCAGGCTTTGCTGAAGTTTAACCATGTATCATGCAGAAGAGTGTCCGGGAAGGAAGCGATAACACAGGAGAGGGTGGATCCCAGTCTTATCTAAAAACAAATGGTTTACCTGATGGGAGACTGATGGACCACACTCTAAATAAACCCAAGAAGTGAGATGACAGGCTGGATTGACAGGCAATAATCTCATGTTCATGGGTCCCAAGCATGCTCAGAAAAATAGACTAGGTTGCAGAACCTGTCCCAGTTGCCATAATTCATCCCTGTGATAACCAACATCAGTAGAATCTATCTGTACATCTATATATCTGTACCTTTCATTTCATCAGTCACTGACATTGAAAATCCAGTCAAGCGTGTTAATGTACTGGTCAATGGGCTAAAATGCCTGATGGCGCCTTATGGTGTATTTTATTCCCACTTGCCTTGTTAAGCTTTCTATTCAGGCAGTACTGGCACATGTTAACATTTCGCACATAACTTAGCTCTGACAATAAGGATAGATGGAGATAGGCAGCTATAAATGCCTAGGCTGCGAGGGAAGAATGACGCCCGGCACGCCTCCATTACAAAAAGGGGGAACCTTTGTTTCAGGGATGTATCTGGGCGTTTTGTCTGGAGATCCCGAAATGTGCCAAATTCACAAAAGTCATGTCAGGGCACCTGATTCAACTGTCATTCCCTTCGGCACTCAGACAATGGAGAGTGACAGCCAAACACAGGCTGAGCAAGTTGTCTGAGCCGCCTTGGCAATCTCGGCACGGGAGAACTGCTGACACTCGATAGTGAATATCAAACAGTTCGATGTGTTTAGAAAAGCTGTACAAAAATAAATGTGGTGTTTTTGGTATTAAACAAGCAGATGCTCATCTTCCCTAATGAACCTGCAACACAAAAATACATAGATCAAAATGGTTACTATTGCCGAAATAACAAAACCATGCTTTGCTGGGCCGAGTATAATGATTGAAAATAATTAATAATAATATTAAAAAAAAAAATTTATATGTGTGGACATCTGTGATGGCGAACCTTGGAACCCCAGATGTTTTGGAACTACATTTCCCATGATGCTCATGCACTCTGCAGTGTAGTTGAGCATCATGGGAAATGTAGTTCCACAATCTGGGCTAAGACTGGGATGCCATTAAAGTTCATGTGCGTGTACAAGCAGGTGTCCCAATACTTTTCGTAAAATAATGTGTGGGTGTGTATGTGTGTGTGTGTATGTGTATTAGGGATGCACCGATCCGACTTTTTTGGAGCCGATAACGATAACTATATCTGGCGTTGTGAAATCGCCGATACCGATACGGAACTGATCCGGAGCTACACACAAAGCAAGCGGCTGCAGTACAGAGCAAAGCCGCTGCTTCATGTGTGTGGCTCCTCCATTCACAGGCGGAGTGCATCTGATATCACTCCGCCTGTGAGCCGGACCTATACAGGAAGTAGCGGCTCCCATCCCATACTACTATTACACCTAGTAAGGGATGGCTGAGCCGTTACTCAGCAAAAACCGGATCGGCCCGTGGGACGGCTAAATTTTACCGATCTCCGATCCAGCTATTTTGTCCGGATCGGGGCCGATTTCCCATATGGTGACAACCAACCAGCATGCTTTTGCTGTGTTGGAGGGAACCCATACAAAGTCAGGGGGAGCATGCAAACTGTATGCGCATAAAATCTAGGTCAGATACAAACTAATGATTTCATATTACCAGCCCAGATGATGGTGGTTCTGTTCCACCGAAGTATATTGACTACAACTGTATAAATCATCAAAAGTTCCTTTGAACCTATATGTACAAATCTGTCCCACTTGTTTTTCATCCTGAGTCATTGAGAAAAAACTGCAGATTGAAAGAAGGAATTGGATTGATTGCTGTGGTAACACAGTGAGTTTCTATTTTAGACACATAAATAAACTCTAGTGACTCTAGTCAAACCATTGGGTTAAAGCTGGCTAAAACCCCACCACCACCACCCACCGCCACCACTACTCACCACCCCCACCACTCACAACCACCACCACCACCACCCACATCCACCACCCACCGCCACTCACCACCCCACCACCACTACTCGCCACCACCACCCATCACCGTCACCCACCACTAAAAAAAAAAAGCTGGCTAAAACATACAGCCAGAACTCATGACCCTTTTAAAGAGACCTGAAACACCACTGATCACAACACAGAATGATACAACACTATATTTAAATATTTAAATGAATACATAATGAGAGTGTGTAGAATTCACAAACATGTAATTAATATTCTACAGATGCTTCAGATGTTATATAATCTTGGCACCTACGTCAATGCCACTGAGTGGATCTAACGGTTAGCCTCCCAAAGCCGATAATTTCTTTTAGAGCTTTCAATGTCTTTGTTTTTTTTTGTTTTTTATTGTACATTTTTCTAAAAGACAGAAGCATACATACTAATGAAGCAAACATTCACTAAATGCAATTTTTTGGATATTGCTTATGCTTTTCTTTAAAATAATTTAGCATCATTCTCAAATTTAGTAAGGAAAAAAAAAAAACATTGTCAGTAAACAATATAAATTGCAATGTATCAGAGCTGTCAATGCCTTTAGGTCCTTAAAATCTTTGAAATCTCATGAAAACAGTATAGTATAGCTACTATATCGGCGTGCAGGGACTATAGAGAAAGCTTACATCCAAGATTCTGTTGTTCTCTTTGATTTTGACATATGCAAAGGAAGAGGGAAAGTATTCATATTACATAACAAAGGAGATGGATCAGCAAAATGGAATGGGCAGAGTCAAACACTATGTGCAAAAAAAAAAGATTACATAAGAAATATTTTATATAATTTTTTAACCATTCTGGGTTAATTCACCTCTACCAGAAAATTGCCAATGCAGGTAAGTGTGGCACCTGTAAAGAAAAACAAATGGTGTAACTTTGACGGTTACCCTTGCTATAGGTGTAGATGTTTTACATACCTCCAGAAGCCTGATTGAAAAACTCCCAGTGATGGCATCAACCCATCCTGCTTTATTGCTAGGACGCTGCTAAACTTCCGCCAGCCATCACTGCTCACATCCACCATCAAAGGAGTGAGTTCTCAAAACTCGGCACAGTAGTCCACTATCCCCTCCATTGATGTATCGCTGAGCTCACAGCTACTGTGTTAGGTAAAGGAAAGCGCATGCAAGGTGGGATTGAATCAGATGGGAGTATCTTCACAATGTTGTAGCAACAAGGCAGGATGGGCTGATGCCATCTCTGGCAGTTTTTTGGCCAGACTTTAGGAGGTACGTAAATGGCCTACACCTAAAGAAAGGGCATTTTTCAATTTTTGGTCAGAGCTGCACAGTTTCTTTTTATATATAGAGACACCTCTTACTGCATAGACAGTTTTTTGGTAAAGGTGAACTAACCCTTTAATGTGCAATGTGGATTGTAGCGGGAGGGTTTCTCGAGTTAAAATGAATCTTTTTTTTGGAGTCTAGGAAAGAATAGAGAAAGGGTTATCCATCCGGTCATTATTTCTGTATCTTTGCTAAGGATCTACTTCTAAAATGTATTGTTATCAAAAAATATCACTGAATCAGATATAGGGAAGATGTGACTTCATGGCAGAGATTTCCTCTCATTTCCTGATGTGTCTATGGCAGGGGTGTTCAAACTATGGCCATCCAGCTGTTCAGGAACTACAATTCCCATCATGCCTAGTAATGTCTGGGAATGTCAGAGATTTACAATGCCTCATGGGAATTATAGTTTCTGAACAGCTGGAGGGCCGTAGTTTGGACACCCCTGGTCTATGGCATGGCAAACGGAAAAAAGAAAACTGCGCTAAATATCAAAAGAAAAAGGATAGCAGCAACTTAATATGTGACAAACATCCAAGAAAACAATATGTGAGGGAAGCTGCGCTAAATGACAAGAACCATATGTGATAATAAGTCCAAAAAAGTCCCAAAAAAAATATGATATATATATATATATATATATATATATATAAATGGATAAGTCAATAAAAAAGTCCAAAACTTCAACCGAAAATCCACAGGTGCAAACAATGGGTGTAAATACTGCTTACCAGATGCAGCAGTATAATGAGCCTTGAGCATATATGGCCAAGCCGGATGGAAAACCTTATGGAGGATTCCTCACCAACGATATCCGACCCAGGAGCACAGATTGGTGGATATTGGAGTAAAAAACATATAGAAAAACATAGCGTGATACTGTATATTGAAAAATACAGAAAAATATATAATAACCACTCCCGTGTGTATCAGAAGAAGAAAGTGCTGATAGAAACCACCACCATCACAGGCAGCTTACCAGAAGTAAAAATACAATAGGCAGATCAATCTATATAATCCCAAATGAATGGAATATTATGCCGTGGAAAGAGCCACCACCACATTCACAATCTAATTACCGGATTCGTGCAGGTAAGTCAGGTGTAAGGTAACCACTCAAATCAACTCGTGACCCCGTTAGGACCGTCACCATATATCCCCGCTTACCAGAAATAGGCAATAATATTGCATATATCCCAAATCCGGATGGCACTGGGTAAATGTTCCTGTTCACTGTGAGTAGTCCGGTCCCTTATTCAGTGAGGCTGACCCGCATATAGGACTCCGATGGTCACATATAAATGATAATAATGGAGAATACCATAGTGTAAAACCATTTATTAAGAACAAGTATAAAAGAAATGCACTTACAGAAAAGTACGAATATTAGCGCTGAATCAAAGCTGCCGGCGGGACAGCTTCAAACACCCGCCTGAGCGTCTCGTAGAGGTGACGTCAGCACGCCGCGACCAGGTAAAATTATTATCTACTGACCTTCCTTTTAATGCCCCACTGTTCCATTCAGACTGTCTAAGCTATGAGTCCCTTGCTTTAAAATTACACAAGGCTATGGACCCCCAGTGTGATTGGCCCAGTACTGTCACACAGAGTGGGTCACATGCGCCTGCATAGCCAGAAGTACCAGATGTAGATCCAGCTTACCTGCACGAATCCGGTAATTAGATTGTGAATGTGGTGGTGGCTCTTTCCACGGCATAATATTCCATTCATTTGGGATTATATAGATTGATCTGCCTATTGTATTTTTACTTCTGGTAAGCTGCCTGTGATGGTGGTGGTTTCTATCAGCACTTTCTTCTTCTGAAACACACGGGAGTGGTTATTATATATTTTTCAATATACAGTATCACGCTATGTTTTTCTATATGTTTTTTACTCCGATATCCACCAATCTGTGCTCCTGGGTCGGATATCATTGGTGAGGAATCCTCCATAAGGTTTTCCATCCGGCTTGGCCATATATGCTCAAGGCTCATTATACTGCTGCATCTGGTAAGCAGTATTTACACCCATTGTTTGCACCTGTGGATTTTCGGTTGAAGTTTTGGACTTTTTTATTGACTTATCCATTTTTATATATATATATATATATATATATATATATATATATATATATATATCATATATTTTTTTGGGACTTTTTTGGACTTATTATCACATATGGTTCTTGTCATTTAGCGCAGCTTCCCTCACATACTATGGCATGGCAAGTGAAGGGAAATTTTCCCTAATAGAACAAAGACAAAAAGAAAAGTATAATTCTCAAAACAATATCCAAATTTACTTAAAGAAGAAGTACAGCCAAAGCACGTTTCAATTTGTTCTGCACTCCTGTCACCCACATTCAGCCGACAGCTGGCTGAAGCCCGCTGTCAGCTGACATCACAGAGCCGGTCCAGGCTGGGGAAATATCACAGCCATATGGTCAGGGTCCACCCAGGAACCTGGACCAGCACCTGGCTCAACCTCTCAGTGAGCCACTGAGAGCCCAAGGGTGCCGCTCCCACCTCCTCCCCCTCCACAGCCTAGTGCTCCAGTGAGCAAGGAGGGGGTAAGAACAGAAAGTGGTGACAGTCACTCTAGCTCATGGAGCTCTGAGAACTGAGCAATCAGTGGTCTTTGATCACTCAGTTCTCAATTTTAGAGCTGGTGGGGGACAGATGCAGCATCAGACCAACGCTGCATCCACCTAGATAAGTATGATATCTAAAAAAAAAACAAAAAAAAAAACCCTCTATTTTTATACACAGTACTTAATTCTTGAGTTATCAGAATGTCTCACTCATCCATCTTCTGTCTACAAAACAGGATCAGTGTCACTTAGAATTCTATGTTCATATTTTGAATATATATATATATATATATATATATATATATATATATCTTGCGTAAATTGACAGCACTATATAAGAACCTGAAATAAAATAAATAAAATAAATAATAAATATATATATATATATATATATATTAGAATTCTATGTCCATATTTTGAATATATATATATATATATTTATATATATATATATATATATATATATATATATATATATATCTTGCGTAAATTGACAGCGCTATATAAGAGCCTGAAATAAAAATAAATAATAAATATATATATATATATATATATATATATATATATATATATATATATATATAACATACACACACACACACACACACACACACACACACACACACACACACACATATATATATATATATATATATATATATATATATATATATATATATATAAAACATTTATTTATTTATTTTTTCCTATCAATGTCTGATTTCTGTCATTAAAACACTACATTCTTGTCAACATGTTTTTGTCAACATTGGTGTAGTTAATTTAGTACCATATATATACCAATAAAAACGATTTTTAATTGTATTTGAATAAAAAAATAAAACACCACACTCTTTACCTATGGTAATATTGTATATTTCACTGATTATGTGCAACCCTGACATCTTCCAGAGTGATGCATCATGGGACGTAGGTTGGGGGTTCTTTACAAAGGACCAAGGCCCCATTTAAAAATAAATAGTCCAGAGATTTTTAAATGTACCATTATGGAAAATAGGGTGAAAGGTTTTCCTTTTTGTGTAGCAAGGGAAGATGGTGAAGTTTACCAAGTATTAAAACATTTTTTTTCTTTAGGAAGACACTGAATGGATTGGCCTGACAACAGCAGCACAAATGTTCTTTTTTCATCAGTTATCTGACAAGGATCTGGGGCTCCACTCCGTAATTAGCCTTTGCTTCAAGGAATGCCTGAAATGGTGCCAAAAGGCAGCTATGCAGAGTGTTTCTGATGGCATAACGGAGTCTTTGTGTCTTGAAGAACATTCCCACATAACTATGTGCACTGCCATCCTCTCCTGACCCCATTATAGCAGCCTTCTTCTATGTCACCCCGATGTGGTCACCCACCGGCTAATACTCATCTGACTCGTATTCAGGTGCCACACTAAGCAGATAAGCTCTGCCTCTGGATAATTATTTCTAGAAAAATCCTTCCATTGTCTGCATTTAAAACCCAATTAATCAGTGCCGGCTGTGGAGTATCCCGCAGGGTAGTGTCAGGAGCACCGAGCCACAGAGTCAGCCTTTTTAAATACTAACGCAGAGCAACACCGATGATTGCAGTAGGTGAGCCACAACATATGTCAGCCTGGAAATTACTTTGGGGAAAATGGTGCACCCAGATAAGCTATTAAACTTTTCCGGTAATTCTCTGGGCTAAATAGGTTAGCAGGGAAAGAGGACATAAGAAAACATTCTTCTGATATGACAGTTGACTCAGAAAACATTGGTAGGTCTGTAATCTCTCCCCAATGTCCGTTGGCTGAGCCTGCTCAGGGGTAAAATCCATCCGCTGCTATGAATTTACCCAACTTATTGCTATTGTTTTATCCCACAACAAGCCCTTCCCATTTATACAGGCACAAACATACAAATGGGCCTAATGATGATATTACACAGCTGGATAGTGCAAGCAGGGTAGGTTACAGACAGAGAAGGACTCTATATGGAGCCCTTGAAAATTTTTGAACTGAGAGCTTCAAAGCAAACCTGTATTTTGCCCTTTCATGTTATGCAACAGGTTTGCTTTAATCCACCTATCCCACCCAGGGCCGGATTAAGAGCACCATGGGCTTGGTGCTGAGGATTTTGAAGGGCCTTAAGGGCCGTGCCTTGGCATGCACCCAGAGGAGGAAGGGTGCAGCCATGCATGCCTAATTCCACATGGGATGCTGTCTCTGAAGCCCATAAACACATCCATGCATCGGCAACTGTCCCTCCTTGTCAGGCCTTCGCGCTGTGTGGGGAGGTTCTGAGGGTGCTGCCTGGGGAAGCGAGCATAGAAGCCAGACTTCTGTGTTTACAAGTGACAGAAGAGCGGTCACAGTGAATATGGCCAACCCGGGGCCTATATAAAAGGTAGGGGCCTGGAGATGCAGCTCCAATAGCCCCTATGTTAATCTGGCCCTGATCCCACCCCAAACAAAAACTTACCAAGTGCCAAGAAAGGATGCTTCATTGGGGTGCTGTCATATATGGAGTCGCTCTATGAGACGCTGTCACAGATGGAGTTGCTCCATGGGACACTGTCACACTTTGTGTCCAAAGCGTAAACTTCAATTCCCAAGACTTGAAACTTAAAGGTTAACTCCATTTCTGACTCCTACCACCATGACCACTTCAAATCACTGAAGTGGTGATGGTGGTTAGAGTGTTCCTTTGTAAAGAAGTAAACCTCTGTATACTGATTGCATTTAATTTCATCATCCTCTAGTTGTGTTAAATTAGTGCTGGGGGACGGGGCGCGGCGGCACGGGAAGGGCACGGCAGCGTTTTATTCCTTATATACCTTAACTATAGTATATATTTTATATGCGGCCCGAGAAAATTTCTCTACACTCAATGTGGCCCAGAGAAGCCAAAAGGTTGGACACCCATGGTGTATACAATTGCGACACAAATCATATTGTAATTGAATGTTATTAAAAATGACCTTTCCTTTTCAATCTGCAGCTGTTGTAATTTTCTGAAAATGCAATGCAATATGGCTACCTGGAGCTGTTCTGTACACAGAATGTATACTGACCACACCCCCAGAAACATCATTTCCTGCTTGTGTGATTGGCTCACCAATTTTCCCAGAAGTCTGCCTAAGATACAAGTCAGATTTCTGGCATCCCCTGCAACAAAAATGTCATTTTTGGTGAGATACTCCCAATAGGAACACGTCTAAAGGGATGCAGGCCCAGCAGCTTTCCTCATTAGTGTCCTGCAGCTGCCACAGCTGATAGATAATTACAAAACCACTCCCATTTGACCCACTCAGCACAGAGGCACAGAGGAGCAAACAATGATTTCTTCAGAATAACAAAAGGTAGGAATATGCAACAAAGTGTGTTAAAATCCCTGCAATGTACATAGATCATTCAAGAGGGGAATGTTTTTTTCTCAACAAAAGTGGAGTTAGTCTTTAAAAATAACTTTATGCTTCTGGGGAAAGCCACACTGCAGGAAAACTGTGGCTTTTCCCCTTTTTGAGCAAAAGCACAGCTTCATATTAAAGGTACTTCTAACCTCCCCCTTTCCCCCCCAGAGTCGTCGTTCCCCCACCAGCATTTTTTTTTAAATACTTTTTATATATTGTGATAGGTTGGGGGTCCAGATCACTAGTCTGCCAAATTGGTAAACGCAAACATTCTTTATTTGTTAAATGATAAATGAAAAACAGCTTGTCTTCAGCATGAACAAGCTGGGCCATCAATCCCCCCCTCCACCAAATGATTTGGACCAATGCAAAAAAAGATCCATGAAGAGATGGATGAGCAAGTTTGGGGTAGAGGAACTTGACTGGCATGCACAGAGTCCTGACCTCAAACCGATAAAACATCTTAGGGATGAATTAGAGCGGAGACTGCGAGCCAGGCCTTCTCTTCAACATCAGTGCCTGACCTCACAAATGCGCTTCTGGAAGAATGGTGAAACCTTCCCATAGACACACTCCTAAACCCTGTGGACAGCTTTCCCAGAAGAGTTGAAGCTGTTATAGCTGCAAAGAGTGAGCCAACTCTATATTGAACCCTATGGACTTAAGCTGGATACACAATCTACAACTTTTGTTGTTAGATTTCCTTTAGATTTACCTTCAACTATGTAGTAGAAGGGCCTGCCTGATTGCATACAAATTGAAAGTGTTTAGATTTGACCTCATATTATATGGTTTTGGTAAATCTAAAGGAAAAAAATCTAAAGACAAATGTATAATGTGTATGGCCCATAAGACTGGGATGCCATTAACCACTTTACCACCGGAGGATTTTGCTGTCTTACGTCCAGGCCACTTTTTGCGATTCGGCGCTGTGCGACTTTAACTGACAATTGCGCGGTCGTGCGATGCCGTACCCAAACTAAATTTACGTTCTTTTTTCCCCACAAACAGAGCTTTCTTTTGGTGGTATTTGATCACCTGTGCGATTTTTACTTTTTTGCGCTATAAGGCTCGGTTTCCACTAGTGCGACTTGCGGTGCGACTTGACACATGTCAAGTCGCACAGCAAGTCAAAACCCATTGTTTTCAATGGGGCCCGTTTCCACTGCCGCGGCTTCAGTTGCCGCGACCTCAAAAGTAAATCGTGTACTACTTTTGAGCGCGACTTCCCTCTATATATGAGGGAAAAGTCTAACTGAAGCCGCGGTTTACTTTTGCTACGAAGTCGTGCTAGAAGTAGCACGACTTCGTAGCCGCACTAGTGGAAACCTAGCCTAAACAAAAAAAGAGCGTTTATTTTGAAAAAATAACAATATTTTAAACATTTTTTTATATGAAATTCCCCCCCAAAAAATGTAAAAATCAAAATTTTTTAAAATTTTTGGCCAATTTGTTTTCTGCTACCTATGTTTGGTAAAAAAAAATCACAATAAGCGTATTTTGATTGGTTTGCGCAAAAGTTATTGCGTTTACTAACTAAGGGAAAGATTTCTGTCATTTTTGGTGTTTTTTTTAACGAGTAATGGCGGCAATCTGCGATTTTTTTCGCGGGACTGCGACATTGCGGCTGACAGATCGGACCCTTGACTGACATTTTTTGACACTTTTGGGGGTACCAGTGACATTACTACAGTAATCAGTGCTATAAATATGCACTGTTACTGTAAAAATGACACTGGCGGGGAGGGGTTGATTTTATTGGAGAGGGAGGGGTTAATGTATGCCTGGTACTTACTGAGGTGTGTGGGGGGAGGTGACTGAGTGACACAGGGACAGATCGCAGGTTCAGCTATGCTAAACCATGCTATCTGACCCTGCCTGTCACTTAGGAGATCCGCAGGCTCTGTTTACACAAGCGGGCGGATCTCCAAACTCGATTCCCCGACGATCGGGGAAGAGCGGCGGCGGTCGCCGCCGCTCCTCCCCTGGCCCAACTCCCGCTGTGACTGAAAACAGCGGGAGCGCGCCGCCTACAGGGGGAGGAGTCCAGCGACGTAGGTTTACGTCGCTGGACGGGATCGTGCCACATTGCCGCAGTAGTGTCAATGTGGGCGGTCGTAAAGTGGTTAAAGTTCATGTGTGTGTAAAGTCAGGTGTCCCAATACTTTTGACTTTAGATAGATAGATAGATAGATAGATAGATAGATAGATAGATAGATAGATAGATAGATAGATAGATAGATAGATAGATTCTACTTACTATTTCATAGTAATTAAAGTTTCTGTAAACTCTCCAGCCAAGAGCGAGAGAGAATGCAAGATTTTACCCAGAAAAGTGTCTCCGCTGAGTATTGTTTAAATGAATATTTAAAAAGGTCAGAGTACACGATGGATATTGCTTGTAAAATTGAAGGATGATTTAAAATGCAGTCTTTCATGCTGGGATTTATGTGATTTCCGCTGTCGTTTTGCTCCCTCTTGCCGGTTCTTCGGCAGGATTTGACCCACCCCTAAAATTTTATGTGGTTTTTGCTCCGCTCAGCCCTTATAAATCAGAGACACTGAACTGAAAACTGATCTAAGTTTTATATCTGCTGAGAGGTAAGACCTGGTCCCCTCCCTGAGTGAGCGGTGACTTTCCAGCGATACGGAGTAATAAAAAGTTTATATTGGCAGCAGAATGGCCGTTTAGCTCTGCATATACTGACAAAGCTCCAGGAAAGTAGAATGTTTGCGGTTCTCTATCCATGTATTTCAAGAGATATTTAATTGTTTTACTGGAAGTCCAGACAAAGGCGACATAAAAAGTTTACTTAACTGTAAAAAGTGCTATCTTTTATTCATCTTGAAAAGTCTAAGGGCCCATTCACACCTATGCGTTTCAATGCGTGTCAATGCATGTACACAGGTAAACCATTGTTTTAACCACTTAAGCTCCGGAAGATTTTACCCCCTTCCTGACCAGGGCCTATTTTGCGATTCGGCACTGCGTGACTTTAATGGACAATTGTGCGGTCGTGCGGCGCTGTACCTAAACGAATTTGACGTCCTTTTTTCCCCACAAACAGAGCTTTCTTTTGGTGGTATTTGATCACCTGTGCGATTTTTTGATCATGCGCTATAAACAAAAAAACAGCGTCAATTTTGCAAAAATAGCAATATTTTTCAAATTTTTTTATATGAAATTCCCCCAAAAAAATGTCAAAATCAAAATGTTTTAACATTTTAGGCCAATTTGTTTCATGCTACATATGTTTGGTAAAAAAAATCGCAAAAAGCGTATTTTGATTGGTTTGCGCAAAAGTTATCGTGTTTACTAACAAAGGGAAAGATTTTTGTCATTTTTGTTGTTTTTTTTTTTAACACGTAATGGCGACGATCTGCAATTTTTTTTGCGGGACTGCGACATTGGGGCGGACAGATCGGACCCTTGACTGACATTTTTGACACTTTTGGGGTTACCAGTGACATTTCTACAGTAATCAGTGCTATACATATGCACTGTTACTGTAAAATTACACTGGCAGTGAAGGGGTTAACTTTTTTTGAGAGGGAGGGGCTGTGTGTGTCCCTAGGGGCGTGATTCTAACTGTGATTGGCTGTGGCTTGGGCTGTAGGAACAATGATCAACGGTCCTACATAGTAGAACCCTGTGATCACTGTTTCTACACAGGGGAGAATGACAGGCGGCTTGTTTATATCAGCCGCCTGACTTTCTCCCTCTGCAGCGGCGACCGCAGAGTGACCGGCGGACATCGGGTCCACCGGTCACGCGCGCGCGGGGGTTCGTGACCACGCGGGAGCGCACCTCCGGGGGCGCGCGTTCGCTCCCTAGACCCTCACAGGCTAGCGACGTAGATCTACGTCACTTTGCCTGTGAGGGGCTGACTGCCAACGTAAATAGTTGTGCGGCAGTCGGCAAGTGGTTAAATGGTGCTTTTTCATTCATTGGCACGCCCTGCTTTTTGATGCCCACCAACTGGTGACGAAAATAATTCAGAGATGCACTTCAAGATATGTTTTCCACAACAAAATGTAGTGTTCTACTTGTTAATGCACAACCTGCCTGAGCTCGCTGACGCATTTCACTCTGAAGAGCTCTGTTGTAAAGTGATCATATTGATGACAATGGCGGTGTATTGAAATGCATGATTGTTGATAATGCACGTAAAAAAAGCATGAAAATGCTCATGGAAAGATGTGAATCTAGACCCAACGTTTGGTTATCAAAACTGTACAAAGACCTATGAGAGTACACTCCACTCCAAACTGTCATGGCTGCTGGGAAGCAGAGCCATGCACTCCTGAGCTAAGATCTAGCCATTCGATTCAGAAGCAGAGGATAATTCTGCCCAGTTTTGAGTGGCCTAACCGTTCCAGACAAGTCAAAGCACACAATATTTGCTACTGTTAGGATCTGCCATCTTGACGCTTGGTACAAAATAGAGGGGGTTAGGAAGGATGGCTTTTGAACATTTGGAAACTGTCAGATCTCATTAATAGCCAATAGTTTAATTAAACCTAGAAATTGGGGTATCCTGGGCGGCTCATTAGTGATGGTAACATTTAACCAGTTAATGAGGGAGCTGTGAAATAATCAATTAACAAGGAAATTAATTTGATTAGACAGATCATAAACAATTAAGAGGATGATGATGAGTCTTAGCTACGCATGTCATATCAACTCAGGCTGTGGGGTCTCTACAGCTTATCCTGCCAAACTGTCAGCATTTCAAGGACGCTGAACCGGAGGTGTTACCCTCCCATGTCTTGCCTTTTGCGTCAGACATTTACTAAACTAAGTATGACTGCTTCAATCTGCTGTTCTGTCAATTTCATCTCCTGACAGATTATATCATGTCTTCTTATGGTTTTATCCCATGAGTGCAACAGGGAATTTTAGCTGTGCCACGGCATAAACTAGATGTCTTTGCAAGTCTTGGATAAAAGTAGACTGTGTCCTAAATCGTCACTAGAAAAATGCAACCCCAATGGAGGTGCTGCTAACTTCTTTTCCTGTAGAACAAGATGTTGTGGGCCTGCTAAAAGACATACAAGAAATTGCGTGATCCATCTCTGTACAGGGTAAAGCAGTGGTCTCCAAACTACGGCCCTGGGGCCAGATGTGGCCCTTTGTTTGGCTTTATCAAGCCCTTGGGGCACTATTATTCTAACTAAAATGAGACTATTCTGCCCACTGAAACCAACAAAGGGGCATAATTCCTGGCACTGACACCAACAATGGGGCACTATTCTTCCCACTAATCCCAAAGATGGGACACTGTTTACTCTCACTGATGGAAAATGAAAAATATTCCCATTCCTCCTGGCCACAGTCCGGCACCCCTAAAGTCTAAAGGACAGGAAACTGGCCCTTTGTTTGGAATGTTTGGAGACCCCTGGGGCAAAACATGTCTCTGCGTAACCCATAGCAGTATGCACAAGTGACTATATAGCTTCAAAGATGCTTAACACCCCTTGCCTAAAAAAAAGAACTGTCAAAGCTGAAGATTGGGCAGACAGCAAGTAGCCTCCATAGAGAGAAAGCATTTTTTATTTTATTTTTTTCGGGTCTGGCGGCGTGGTGATTGATGATGGACTTACATTGAGGGACATTGAGGGACACTATTTTATTTTAATTTTTTTAAATAAAGGACTTGTCAAAAACTTCTGTTCTGTGAATTATACTTTTTTACACTTTTTTGGTAAATCGGTACGGGTATAATGTTCCTGATACCCCTTCACTGGGGGGGGGGCAGGATCTGGGTGCCCACTTGTTAAAGAGGGCTTTCAGATTCCGATAAGCCCCCCCCACCCGCAGACCCCAACAACCACAGCCCAGGGTTGTCGGGAAGAGGCCCTTGTCCCCATCAACATTAGAACAAGGTGCTTTGGGGTGAGGGGACAGAGCCCCCCCAGCTACAAAGCACCCACCACCCACGTTGAGAGCATGTGGTCTGGTATGGTTGGTGGGGGCGCTCGCTCTTCCCCCTTTTCCTAACCTGCCAGGCTGCATGCTCGGATAAGGGTCTGGTATGGATTTTGGGGGGGGGGGGGGGGGACAAGCCGTTTTTTATTTTGGCATGCGGTTCCCGCCATTTTTTTTTTTTTTATATCTGCTTCGCCGGAAGCTGGCAATACATTACAGCCGCGAGCAAGTTGAAATTACATTTTTTCCTTTAGAAATGTCAGTTTTGCTGCAGCAGGCTCCATACATCGTAAAGATGCGCCACTTTACAGGCAGATTAAGGGGACCCCCCAGGCACGATATTTTAAGGATTTTTTTCATTTTTATTGTTTCACTTTAGGCATCATTAAAATCCCTGCTCCTGTAAAATGATTGATACATGTCCCCCAGGACAGTACCCAGGTCCCCATACACTTTTAATGTCAATAACTTGCATATTAGCCTTTAAAATTAGGACTTTTGATTTTTCATGTTCATGTCCCATAGACTTTAAAGGAGTTTGCATGTTCGCTAGAACTTTTTCCCTGTTCGAGATGTTCTGGTGCGAACCGAACAGGGGTTGTTCGGCTCATCACTACTTTCTTATTACAGATCTCCAAGTTTTAGGCATAAGGTTAAGAGTTCGAACAGAAATGGTCTTTTCTTCTTCTGCACTTGTTGTAATTGGAACAGACATAGGGGGTGATTTACTAAAATTAGAGAGTGCAAAATCTGGTGCAGCTCTGCATAAAAACGAAAAAAAAAAAAAAAAAAAAATCAGCTTCCAGGTTTTTTTAATTTATTTTTTAATCAAAGCCTAATTGAAATAACTGAAGTTAGAAGCTGATTGGCTACAATGCACAGCTGCACCAGATGTTAGACCTTACAGTTTTAGTAAGTCATCCCCATAGTATGCCTCCCTCTGATGGGACTGTGAACTAGCAAGGAGCGCACAGATACATGCATATTCTTCTTTTAAATTTCAGCAGCTTCACATAAAGCAGATTTCACTAGAAATCCTAAAAGCTGTGTCATTACAAATTATGCAAATGCTATATCCAGACTAAAGATCCGGCAAAGAGCAAATATAAGCAACAAGTAAAATAATAAACTATAATAAAATGAACTTCCAGTTTCTGCCAAGGAGTTTTGTAGGACCCACTACAGACAGGTTCAGATCAGGCTTGCCTCTGGTACTACTTGACTGCTGAGATGCATAGGCCCAGAAACAAAGTTAACATAGACAAACCCCTCCTTGCCCCCTCCCCATATAAAAAACCACACTCAACACAATTAAGTTGGAAAGGGCAAGGCCACAGCTTTATTTAGTTTCCAATACCAAACCATTACACATTTAGACCAGTGCCAGTCACAGTTGTACTGTGAGCACTCTTAGTCATTAACAACTTAAATTCCAAAAAGGGGAGGGGGGGAGGGTCTGTCCTTACCATCAGTGCATGACAGACAGCCTACCCCCAATTTACAAACAAGGGCATAACCCATTACTGGAACTTTAACTGCTGGCAAGGTCAAAAACCATTACTAAAGCTGTGACAGACTGACCGAAAAAAAAGGGCGGGGTGGTTGGGCAGCTCTTCACCACGTTTCTTCTTCAAAGACCCAGAATTCACTGGGGATGGTCCTCTTAACGGAGCTGAGGCCCAGCCCCATATCCGAACTCCATCCAATCCTTTCTCCCCATGTAGCCTCCTGCCTAATCCTAGCTCCTGGTCATGCCCCCATCAGTCAAGGTTCTCTTTCCCTAAAGGGATCAAGAGGCCTTTGATTTTGTGCTATACCACCTGAACCAGCAAATTTACAGCTTGAATGTTCAGTCCCAGATTCAGAGACCTTGAGAGGGTAATAAGAGAGGTCCATATACAACTTACCTTTTTTAAAGAAGAAGAAGAAGAATCTTTTTCAAGATTTGTACAGCCACCACAAGGCTTTTTTTTTTCTTTTTAATGCCGCTACTCAAACATGCCCCAGAACTGTTCACACACAGCATGCAAATATTTCCTTCTTAAAATTTAGAAGCACAAGCAACTGCCAATTGTATGGAGATGTTATGTCTATACTCTGACTTTCAAAAGAGTCGGTATTTACATAAAGAATTTGAAAGGCTTCAGAGGTACTCGTGGAGGAGTGCAGAAATAAAAAATAGTGCCTACTTCTACCTTACTGTGCCGCACTTATATTCTATCTGTGTTAGTTTACACTGCCTTTCTCTTATGACAAGTGTGCTTTAAGCTCTAAAAAGAGGCTCAACATGGCCACTTTTAGCATACAAAGTAATTGTGTTTATATTTAGGTGTCATAAATAAATGATATTCTGTGCCCTAAATCCATTTTTACAATTTATAAGTTATAAATAAGCCATGGCGCTTTTTTCAGACACAGTTAGCTGTGCCCTGGGATTGGAGGCTATAAGATTTAATAGCAGATTCTAGAGGTCATTTGGTGATTCAGCCTAAGGCTTGTGTGCATCTCATGGACGGCCGTTTCACTTCCATCTTCACAGGCAAGGTTGCACTTGAGTCCCAGTTTATTGATCTTAACATCTAACTGCTGGTCATTTGCCCTTAACCGATGGCTTGCCCCAGCTGCCAAAGAAGCTGTTTGATGGCTGCGGGACTTCGGACGCTGCAGGAAATGTAGATGTAGACAGCGGTACTGGTGGGGATTCCCTTCATCCGTATTCTATTCTGGGGTCTGTGGCCTTTTACTGCTGATTGCTAAGTCAGAGAATGACAGGAGGTTATGTATATTAATCCACAGTATATAGAGATTGTAGGAGGTTATGTATTTATTGGGCAAAGGCTAGCATGCGAATTCAATGATTATTCTTTTGGGGAAATACATTCATCAATAGAGAGACTACAGACCTATTTATCACTATTACATATTTTATTAGAGGCGAGAGCGTTAAAGATGAACTCCATGCAGAAGCAAAAGCCACAAATTAATGACTTGAAGACCAGGCCTTTTTCTGAAATTTTTTGTTTACATGTAAAAATCAGCATTCTTTACTAGAAAATTACTTAGAACCCCCAAACATTATAAATATTTTTTTTAAGCAGAGGCCCTAGGAAATAAAATGGTGGGGGTTGCAATTTTTCTTTATGTCACACAGTATTTACGCAGCAATTTTTATATAGTTTAATATAAATGCACAAAACCGTAATATAATACCCTATTGTTTGGTAAAATATAAAAGATGATGTTACGCTGAGTAAATTGATACCAAACATGTCACTCTTTAAAATTGCCCATGCCTGTGGAACAGCAACAAACTACATACATTATATGATCCATAAACGACACTTTAAAAGCCTTTACAGATTACAACTTTAGATTTACTAGAAGTTTTTGCATGTGAGCACACGGAACAGGGAAGGCTTTTAATTTTTTTTTTTTAAAGAGCCGGTCCACACTAGCGCCCCTGAAGTAGTAAGGAGTCGTTTCGCCTTAGTGTGAACCGACTCTTATTCTATTATTTATTTATTTTTTATTTTATTTCTGAACCTTTACATTTTTTTAACACTTTTTATTACCAAAAGGAATGTAAACATCCTTTGATAGGGATTGTGATAGCAATAGGCATTGACAGGTCCTCTTTACTGAGACATCTCTCCTCTGCCCTTAAATACTTCGGATCATACCAAGATAGGTATGATCCGATGCTTTTTTCAAACCAGTAATGGTTTGTTTGCAACTGGAAAAACTGGAAGTGCCAAAATACTTAGCGCTTCCGGTTTCTTAGACCATAGAAATGATCAGGGCCATTGCTGTCCCCAGTCAACTCTATGGTCAGCTGGTGGAACTGCCAGCTGCAGTCCTGGTTTCCTTGGTGGGATGGGAGAGCCTGGGAAGGCAGCAGAAGGGGGGGACCTCCCCCCACCTATAAACTTATAAAAAGCAATCCAGCGGCTATTTAGCTGTACCAGGATGATGCCTGCACCCAATATAAAGTGGCCATATATTGCGAGGTGGCAAGTGGTTAATGCATTTATTATTCCATTGTTAAATATATGTTAAAATTTAAGTTTTTGGCATATTTTCAGCCTATTGTAAATCCTGTACAGCAGAGCTCAGTTCCTTGTGGAACTTGCTGACTTTTTAACATATGAATATATCAATATGACTTTTCAACATATGTGAATAGGGAAACATTAGATCTTGGATCAAATAGAATACAGATAAAGTTGATATATTTGAACAAAACACATTATATGACTTGTTGTATTAATTTCCATGTTCTAAATTAAAAACTGAAAAAATGATGTGCACCTCAACATTACCACCCACTTTAAATCCATGAAAATTAGATTCTGGTGTTGCAGATTAGGTGCCAATTTTTAGAACATTTTTTAGAACATTTGTAGGGAGTAAACAGACCGAACCTGTCTTATTTAAACCTCAGACATCTAGGGTCTGGTGTTCTCTCTATCAATAACATTTGTGGCGTTACCATGCCAAGATCAATAGAGCTCTTTAAGGCTCTCAGAAAGAAAGTTGTGGATGCCCATGAGTCTGGAAAAGGATTTAAAAAGTTTGTCGGATGATTTGAAATCAATCACAGCTGCTAATTTGTTCAGTACTGGCTGGCCCAGTAAATTGAACCCAAGAGTTGACTGACTGATGCTAAAAGAAGTAACTCTTGAAACTGTTGTTTTTACAGTATGTCCAGGATAACCAGGACTACTGTCAGAACCTCCAAAAGGCCTACTTTCATAATGTGTGCCAAGATTTCTGAATCCCTATCATGAATTCTTACTTACAGTATCCCTTCTAGTGCTTCCAATACTGCTTGCAGAATCCCTGCCAGGACTTCCAGTATCCCTCCCAGTACTTTTAATGGCATTTGCAGAATCATTGGCAGTATTTTCAATGGTGCTTGCAGAATTCTTGCTTGAACTTCCAGTCCTGCCTGAAATTACAGCTGTTAATGTTTTTTGACCCAGAGGGGTATTTAAGCATCAGTCTTGGAAGCCTAAAAGCTACCCCGCTTTGTGCAAAAGAGCTATCATTTACTTCTAAATGCTTGTTTTGTTGTTGACCCAATTTACCCAACTACTCTCTTTCCCGCTGCCTACCCATGACCTCCACTTGAACCTGACCACTGTCTTACCTGTTACTTGCCCATGATCTCTTCCTAGATCTGTTTACTCCTTTGCTTAAGAATTACGGTAGTGTCTTCAAACCGTAGTCTTGCAGTCCTTGCTCATCCCTTGGAGGGTCTATCCTGAGGGCTGCCATCTGGTACCTGCACACAGCAAGACCCATCATCTAAACCATCAGGAGCTCTGGTGATAGCTGTCTGGTACTTACACTCTGCAACAGGTGGGGGGGGGGGGGAAGGGGTTGACCAGCCAGGGGGGATCTTAACAGTTGAGGGTCAATTTGCATGTATCTACAATCAGAAACAGATTGTACAAATGTATCTATTATACATATAGGCAAAGACCAGGCCTTCTGAAACAAAAAAAGAAGGAGTTGTTTGGTCCCAGTAACAGTAGATGTGTTTTCCGCAAACCGAAGAGGGAATTTCAGAAGAGCCTCATAACAACTGTGAAGCTTGATGGTGGAAATGTTATGATTTGTGGTTGCTTGGATGCTTAAGGGCCTGGATAGCTTGCAGTCGCTGAGTCAATTATATATTCTGCATCAAAGTCTACAAGATGAGAATGTATGGCCATTTTTTCCAAAAGTTAAAGTTGAACCAGAAATGGATCTTTCAAGTTGTTCAAAATCACACTAGCAAATCTACCAAAGAATGGCTAATTGGAAGAAATAGAGTGATATGGCCTTTCCTAGTCAAAGCTCTGATTTGATTTGATTTCATTCCTACTGAAATTTTGTAGGGTGATTTGAAAATGGACAGTTCATCCAGAGAAACACACAAACATCTTGCAACCTGGGGAATTTTGCACAAAGAATTGGTCAAACATTTGGTGGACAGTTATACAAAATGCCTACCAGAAGTCATTTCTACTACAGGGAACAATACCATTGATGCCAAGGGTGCACTTACTTTTTCCACGGTACACCATTACATCTATTGATATTTTTGATAAATAAATGATTGAAAAGGAAAAGTTCTCTTGTGTCTTTGATCAAGTATTTCACCTGCCTGTAGACACTATTCAAATTAAGATCTTAAGTCAACAATTTCCATGTTAATTTTTCCATGGAGGTTAATTTTCCACATGACTGTATGAATGTATTTACAAGATAATAAACATGCAGCAATATGCACATATAAACAGAATTAGTACAGCGAGATGTAAAGGCAAATAGATGCCTTCGGTGTCCTTGTGTAAACAGCGTCATTGTCTTCAATGCAAATACAATGAGAAATGAAAAATGATTGAGTGTGAGAAATGAGTGTGCTTGGTAGAGTAAACACAATAGAAATATAGAAATAATGCAAAGAGATAGGAAAGAATAAAAGAAAGTAGATTGAGGAGGGAGAAAATGTAATAAAGGATGGTAATCATACCCTGAAATCTTCAATTTCATCTGAATGCCTAGAAAATAGCTGTCTTATCCATGTGCTAATAATGTTTTCATGTCTGTCATCATCTTGTGTTTTTAATATTGTTTTTCAAAAGCATTAAGATTATGCATATTGATAAACATATGGATTTCACGTAATCGTAAAAAATGATGTTTAGTAGCCAATAAGCTTACATTTGTTTTGCTCACACTTAAAGCGATATTAAATCCGAAAACAAAAAAAAATAATATATTGCAGCTTACCATCCTTATAGTAAGCTGTATTGGTTTTCTCGATTTCGTTTTTTTATTTTCATGCAGATCTGGCCAGTAATACGCTTCCAGTCTTAGGGTGTCTCCCCTCTGGATGGACGAGCAACAAAGACACCTTTGGACTGCAGCATTGTCAAATTGGGGTGAAGATAGTGTTAGATGCACCAGCGGATTTGACTAACAAATGAAGGCTAACACTTCCAGCTAACACTTATTAAGCAGTTACAACAACAGTTTTCCTTTTTTTATCCTTTTGGGATAAAGGCTTTACATAAATGAATAAAAGCTGACTATTGTAAGTTAATGCACTGTAAGACAAAGTTGTTGTTTTTTGGCTAACTGGTGCTGAGAAAACTTTTTTTGGGCTGTGCAAAGCCCTTCCATGTGTGCCTTTAACCACTTTACCACCGGAGGATTTTGCTGTCTTACGTCCAGGCCATTTTTTGTGATTCGGCGCTGTGCGACTTTAACTGACAATTGCGCGGTCGTGCGACGCTGTACCCAAACGAAATTTACGTCCTTTTTTTCCCACAAATAGAGCTTTCTTTTGGTGGTATTTGATCACCTGTGCGATTTTTACTTTTTGCGCTATAAACAAAAAAAGAGCGTATATTTTGAAAAATAACAATTTTTTTTATATGAAATTCCCCCCAAAAAATGTAAAAATCTAATTTTTTTTTAATTTTTGGCCAATTTGTTTTCTGCTACCTATGTTTGGTAAAAAAAAATCACGATAAGCGTATTTTGATTGGTTGCGCAAAAGTTATTGTGTTTATTAACTACGGGAAAGATTTCTGTCATTTTTGGCGTAATGGCGGCGATCTGCGATTTTTTTTGCGGGACTGCGACATTGTGGCGGACAGATCGGACCCTTGACTGACATTTTAGACACTTTTGGGGGTACCAGTGACATTACTGCAGTAATCAGTTCTATATATATGCACTGTTACTGTAAAAATGACACTGGCAGGGAAGGGGTTAATTTTATTGGTTAATGTATGCCTGGTGCTTACTGACGTGTGTGGGGGGAGGTGACTGAGTGACACAGGGACAGATCGGATGTTCAGCTATGCTGAACCATGCTATCTGTCCCTGCCTGTCACTTAGGAGATCTCCTCACTCGATTCCCCGACGATCGGGGAAGAGCGGCGACGATCGCCGCCGCTCCTCCCCTGGCCCGACTCCCGCTGTGACTGAAAACAGGGGGAGGTCTACGTCGCTGGACGGTATCGAGCCACATTGCTGCAGTAGCAGCAATGTGAGCAGTGGCCAAGTGGTTAATAAAAGCTAGTTATAAATTGGGGTGATTGCCATTTTTGTTAAGCTTGCTGGAATTGGAATGGGGACACATTGGGTGCCTTCAGCTGTCATTGTGCTTCTGGTGTGTCCCTATGTCTTTAACCTATTGCTGCACATGTGACATATACTGTATGTACCCCACTTCCCCTTCTCTCACCTTTTTGTTTGTGTGTTTTTATTTCTTTGTTGTTGTGTCACTGCACTATCACTCTTTTTCCTGCATGACTTGGAGGTTGTGGGTCCTCGGGCCCAGCCTTGAATCTTGGGAGGGGGTGGATATGGCCTTCTGGCTTAGTTTGCCCTCTCTCATGGGGTCTCCCTTCAGGGGAACCCCACCTAGTACTTGGGGTGGGCTGTTCCGGCAGTCCCCCTGGAGAACGGGGTTTGTCTGGTTTCGGTCAGGCAGACCATAGGAAGTACCTTAGTCCCTGTCAGGAGTCTTGCGCCCCGGGGGATCGTGGTTAGGGTCCTACCTCTTCGGAGGGAAGACTATTTTTGCACACCCTGTGCACTTTTTGTGTTTCTCACATTTGCGTGTGTGCACTTTTTTATGCACCGGGTGTAAGTCTTTTGAGTGTGTTTCACACGCCACGGTCTTAAAAAAAAAAAAAAAAAAAATATATATATATATATATATATATATATATATATATACTGTATGTGCGGCAGCAAAGAGGGTGAGCTTTAATGCTTACATGCAACTCATATACATCAATGGGCGGCGGACTTTGTTGTGTCGAGCAGGCTCATTGCGAGCTCCCAGCACAGTGACCAAGCTGTCAAAGACAGCGCTCAATCTGTTATAATGGTCAGAAGACAGGCTCCCGATCATGTGATCATAGCTCCCAACTGCCCATCATTTGGAGAGACTGTCCTCCTTTTGAGACCAAATCCCTCTGCCCTTCGTGTAGCCTCCGTTGTCCCTCTTTTTGGGCAGATGAGTTTATCTCTATACAGAATTATACTATACAATTTACTGTACTATACTATACTATACACTATACTACACTATTTTACCACCAGAAGTGTTATGCTACACTAAAAGTTTTAGCAAACCTCTACATTACTGCAGTGGTTTTTTTGTAAAGCCAATATGAAGGAAAAATAGAGGTCAAAAAAGCCCTTGTGTGGGTTAGGCAATTACTTTCTCCATATTCGATCTTGATTAGATTGTGTTCAGTGTCTCTGGGGCTGTGGCAGGGACTTATCTTTTGCCTATATTTTGTGTGCTAAAAGGTTTATCAATTCAGAAAGTTGGTTGGTATTATGTGACCACTGTGACAGGCAGTCACAGTGGTCACATAATACCACCCAACTTTCTGACAATGGTCATGTGATTGGCTGATCCTTCCTGCATCCTGGGTGTAGATGTCCTATTAAAGGGACACTGTGGCTGGGTGGGAAGGATTAAGGAGCAATGGGCTGCCTTCAGACATTTATCCATTGCTATATGTGCTCCAATATGGAGCCTCTAAAAGATTGGAGTCAGGACTACACCTCACAGAGGGACCATGGCGAAGCAGTGCAGCTTCCCCATATATACTTTAGACCCCATTCAGACTAGCGCGACTTGTCAGCTCACCATTGAGTAGTACAGGACCCGTTCTAATAGGAGCGACACAGAAACTGACTTAGAAAAAGTGTCCTGTACTACTTTGGGGCGACCTGGGAGCGACTTGCATAGACTTCCATTATGTGAAGTCCCTGCAAGTCGCGCCGAAGTCGCGGTGCACAGCATAGGTCGCCCCTCGAAGTCGGATCGCCTCAGTGTGAACCGGTTCTTATTGTTAAAAGTGTTGGGACACCTGGCTTTAGATCAGGCATGTCCAACCTGCAGCCCAGAACCACAGGCAATGCGGCCCACTGCCCCCTGACAATTTTTTATTTTTTTTGCTGGGGAGGAAGGAAGTCGAGTCGGGGGCACGGCCACAGAGGTTTCCAACTAACTGTAGGCAGAGGCTGCCTCGGAGGGGATCATCCACTAGTTGTGTTAAGTGAGTACTGGGGGGGGGGGGGGGCGCGGCAGCGCGGGAAGGCCGGAGCAGCGTTTTATTACTTGTATACCTTCACTATAGTATATATTTTATATGCGGCCCGAGAAAATTTATCTACACTCAATGTGGCCCAGAGAAGCCAAAAGGTTGGACACCCATGCTTTAGATGCACATGAACTTTAATGGCATCGCCGTCTAAGTCTGTAGGGTTCAATGTTGAGTTGGCCCACCCTTTGCAGCTATAACAGCTTCAACTCTTCTGGGAAGGCTGTCCACAAGGTTTAGGAGTGTGTCTATGGGAATGTTTGACCATTCATCCAAAAGCGCATTTGTGAGGTCAGGCACTGATGTTAGACGAGAAGACCTGGCTCGCAGTCTCTGGTCTAATTCATCCCAAAGGTATTCTATCAGGTTGAGGTCAGTCAAGTTCCTCCACCCCAAACTTGCTCATCCTTGTCTTTATGGACCTTGCTTTGTGCACTTGTCCAAATCATTAAGTGGAGGGGGGAATTATGGTGTGGAGTTGTTTTTCCGGAGTTCCAGTGAAGGGAATTCTTAAGGTGTGAGCATACCAAGACATTTTGGACAATTTCATGCTCCAAACTTTGTGGGAACAGTTTGGGGATGGCCCCTTCCTGTTCCAACATGACTGCAGACCAGTGCACGAAGCAAGGTCCATAAAGACGTGGATGAGCGAGTTTGGGGTGGAGGAACTTGACTGGCCTGCACAGAGTCCTGACCTCAACCAAAAAGAACACCTTTGGGATGAATTAGATTGGAGACTGCGAGCCGGGCCATCTTGTCCAACATCAATGCCTGACCTCACAAATGCTCTTCTAGAAGAATGGTCAAACATTCCCATAGACACACTCCTAAACCTTGTGGACAGCCTTCCCCAGAAGAGTTGAAGCTGTTATAGGTGCAAAAGGTGGGTCAACTCAATATTGAACTCTACGGACTAAGACTGGGATGCCATTAAAGTTCATGTGCGTGTAAAGGCAGGCGTCCCAATACTTTTGACAATATAGTGTATTTACCAATGTGTGCAAATAAAACCTCTGTTTTTAATGCAAATTGTTAGACAGTGTAATTTGCTTTTTTGTTGACTATCCGATGAGTGTGCTGCTAAAGGAAGTTGAAAAATAACAAACCTACTGGCAGGATCACTAGGTGAAAAGAGAAAAAAAGTCTAAAAAAGCTTATGCAGACACCACATCTAGAAATTGGTAAGCTGCACTAAATTACCTTTTTTGGGTTTAATACCGCTTTAAAATTCTGACAGATGTTGGACTGGGTGCCTGAAAATAGTGCTCTGTATATAAGTAGGGAGAATACATACTGCATATTGATAATACATCATTATGTAGTCACAGGACCCCCTGCTATCAAAAGCTCCAATTACATTGATGTCAGAGTAAATGCTACTTAAATCCCTGTCAAAACATACTCTGATAATAGGGATATTATGTAGTATTTTATCACTTGCAGTCTATACTGCAACATTTTACAGTGTATAATATCTATATATTAGTATCATAATTATTATTATTATATAGTGGTACCATTATGAGGCTCTGGGAGCTAGACCTATTTTAGGTCCTAATATTTAGAGGCTCAACTAAAAGTCATGGGACCCCCTGCTATCAAAAGCTCCAATTACATTGGTGTCAGCATAAATAATAAATAAACCCCCCCTGTCAAAGACAGTGTTAGTGCAAGTGACTCACTTTTCTATCCAAGCTGCAGGGATGTCCCCCAAGTCCATACAGTTAGGTGTAGAGCTGAGAATGGTGCTGGAATGGCATCTGGGGTGGTAACAGATTTGCACAGCTTGCTGTTGTTGGTGTGACTATCAGGGGAGGACTGGGCCAGGGGGCAGGGGGGCAATTGCCCCTTGGGCAGCTCTGATGCCCTGTAAAAAGGCTGCACCCCTTCTGCCACAGACATGCCTAAAGGATTCCTGGTGAAGAGAAGTAAAAAGTCCCCACTGCTGACCTACTGAGTGCGGGATAAAGACAAGGACAGAGCACAGCCCCCCCAGCATGGATGGTGTAAACTGTGTCTGAGCAGAGGCTGGTTCCATGCCCCAATGGAGACTCTCCTCCATCGGCCAGCCCCAACCAAGCAGTCCCAGCTCTCCCCAACTGCCCCCTGCTGGCCAGGTTGGGAACCCAGATTCACCCAGTGAGTAGAGAGTATCTGGAGCGGAGCTTCAGCCTGGAATGGGGGTCAGTAGGAGGCCAGGAAGAGGCAGAGTGGGCGGAGGGCTGAGTCGCTGCACCATGGGCCTCTGGTTTGTACTTGCCCCCTGGGCTGAAAGTTGCCAGTCTGCCCCTGGTGACTATTCTCCTTTAAAGTAGAATTCTAGGATAAACCTAACTAGTCTTAAAAATGCCTAACCTGTGTTAAAAGGATGTATATACTTACCTATTTTCAGCCCGCTCCAGTCTGTTCACGTGACTCGGCTCCCCTGTGTCAGTCAGTGGTGGCTACAGAGGAGAGGAGGGAGTGCTGACAACAGATGGCCACAGGAGCCCTATGGGTGATGTCACTGCCTAGGCTTTACCAGCCATTGTCGAGCGCTCTCTCCTCTCCCCTGCAGCTGGCGCTGGCTGACACAGGGGATCACATCACCGGTTCGAAGCAGGCTGAAAATAGGTAAGTATATACATCTTTCTTACAAAGGTTTGTCAGCATAAATGTTAGAAGGGGGAGGAAGCATTTTTAATAGTAGTTTGGTTTAACCTGGAATTCTACTTTAAATGTTATGTGAGAAGGTCGTTCCAAAAGAAAGTAGTCCAACCCTTACAAGCCAATACCAGCAGGGCTGAGACACCTTAAAGTGATATAAATTATTATACCAGAACATACATGCTCTTGCTATTGTTTTTATAATTTGAGCTTCCTCCTCAAACATGCATACATGCATGAAGCAGATATCCTACAGAATGACCTGGACAAAATAACGGAGTGGGCAACAACATGGCAAATGAGGTTTAATGTGGAGAAGTGTAAGGTTTTGCACTTGGGGACTAAAAACATAAAAGCACAATACAAGTTAGGAGGGGAACCCTTAGGGGAATCAAAAATGGAGAAGGATCTGGGAGTCTTGGTTGATGATAGATTAGGAAATAGCATGCAATGCCAAGCGGCAGCTGCCAAAGCCAGCAGAATATTAGAATGCATAAAGAAAGGGATGTATTCCAGAGATAAGACTATAATCCTTCCACTTTATAAAACTCTGGTCCGACCGCATCTGGAGTATTCTGTCCAGTTCTGGTCGCCAGTCCTCAGGAGGGATGTGTTGGAGCTGGAGAGAGTCCAGAGAAGGGCAACTAAACTGATTAGGGGATTGGAGGACCTTAATTATGAAGAGCGTCTGCAATCGCTTGATTTATTCTCCCTGGAGAAGAGACGCCTGAGGGGGGACATGATAACAATTTATAAATATCTCAATGGGGATCTCGGCATAGAAAAACAGCTATTCAGTCGAAGAGATTGCATGAGGACTCGAGGGCATACAATGCGATTGGAGGAGAAGCGTTTTAACCTCAGGCAACGTGGGGGGTTCTTTACTGTTAGGGCTACAAGATTGTGGAATTCTCTACCACAAGAGGTGGCTTCTGCGGGAAGTATGGTGGCTTTCAAAAGACTCTTAGACGTACATCTCAAGGATCAGAACATTCAGGGGTATGTGAGATGATTACAGCCACACACACCTATACAGGTTGAACTGGATGGACTATTGTCTTTTTTCAACCTCACCTACTATGAAACTATGAAACTATACTACCCCTCTGGCTGCCCTGCCTGACTCCAGGTATGTGGGTTCCCCCTGGGCCTACTGGGACCTATGAAGTCACGTTGAAATCTCCACTATGAGCATGTTCTTGTTTAGAACGACAATCTTAAGTGCAGCCATTCCCAGCATCTCACACACAGCCAGAGCAAAATGAACACAAAGCCAATGCCCAATCACCTCCTCCACAGCAGTGACTGACAGTGGCTCCTTAGTCAACATGGCCTTGGCTCTGTGTCCCTCTCGAGAAAAACTGCGAATAACGCTGGAATTCCATGTAGTGGAGACTCCAGCGGGACTCCACAGGTGACTCCACAGGTCCTGGCAGGCACAGGGGGCACCCACATACCTGAAGTTGGAAAGCAAGGCCAATGGGCAGTATGAAGAAGGCGTTCAGGGAAGAAAAATTATGTAACTAACAAGAAGAGCATGGAAGTTCTGCAATTACAAAAAAATGTTGGGGCGTGGCTTGGCGCTGATCGTGGATGGCCGCCTAATCTCCTAGCTCCCGGCCAGCTCGAGAGAAATCAGCCTTAAGAAGAGCGATCTTTCATCTCCCGCACACCTAGGAAGGATGAGTAGATCCAGCACACACTCCTCTCCCTCCCGATCCCGCTCGCCGAGAGATCTGACGCCGGGTCGCACCCGCAGCATAACGGACCTATTCCGTCAGCCGCAGATATCACGCGAGGCCCCGGCTCAAAGTCAGGCCTATGCGGACGTGGCCCGGGGAACCCACACTCGCTCCACTACAAGAGAGCAAGCAATACCTGCACCCCAAGGCATCACACCCTCAGCCATGGACACACTAGCCCCAGCGACTACCCCTCCTCCGCTACCATATGTCACCCTCCCAGACCTCCGCTCCATTGCGGATGAACTGAAGGCCTCCCTGGCCATGGCAGTAATTGAACTGAAAGGGGAAATATCCTCTATAAACTTAAGGGTGTCAGAGGTTGAAGATAAAGTCGCAGCGCAGGAAGAATCCATTCATTCCCTGACTGACACAATGCACTCTCACGATACCCAATTCAGAGACATGCAAAGACAACTGGAGGATCTCGACAACAGGGGTCGGCGTCACAACTTAAGGGTGAGGGGCCTACCCGAATCGATTGAGCAGATGCAGATCATGAGAGCTACCACCGCCATCTTTAATGACGTCTTGGGAAGACCTCTTGAAACCCCCATTGAATTTGAACGTCTCCACAGAGCTCTGCGACCCAAACCAAGGGATACCGACCCCCCAAGGGACATCATCTGTTGTGTAGTCAATTTCAAACTAAAGGAAGATGTCCTAAGGAGAACAAGAGACAGACGCTCCCTCTTATACCATGGCACGGAAATAAAGATCTTCCAGGATCTTTCCCCGATAACCCTCCAACGCAGAAGAGATCTGCGGCCTCTGCTAGACTCCTTAAGATCCAGAAACATCCAGTACCGATGGAAATTTCCGTTCTGCCTATCAGCTTCGGCAAACGGTCGCACAGCTAACCTGAGGGTTCCGGAGGAACTCGTTAATTTCTGCAATGCAATGAACATACCGCTCATTGACCTGCCTGATTGGTACAGACCTCTTAACACCCAAAGGCTACGAAGATCGACCTCAATGGATGCAGTACCGGAGAGGGATGATCTACACATTAGACGACCAAGAGTATCATCACACGGCAGTGAATCCCCCGACCGCCTACGGAGCCAAGTCTTCCTGAGCCCCACGGCTTCTCCGGTGCATCGTCGACCAAGACGAGAGTAGAACTCCTCAACCTGACTTGTCTGACTCTCCAGTACCTTTCCTCGTTCCCCCTGCCCTTTCTCTTATTTTTCCGCTTTCTCCATCTATCCCTGCCCACACTCCCTATTTGCCCCCATCTGCTCTTTCCAACAGATTTCGAGATACTCAAGAACGGAGGTCCGAACATACATCAGTGGTACCACCTGAGATTATGAACTTCCAGACGCATACATTCCCTCTTTCCTCTGAGGATCGTGACCAAGGATGGGTAATGTACTCTACACCACACGATTAACCTTTATAAATGGACTTACCCATCTTCGTATTTTGCAAACCCACACAACAGAGACTGCCATACCTCCATCCATTTTTCTTTTTCTTTTAAGGGATTTTTGCTGCTGAGCCCTAGAAGAATACATTCTTTACGGTCTCGCCACACACATACTGTACCCTGCTTAATGCGTACCCCACTATTGGATCCCCTTTTCGGGGTGTGGACTGTGAGAGAGGGGGGGAAGGGGTTTAAGGTAAGAAAATAGGAGGGAAAAAGAAAAAAAAAAAAAGAGGGAAGTAATATCAAACAGAAAGGCCCCCAGGAAGATGAGGAGGCTGACATCAAAAACTTAATACATAGACACCTATAAAATTGCTTCGACCCTTGTGCGAAAGGTGTCCCTAAACAACTTTATAGTGTCCGCCCGCCTAAATAGACGTATGGGAATATCTTGGGCCACATTACCCCTTGCATTTAGCATTCTTGAATACAACCACGGGAACCGGCCCTATTGTCTCCCAAGCAGGTTGGAGCGGTCAGCACTATTCCCCCCGTCTCTCACACTTCCACCCCGCACCATGGGAGGGATCATCACGAAACCTCCTCTTGGCGCATACGATACAGATTGTTTATAGGTATATCAATAAGACAAGAAAGAGAATGTTATGAGATGGGAAGAAGGTTGAGAATGGAGGGAGGAGGGAAGGAAGAGGGGAGGGGGAGGGTATCTCAATACATCACTATGACTTTAATGTTTTAATGTTTTATATACACTATGACCTTAATATCTTATATACACTATGACTATGATGTTTTATATATGCAATTCACTATCTCCCCACCTCCACCTCTTATCAATTCATTAATCTCAGGCTCCCCTTTAATCATATAATGGTACCTCCTACCCATGTGGCTTCGAGTTGGTTACTTGCCCTCACCCTGCAGAAATGTCTCAGAAGGGCTAGTTCCCTGTATATCCCCAAACTCACTTCCAAATCCTTTACTCTTGTTAACACGAAAGATCATTCAAATCTCCCTCCCCCATATCTCTCGGGCCGGCCGGCTCATGATTCCTTCATTTTTTGTTTACCTCGATCATTTGCCAACCGCTCACCCCACAAGACAGACAGAGTCGAGCTGATCGCCTCATCTGTCTACACCTCCGATATCTGTATATTCAGATAGGTGTGATTGTTTTTCACACTCTATACTTCGGTTTTCCCCCTCCACCTAAATACTCCACCCCTCTCCCCCTTCCCTTCTGTCCCACCCTCCTCCCTTCAGCTCTCTCCCCCCCGCCCCCTTCCCCCATCGGTCTCTGCCATCCGGTCACACTAAGCTGACTGTAAGTGACCGCTCTCACAACTCTCTCCAAGAATAGCTTCCAGATCCAAATTCATGATGACTCCTCCTCAGACGCTCTCTAATCCCCTCCAAGTTAAGGTTGTATCCCTGAACGTAAAAGGTTTAAACTTACCCGAGAAACGCAGCCAAGTCCTTGAAATTATGCACAAATCGAAGGCGGATATAGTTTATCTGCAAGAGACTCACTTTCACTCACACAACACCCCAAAACTTAACAACTTCCGATACCCCACAGCCTACCTAGCCACCAACCCTTTAGGGAAAACAAAGGGAGTAGCAATCCTTATGTCTAAAAACCTTGATTGGAAATGTACTGACTCCCTTATTGACCCTGACGGACGATACATTATCCTGAAAGGATTCTTAGCTCAGAAACCCATCACCTTAGCTAACATCTACTCCCCGAATTCTGCTCAGGTACCTTTTTTTAGGAAGATCTCCTCCTTACTTGCTGAAAACCAACAAGGAATCACAATCCTGGGAGGGGACTTTAATGTAGCGTTGTATCCTATCCTAGACTCCTCCTCAGGCACTTCATCCCTCCCATATAAAGCCCTCAAACAAATTCGTCAATCCCTCCAAGAACTACTCCTACACGATACCTGGCGTACACTAAACCCCTCCACAAAAGACTTCACATTTTTCTCTTCTCCTCACCAAAGATATTCCAGGTTAGACTATCTATTCCTGTCCCAAAAAGACTTACCCCTGATCAAAAAGGCCACAATTGAACCAATGCTAATCTCCGATCACCACCCAGTTTCCCTGACAATCTCAATCCCTGGAGACTTCTCTTATACCAAGTTTTGGAGGTTAGACTCAACGCTTCTTACTCATGAACCCGACATCCAATATTTGAGGAATAAAATTACAGAATACTTCTCTGAAAATACCATTAATGACATCTCCCCCATTACGATTTGGGAAGCCCATAAATGTGCACTAAGAGGAGTTCTTATTTCTCTCAAATCTTCAAAGAAGAAAGCGCATCAAGCACGTACTCAAGCAATTATTAATAAAATCCATTCCTTAGAAAAAAATCACAAAAGCACCAGAGCACACCTCACGTACCTTGAACTAGTACATAACAGACAACTCCTCCTAGAGGAACTTCACATCAAAATTAAACGTAAATTTATCCTTCAACAAAAATTATTTTACGAGTTTGGGAACAAGAGTAGTAAATTCCTCGCTAAAGCCCTCTAAGAAAAAAGAGCCAAATCCTCCATACATTTGATCAAAGACACCCAAGGACACACCTTTGTCAAAACCCCAGACATCGCAAACCAAATTGAGAAGTATTACACCCAGCTTTATAACCTAGGTCATTCAATCCCGATTCACACCCAGAACTCCCTCATACAAGATTTCCTCCAGAAATCCCACACTAAAACTCTTAACAATTCCCAATCCCAAAACCTGGAACAACCCCTTTCAGAGGAAGAGCTCAAGCTAGCTATTTCTCAGCTAAAAGCAGGAAAAAGCCCAGGCCCAGATGGCTTCACAGCCCCATATTACAAAACCTTCACAGACCTTCTATCATCTCCGTTGCTAAAAGCCTTTAACTCGCTAGCTTCTCCCCCTTATCCCCATCACAGATTGCTTGACGCACATATATCAGTAATACCAAAGGATAACAAGGACCCAACCTCAGTAATTAACTACAGACCCATCTCTCTACTTAACGTAGACATCAAACTTTTCACCAAAATTATCGCAAATAGACTGCTACCCCTGGTCCCGATGCTAATTGACAAAGATCAGGTGGGATTCGTCCCCGGCCGCGAAGCTCGTGACAACACGGTTAAAGCTATTAATATCCATCACTGGATGACCTCTCATAAAGTAAAGGGCTTTATGCTATCCCTCGACGCCGAGAAGGCGTTCGATAGGCTAGATTGGAGTTACATGAGGCAGGTCCTTCAACACATTGGCATTCCGGACCGATTACTCACTCTAATTCTGTCTCTGTACTCCGCACCTAAGGCATGTGTCAGAGTCAATGGAAGCCTATCGGACGCCTTCTCCATAGGAAACGGGACTAGGCAGGGTTGCCCCCTATCACCAATTCTATTTGTCCTTACCTTGGAACCTTTTTTACGTACACTTGATCTAAACCCGAACATTTCTGGCATAACCATCTCCCATCGTACGTATAAGATAGCAGCGTTTGCTGATGACATTTTATTATTTCTTAGCGACCCCCTCCTCTCCATCCCGTCACTTTTACAAGAATTTAAACTTTTTCAGAAACTGTCCAACTTTAAAATAAACTTCTCAAAGTCAAACGCCCTCAACATTACCCTATCCAAAAGATTAGTAGACCAATGTAAATCGAACTTTCCATTCCAATGGGCCCAATCTTCCATCAAATACCTAGGCATTCACCTCACGAATAATCTGAACGAACTATTCCCCACTAACTTTCTCCCAGCTCTTCAAGCAATCAAAGACGACGTTAAGAAATGGTCCAGACCACATTTCTCTTGGTTTGGACGAGCCGCCATCCTTAAAATGAACGTTTTACCACGTCTATTATTCCTCCTTCAAGCTATCCCCATCAAAATCCCAAAATCCTTCTTTACCTCCTTCAAATCTTTATGCTCCAAATTCCTCTGGTGTCAAAAAAAAACCCAGGCTCTCTTTCGCGCTACTTTCAAAACCCAAACTAGATGGAGGCATCGGCCTGCCTGATTTACAAAAGTATTACTGGGCATGTCACCTAACTAGAATTTTGGATTGGTTTCTGTATGAACCCAACAAAGATTGGGTGATACTTGAGAAATCCTTATGCAATACTCCCCTCAATTCATTAGTGTGGCTCAATTCTGAACACACACCTATATCCGTAAAGAAACATCCCCTCTTGAATACCACCCTATCCTCCTTTAGAGACACCTGCAAGCTAGCATCTATTTCCTCAACCCCAGGCCCCCTGACCCCAATCAAACACAACCCAGACTTTCCTCCGGGTATGTCCTCCTCATTCCTACGGGATTATTGGAATAACGACTCCATTGAAGCTTTCCGCTTTTTCGACAAAGGATCCCTCTTAGAACGCCTCCAGATCAAATCACCTACCACGCCTTCCCCCATACCCAATTGGACCTACTTTCAAATTAGACATTTTCTCAAATCCTTGAATCATAATGGGGCCCTTTCCAGAGACCTCACCCCATTCGAGAAGCTTTGTACAAGCACCACTCCACAACGCCATCTTATTTCGGTAACATACAACCTCCTGGTTTCGGAAGTCCAAGAACACACTAACAAAGCTAAGCCCAGATGGGAATCAGACCTCAACCTCTCCTTGTCTGAAAAAGAATGGCAAAATCTATGTCACATTGCCCATAAAAGTTCCCTCAATGTATCCACACAAGAAAATTGCTATAAGTTGCTAACTAGATGGTACAGGACCCCTTCACTCCTACATAAATACAACCCAGATATCACTGACACTTGCTGGAGATGCCACTCTGATACAGGGACACTCATTCATATCTACTGGTCCTGTCCAAAAATACAACCATTCTGGTTATCTATCCATGAAACCATCACGAAAGACCTAAAAATTGATATCCCTTTCTCTCCTGCGCAATACCTCCTGAACTATACTATTGTCCCACCTTACAGGTACTGCAAATCTCTCTCTCCACACCTACTCAATGCAGCCAAAGCATGCATACCAATCCACTGGAAATCAGATGTAATTCCACATAAACGGGAATGGCTTCACAAAATGGACAAAATTGCTAGATTAGAAGAACTTGTTGCGATCGCTCGAGATAGAACAATCTCCTATGCTCACACTTGGGCTCCCTGGAAATTATTTCGAGACCCACAAAACCATGCATTGCTAACCATCACTCCCACTTTTACGACTGATCCTTCAGTTTCCACCACATGACTTTCTTTCCCTCTAATACATCATGACAACCCTTGGCTTCTCGCACACACACCAAGACCGACAGCACACCGGTAGACCCCTCTCACCCCTAAACAAGGGCTGTAAGTGAGAGAGGTTTACAGAACACAATGCGGTAAGCCTAACACCAATCCCATATACTGCCATCTCTCATTTTCGGTCACCATATTGTTTTTCAACCCCCCCAGGCTGGCAGGGCGGAGACCGATGACTCCCTACCCTCCTTTCCCCCTTCCTCTCCCTCCCTTCCTCCCCCCACCCCCTACCCTCCCCAATTTTGATGAGTAGGTGACCTCTTCTCCCCGGAGTGGTCGCCTCCCACCAAATCATCTTACTCTTACATATAGTCTTAAATGTTTGACATTTCTTTCCATTTATTATCATATCAACTTCTCTCTAACAACCCAGTTGATATCTTGCAACATACCCCCTTTGTTTTACCTCAAAGTCACATACACCGAGATGTGCCTACAGTTATCTACTTTATTGTACTATGGTTAGAATAGTACTTCCAATCTGATTTAATTGAGCTGCGAGTTGACACTCGTTTTGTCTCTAGCTTTTCTATTGCCTTAGTATTAAAGGCCACTCCTGTTGAGTATCCTGTTTGTTAAAAGGTCAAGCCTTTCAATACGTGTCTTACGTTGATACTCGTTTTCTCTTGGATTATTTGTAATAATTTTTCAATAAGCTATGTTGCTGTACATTGTATGTACTGTCTATACGTTGACTTATAAGAGACTGTATGTATTCTTTATATTGTTATAATTCTTTCAATAAAAATTTTTTGGAAAAAAAAAAAAAATGTTGACTTTAATATGGCAAGAGAATATTACAAAGGGAGTGAATGGTAAAGTTACTGTGAGGTATACTTATGGCTAACTAATTTATCTGCCCTGACTAGCTGATACTGTGGGCTGCTATGGTGGTAGTTAGGGCATTGCCAGCCTTATTATATTGTTAATGATCTTTATTCCATAGATATGAAGTTTGTTCCTTACCAGGAACTATAACAGTGTCTGCGAAGTAACTTGGGTCACAAAAACACTGGATCTTACGAACGTACATCAAAGTTGGCAGAAAAGTTTAATAGGTCAGGATGAAGTCCATAATCAGACATACCAGGATTATGAACAGAAGTTGAGAACTTATTAAAATAATATGTAGAACAGAGAGATTGATGGGTCATTTTATGCAATACAACAAGGTCTCTTTAAATGAATACAAAGGAGAGTAATACCTTAATAAGCACGACCACATATTAGAGGGAAAGAGGAGATAATTGGAGATCAAAGCCTGAAAGCCGAATGCCTTCATATTCTGCTGAATTTTCCCAGCACTTTTTCACTGGGTTTAGAAAGAGTTTCAAAAGGATAAAGTGAATTAATTAGTTCTCTCTATAACAAAAAAATATGAATATTTAAGGAGCGGCTCTAAGCAACAAGTAAATATGATCAGTGAGCTAATAATACTGTTAAAGAAACCATCCAGCAGTGCTCAATCTGAATGTCCACTAAGTTTCTGTAAATCTGAGTTTTATCCAATGCAGTCGAGTTTTTATGCTGCTACTAGGTAGGTCTGCCACTTCCTGTCACATGATCTAATCGAGTGAAAACTACATAAGATGGTGCCTATAACCAGGGAGCACAGTGGTTACATTCTTGCAGGCCTAGAATGTGGGATTAGTTAGAGGATAAAGATACTAATGGATTTAGCAATTAGGGCAGCGAGCTTCACAAGCAGCAAAATTCAAAGCCCAACTCCAAGGCACAAATGAACGTTAAATAGTGCATTGTACATCAGTCACTTTACTCCTCATTCCAGACACCTTTCTAGGCCACCCTGCAGAGTAATTTGTCAAAGTCATAGTTTCCACTATGAGCCAGTCTAAATTCCTACCCTGGGGTAAGGCATTTTTTCCTGCTCTCTATCTTCCTGGGCACTGGTCCCCTCGCTACCCTGTGAGTTGTTCTGCCTCTGAAGCCTATGAGAGAGGACCTGGCCATTGCAAGTGAGGCCTCCACCAATCAATGATGTCCACATCATGCAGTCATTAAAGTGGACACCCAAAAAAGG